>NW_004444100.1:214388-258487 GCF_000243295.1 Trichechus manatus latirostris | reverse complement strand
CAAAATAAAGAAGAAAAACATAAAGTCTCAGTAAAAACAAAACCTACAAAAACAAAAGAAATGAAAAAAAATCCACAAACAAAAGAAACTCAGCACAGGAGAGTAAGAGGATCAAAGAAAATGTCAGCACCACAGAAAAAAGCACTTCAAAATGCAATCCCACTCCTAGGAATATATCCTCGAGAAATAAGAGCCGTCACACAAATAGACATATGCACACCTATATTCATTGCAGCACTGTTCACAATAGCAAAAAGATGGAAACAACCTAGATGCCCATCGACAGATGAATGGATAAATTAACTATGGTACATATGCACAATGGAACAATGTAACGATAAAGAACAATGATGAATCTGTGAAGCATCTCATAACATGGATCAAACTGGAGGACATTATGCTGAGTGAAATAAGTCAATCACAAAAGGACAAATATTATATGAGACCTCTACTGTAAAAACTCGTGAAAAAGTTTACACACAAAAAGAAACAATCTTTGTTGGTTATGAGGGATGGGAGGAGTGGGGGGGGGAATATTAAATAGGCAATAGATAAGTGGTAACTTTGGTGAAAGGTAAAACAGTACACAGTACTGTGGCAGCCAGCACAACTTGTACAAGGAAAGGTCATGGAAGCTCCATAGACAATTCCAAACTCCCTGGGGGACTGAATTGCTGGGCGGAGGGTTGTGGGGACCATAGTCTCAGGGAACATATAGTTCAATTGCGTAACACAGTTTATAAAGACAATGTTCTATATTCTACCTTGGTGAGTAGCATCTGGGGTCTTAAAAGCCTGTAAGCAGCCATCTAAGATATTCCACTGGTCTCACCCCTTCAGGAGCAAGGGAGAATGAAGAGAACAGGATACAAGGAAAAGATTAGTCCAAAGGACTAATGAAGCACAGCTACCACTGCCTCCACCAGACTGAGTCCAGTACAGCTAGATGGTGCCCAGCTACCACTGACTGCTCTGACCTGGATCACAATCGAAGGTCCTGGACAGAGCTGGAAAAGAATGTAGAACAAAATTCTAACTCAAAAAAAAAAAAAAAAAAAAAGACCAGATTTACTGGCCTGACAGACTGGAGAAACCCCGAGAGTACGGCCCCTTGGACACCCTTTCAGCTCAGTGGTAAAGTCACTCCCAAAGTTTACCGTTCAGCTGGAGATTGGACAGCCTCATAAAACGAAACAGGACTAATGAGGAACAGCAGTCCAGAGACAAGGACTAGACGGCAGGATGGGACAGGAAAGCTGGAGATAGGGAACCCAAGGTTGAGAAGGGACAGTGTTGACATGTCTTGGGGTTGATAACCATTGTCATAGGGCAATATGTGTACTAACTGTTTAATGAGAAACTATTTTTCTGCAAACCTTCATCTAAAAAGGTACAAAAAAAAAAAAGAATTATCTATATGAGATCAAATTGACAACAGCAACTCAAAAGTTTTGATGGGAAGCCTAGGGGACAGTGAGTTGAAGATAATGGTGATAGAATAATTTGGAAAAGGATAGTGAGAATAGTAGCACAACTGGAAGAATGTAATCTATGTCACTGATTTGTACAAGTAGAAACTTTCAAAATGGTGTAACTTTGGCTATGTTTATTTTCACTAAAAAAAAAAGGTCCTCCGAGGTCAAGAAGGGAGTGTGTTGACATGTCGTGGGGTTGTTAACCAATGTCATAAAACAATATGTGTGCTGACTGTTTAATGAGAAACTATTTGTTCTGTAAACCTTCATCTAAAGTACGATTAAAAAGTTCTTTTTTAAAGTCAGAAGGCATTGTCAGGGTAAGGCTTTTTTAATGTGCTGCCTCCATCTAAGAGTGATCTGTCCATTCCCTAAAAAGGCAAAGTGGGAATTCTTATGCCAGCAACCCTGAGAGATGCTACTGAGGCCTTGGAGAATGTTCAGATTTGCATCTTCCCAACTTTGAGACCATTGTCACAGCCTCGGACTTAGCCAATAATGAGAATTGATGGATTCTAGTTAGGATCACATTTGTGTATAATAAGACCTAATTCTGCTCCTCTGCCCAAATTTTGACATTGAACAGCAGCCAAAATTTGACTCTCTCTTAAGTCTGAAGTCAGAGCAAGCTGTACCATTTCCAACAGCATTTCTACTCCAACTTTCCTCCAACTCAACCTCCAAAGCTTAGCAGAGATTCACAGACATACAAATGAGAGTTGGCTCAGATAAGAGGGGGATAGAGAACTGGACACCACCCAGATAGAGAAGTCATACCCAGTACGATGAGTTATCAGCAACACATATTTCATAAAGTTTAGCACAGAAACAGGAACCTCCTTAAGTTCAGTGCAGTTAAGCACAGAAGCAGCTAGAAAACAAAAAGTTGGTGAAGATTCTAATATAAATCTACACTTTACACAGCGAAATGAAGAAACTGAGAATTCTCTACAGTTGTTATACAAAGCCCTAATTTTTTAAAAAAATGAACTAAAAAAAGGCATGGGGCACAGGAAAAGAACATCAGTGAACTAGATGATGGGAAACATAAGGAAATAAACAGAACCAAATCTAAGATATTCTTTTTTTTTTATACTTATATTCACATAAGCTTATTAAATCACTTAAATTGTTTGAACTTTGTTTCTTCCTCTATGTAAATGAAGACACAAATACCCATTTTATGTTGTTGTGGTAAGAATTAGATTAGAAGATAGAAGTAAAAGTATCATACGGTAAGTCCCCAAAAAGTAGTTAGTGTTTTTATTAGTCCTATAAATCAGAGGTTCTCAACCAGCATGGAAGATGAATTTTAGATTATGAACAACTGAAATTAAAGGGCAATTTTTTAAAGTATCAACATGTGCATTTTATGTTAAATAAGCATTACTTCTCATCATATTTCTAAAGTGACCTTAAGAATCAAATGATTTTTTTACCCAAAAAATAGTAGTAGTAGTAGTAGTAGTAATAGTAATGAGTAGTGGACTCCAGATAGCCATCTATCTCTCTGGTTGTCTTTTTCCCAGAAGGAGTCAGGGCTCAAGACTGTGGGCCTCCATCTGGTTCACATTAAGTGCCAAATCCTCCATTCATTTGCTCCTAATTCCATTTTGCCCTGATGTCGTCTCTTGTGAACTGGTTGCTATGTCAGCTTTCACTTCTAACAATCAGGCTTTGTGCTCTGAGGTCCCCCAAATTTCTCTTCCTACTTCCTCATGGCCCTCTCCTCATGCAGAGCCACCAGCCTAGCTCTTGAATAATAGCTCTATAAATGGAAAAAACCATTACAATCAACAAATTTAGTAATTCTCATGCATTACGTTTTTCAATTTGATATGATATTTTTGAGGGCCTACTGTACAGAAAGTGAAATTGCTATGTTCTCTCAGGAGATCATAGAGTTGGCAGAATTTAAAACACCCTTTTTTTTTTTTTTCAATTGAATCTCCAATATCAATTATAGTTACAATTTGTCAAACTCTGAGACCTTGAATACCTTTCTTCAAGGCAATTGCAACTAAGAGAAATCACTTCTTATTAAAACTGGAAGGGTGTGTTCTTAGTTAAAGGCCATTATTCCTCATTCAAACTTCTAGGAATTTATACAGTGGTGTGGAATAGTATTTTGCTATTAACGTTGAAATCATCCTCATTATTTATTCTTAATGATATCATGTCATATGTATACTCGTTTGATCTTTAAATGAATTAATTTAATCTGTTTTCGACCTTCTCTGTTCATTCTGAAAAACCTGGCAGAGAACCAGTGTGTATTGCTTGTCAGGTCCTGGAAAAATATGAATCATTATTATCCAGATTTCCACTTTTTGATGCTTATTGTCTGGCCATTTCTAAGTAGGCAGCACTGGTGAGACTGCAGTGAATGTAACTTTCTTATTTGTAAAAATTCAAAAATGCCCTCCCTGGAAAAATAATCTCTTTACTCTGTCTTGTTAAACCAAAATTCATTGCCCATGGCCACCGGCATTCTCTGAAGCTACAGAAGCTAGGTCCTAGTAAATGGAACTTGGGCTCTGTTACTAGGCGGACCTTCATACACCCTCATCTTTGATCTTACTAGTTGTTGAACTATGGGTTAATAAAAGCTATTTTGTAGGAATTTTGAAGATGTTTATGTCTGATAATTATAAAAAAGCACCTCGCACATAGAAGTAATTTCTCAAATGCTCTTCATGAACATTATGTGCCAGGCAAATGCTATGTATTCCCTAAGGAGTCTATGCCAACCACCTCGATTCAAAGTCTCTACCTCTGTTGATCCCATCATAGCTTACATTTTTCTTTATTTTTTCTATCTTTATGATTTTTTTTTTTTTATTGTACTTCAGGTGAAGGCTTAAAGAACAAACAGTTTCTCATGAAACAGTAGTACACATGTTGTTTTATGACATTGGTTAACAACCCCACAACATGTCAACCCTCTAACTTCTCAACCTTTTTTTTTTGGTGAAAATACACATAGCCAAAGATACACCATTTCAAAAATTTCTATATGCACAGTTCAGTGACGTTGACTACGCTCTTCCAATTGTGCTGTTATTCTCACTTAAGATGAAGGCTTACAGAACAAAATAGTTTCTCATTTAACAGTTACTACACATGTTGCCCTATGACAACGGTTAACAATCTCACAACACATCAACAATATCCTTACTCAACCCTGGGTTTCCTATCACCACCTTCCTTGTCCCCTTCTGCCTTCTGGTCCTTGTCACTGGACTACTGAAATCGAAGATATTCTAATCATCTCCTTAATAAGAAGGAACCCAAAGGAGCAAACTGTTCACATTGCTGGGTATACATTATAGTCATACTTCAGACACTGTTTAAAACCAGTGGTCATCAAGTCAATTCTAACTCATGGCAACCTTATGTGTTTCAGAGTAGAATTGTGCTCCATAGGGTTTTCAATGGCTGGTTTTTCGGAAGCAGATCACAGGCCTTTCTTCTGAGGTGCCTCTGGGTGGACTTGGACCTCTAACATTTCAGTTAGCCTGAAAAACCCATTGCTATCCAGTTGATTCCGACTCATAGCAGGTGAATGTTAACTGTTTGCACCACCATCCAAGATACTCTTTAGTGATCTGATATGATGCTCACTCCAGAGCTTAGGTTCATTCATTCTGAATTAATAAAAATGTTTTGTCTTCATAACCTCCAAAGTAAAGAATACTTTCAGGCTTTTTCTAGATAGATATCTGAATTAGGTAGAGCCCACTGCCAACTGAAGTAAAGATTCTAGTGCCCAGACTGGACAGCCCAGATAACCAGCCCTCCTTACAGAGTGGCACTATAACAAGGCTTAGGCCTGTCTGGATACGCTACAAGCTACACTTCACATCTATTATCTTGTTTCATCCTCACAATGCCTTTGTAAAGCAAGTAGGACAGATATTTTACAGATAAGGAAACTGAGGCCAAGTAAAGTTGAGATCACATACAGTTGGCAAATGGCAATGCCTTATCATTGAAACTGACTCTCAGGCCTTTTCCTCCAGTCCCTGATGCCCAACTGGTAAGCTCTTCCAGAAAAATGCTGTGAATACTCAAAGCTCAAGCTAACAAGAAAAGATGTGCCTTAGATACTTTCGGGGATCTACCAGAGGTGGGCCTCAGAGGTGGGCCTCAGCAGCCATAACTAGAATGTGAGATTTTACTGCACCTTGGCCCTGCTGGTGGATCCAGGGCACCTGACCCATTTGAGTCCATTCAGAACAAAAAAAAAAAAACTCGTTGCCATCGTGTTGATTCCGACTCATAGCGACCCTATAGGACAGACTAGAACTGCCCCGTGAGGTTTCCAAGGAGCAGCTGGTGGATTCAAATGCTGACCTTTTGGTTGGCAGCTGAGTTCTTAACCACTGTGCCACCAGGGTTCCGTTCAGAATAAATCACAAATAAAAACTGAGAAATGCAAACTGAGAAAGTCATCCATTCCATTAAGGGGAGAGGTTCTTTGGTGGGCAACTCTCTCAAGCAATTCTTCCTTGGATACTAGTAGCATTTTCTAGTATCCTTTCAATACATATATATTTTTAACTTTTTTTTTTTTTAACTAACCAATCACTTTTTTTGGTTCTGCAGTCAAAAAATCATAACTCATACAATATAATTTTCCTAGTCTCTCCCACTCTGTATTTTAAACCTGCCTTTTCACTCAACACCTCTGTTGTTTATTCAAATGTACTTCTGTCTTCATTGATCACTTTCTCTGCTGCTTTCTTTTCCCAACTAATGGTAAGGTTGGGGTAGTTCCCATTTGGGGCCACATTTTCCTTAGCTTCACCAGCATATAACTATTGACCTTCTAAGATGACCATGCAAACACTAGTGGCCAGAGAAAAGCCACACTTAGGTATTTAACAGGGATGAATGGACTGGCATAAAGCCAAAGGGATTGTGAAATAACTGTTACTTAATAAACTCCCTCTCAAATTGCCTCAGCACCTCTGAACACTAAGAAGGTACTAAGTCTCCCTCAGGCCCACCAGATCTAGCTAACTGATTCACATTTCAGGTTAGGTCATTTCAGTATCCTTAAATCACCTCCCTTCTGAGTAGATTTAAAGTTCACATATTACCAGATCACTAGGTTGATGGGTAAAATAACACTCAAAAGAAGAGTATTATGAGATAGATCTAAGCTTGCAAGTAGAGTTATAGATCATCAGTTTTAAATGTTGGTGACCCTATAGGACAGAGTAGAACTGCCCCATAGGGCTTCCAAGGGGTGGTTGGTGGATTCCAACTGCTGACCTCTTGGTTAGCAGCCATAGTTCTTGACCACTGTGTCTCCAGGGCTCCCAATTTAATTCTTAATTCCTGCCTTTGCTTGAACTAAGAGAGAAGTCCTTTTAGCTGCTCTTTCATTTGAGAAGGCTGAATGCACTGGCTATAAATTAGAAAATAACAAATCCAGCTAGCTGTGAGGCAGCACTTGCAGCGCCCTGGAGTCTCGAGGGCTTATTGACTACTCAGCAGAATTGTAGGAAACGCAGATCTGTCATGGTCACCAGTGAAGGGGAATGATTTGCACACATGCATAAAGGACTTCACATGGAGGCTCCTAAGCATGGGTGACCAAGAGAGTATTTTATGAGCTTCCACTGTCTGCGTCAGATGGCTAAAGGTGCTCTTAACTGGTTTTCCATTCAGATGTATTAAATTAACTTTACCTAAAAATAATGCTCACTCAGTTCAATGAGGGAAAATTGGATTTAGATTTAGAATCACTGTACAGATGCAAAATAAGCTCTAAAAGCTTCACATTTTTACCACAGCATATGGACAAAGCGAAATGCCCACGACTTTCTAATTCCTGATTTGAATACAAGCACCATTGTGCCTGACACCAACATATTTTTTCACTTTTTCATTATGATATTGGGGCCCTGGTGGTGCAGCAGTTAAGTGTTTGGCTGCTAACCAAAAGGTGGGCAGTTTGTATCCACCAGTCGCTCCTTGGAAACCCTATGGGACAGTTCTATTCTGTCTTACAGGGTCGCTATAAGTCGGACTCAACTCGATGGCAACGAGTTTGGTTTCTGTGCGTGTGTGTATCTGACATCAACATATTTTTTCATTATGATATTAGGGTGGAAAGATGGAATAGTAAAGGAAATAGAGTCAGATTTTGTCTCCTGTAAGTCTTTGGTTGAGGAACCCTAGCGGCGCAGTGGTTAAGTGCTCGGCTGCTAACCAAAAGGTCTGTGGTTCAACCCACCAGCCTCTCTGTGAAAGAAAGATGTGGCAATCTGCTTCTCTAAGATTAACCAGAACAAACAAACAAACCAAACCTGTTGCTGTGGAGTCGATTCCAACTCATAGCAACCCTATAGGACCAGATGGAACTGCCCCATAGGGTTTCCAGGGAGCAGCTGGTGGATTTGAACTGCCGACCTCTTGGGTTAGCCTGACAAGCTCTTAACCGCTATGCCACCAGGGTTTATAGCCTACGAAACCCTATGGGGAAGTTCTGACAATGGGTCAGAATCAACTTGATGGCACTGGGTTTTTTTAAGTCTTTAGTTGGAGGTCCCGGGTGGCATGAACGATTAAGCACTCTGCTGCTAACCCAAAAGTTGGTACCTCGGAAGAAAGGCCTGGCAATCTATTTGCAAAAGATCACAGCCATTGAAAACACTATGGAGCAGTTCTACTCTGAAACACATGGGTTTGCTATGAGTTGAAATGAACTCAATGGCAATTGGTATGGTTTTTTGGTTTTAAGTCTCTAGTCACCTGAGATGGTTAAGCCATCTCTTTTAGAATGAGTTAATATCAGGGCCAAGCGGATACGGGCTGATGAAAAGCCTTGATAGTTTAGGTAGATATATTCAGATGTCAAGAAAGAGCACTGGGCAGGGAGTCTGAGACTCAGGTCCTAAGCTATGCAGCCCCACTCATTTAGATAAGCAATTTCTCCTGTGTGACTCTAGAAAAGAAGAGGACCCAGAGACAAACTGATCTCTAAATGTCCTTCTAAATCTAAATCATTTTCTTTATTATTCCTTTTTATCTTAAAATCGGGAGTAAACTTTATCTTCAAAAGTTCTGTGCAAAACCTGAACACAATAAACTCATTTTTGTCTAGAATCTAAATATCTATCTATAAAGTTCATGTAATCAAAATAGTTTTTGTAAAACTATGTGGTGTTTATAATAATGGTCACCGTGTTGTAAACGATCTTAAATTACCTTCAGAGTCATCAAGAAGAGATGAATTTCTGTTTAGTTTGGTTTTACGGGTTATGCTGTATTCTAATTCTCTTCCGAGGAAATCTCAGGAAATGAGAGGCTAGTCACAGCAGTTCAGTGACTGAGAAAACACAGAGCATCCTCCGCCAGGTTCTTTAAACCTCAGCAGTGAGGCTGGTGGTTTGCATTGATGTCTTTTCCCCCACCTTTGTAAGTAAAATTCCTTTCATTTGCACTTGCCTCATTTCCATCCGTTATGCTTGGCATCCAGAAAAGACATAATAGTTGTTTTACTAAAATCAGACACACTACAGAATCCAGCCAGGTCACCACACTTAAAGAATAAAAGTGTCACCAACAGTTTTGTTTCTTTGACTCTTGAAAGAACTGACCCGATTCAGGTGAAAAAGTTTCCTTAAACCCAAAATCATATTACAGGAGACGTCTTTTATTTTGTAACAGAGAGCTGAGTGCACCCATTGAAGATGTTTCTCTCTTCCTAGAGAGCACACAGTTGTTCACAGATACACTGGGGGAGCCATCACTAGACATGGAGTACACGCTGAAAAGACGCGGGCCCAGCCTCCAGGTCTGACAGTCTTTGGGGTGACAGATAAATTCACAACAGGGAAGCCTCCGCTCAGGTAGCGAAAAGTGCTGGGGAGCAGAGAGAAAGGACCTCGAGGCCTGGGAGATAGAGTTGGGGGAGTGCCTAGAAGAGAAGTTCCAGAGCACCATTAGGTACAATCACATTAGGGAAAAATTTCCGTAGGGGCTTCTTTTTTCTTTTCATACCTTTTTTATTTTTTAAGTGCGCTATAGAATACTGACCCAAATCGTCAGACAAGGTGCGTTCAAATCCCAGCTTAGCCCCTGTCTAGCTGGGTGACCCTGGGCAAGTTATTTATCCTCTCTGTACTTCACTTTTCCCATATATAAAAATGGATATAATAACGACACCTGCTTTGTAGGGTTGTTGTAAAGATTAAAGTGCTTAGACCAGTGTCTGGCACACAGCAAGTGCTATTTACAGGTTCTTAACCATCTAAAGTGTTTTACGTATTAATGTCTTACCATTGTAAAGACCAGAGGTTGGACAATTTCAATGCTCTAGCATATGGCAGAGAATGCGAACATTTTGAATGGAAAGCACCTCTGAAGAGTCAGCTTAGTTTCTAAGCAACCTGGCCCCAACCTAACTTACACATCTCTCTGCTCTCAGCTCACCCTTGAGTACTTGCTTCTGTGCCTTTCCTCCTGCCCATCTTCCCAGTGCCTCTACCCCCACCATTCTGTCAAGGTTCTGGTCAACTTCTACTTCCCACTGGAGACTTTCCTGATCTCCTCAGGCTATACTGCCCTCTCTCTGGGGTACTCATAAGGACATGTTTTACCACTTTGCAGGATTGACAGTTAAGTTTGCCCAAAGAATTTGGTCTTTGTCCTTGGTTCCTGAAAGATAACCTCTAAAACTTTGGAATTTCCCCAGTGACACAAGTGGTTTTGTTATCTGTAAGGACTCTAGACCACACTTACCTTACAAGTTATACTAATAAGGTGACTCGGTGGGGGCTGGCCAGGCCATAAAAACATACCATGTGATATGAGCAGACCTCAGGGAGGGGGGTATGAGTCGATTGATCATGCCTACACAGCAAAGCCTCAGTGAAGACTCTGACACAGAACCTCCATGGGCTTCCTGGTTGGTGAAAGACATTCATGAATGTGGGAGGATGGTACTTCCCTTTTTGGAACATGGAAGCTACGCATTGGGAACCCTCCCAGTCCTCATCCTATATGTCTCTTCATTTGTACCCTTTTTGCTGTAATAAATCTGTAAGCGTAATTATAGTGCCTTCTGGGGTTTTGTGAATCATTCTAGCCAATTATTGGATCCCAGAGAGTAGTGGGTGCCAGCAGGTCAGAAGAGAGGAGGCCTGGAGACCCCTAAGCTTGCAGTTGGAGTCTGAAGTCTTGGGAAAACATGGTAGTCTATAGATTGTGCCCTTTTAATTTGTGAGACCTCATCCAGCTCTGGTGGTTAGAATTAGAGGAAGAAGAACTGCATTTTAGGTGGTGTCAGAATTGAACAGATTTGAACTGGAATTGAATTCTGCCCATTCCATTCAGTTAGTGTGAGAAGTAGAATACATTGTGTTGATTTCATATATTCTTAGGATACTTTTTACTTCCTACTAAGAATTGTAGAAATTTTAGTACTTCTTTTAATCTCCCAGCCTTACTAGATTATAAATTCATTGAAGGCAGGGCCACGTCTTACTCATTTTAGTAATTCCCACAGCTGTGAGCGCAGTGACTTTCACATAGCTTGTCCTGTATTTGCTCATAAATGAAGATACGAAATAAAAGCAAACAAAAGCCATGAAAAAATAGTGAATTAGTGTGTGGGTTTGGAGTCAGGCAGACTTTGACCCTGTGGAATCTTGGGCAGTAATTCTACCTGTTTCTGTTTCCTCATCAGTACAGTGGAGATAATCATAGAACCTCCCCTGCAGAGTTGTTGTGAGGATTAAATGAGGTAATGTGTGTAAAGGACCTAGCAGAGCACCTGGCATTTGTTGTTGTTGTTAGGTGCTGTCTAGTCGATTCTGACTCCTAGTGACTCTATGTACAACAGTACAAAACACTGCCTGGTCCTGTGACATTCTCACAATCATTGTTATGCTTGAGCCCATTGTTGCAGCCACTGTGTCAATCCATCCTGTTGAGGGTCTTCCTCTTTTTCGCTGACCCTCCACTTTACCAAGCATAAGTTCTTCTCCAGGGACTGATCCCTCCTGATAACATGTCCAAAGTATGTGAGATGCAGTCTTGCCATCTTTGCTTCTAAGGAGCATTCTGGATGTACTTCTTCCAAGACAGATTTGTTCATCCTTTTGGCAGTCCATGGTATATTCAGTATTCTTCACCAATACCACATCTCAAAGTCATTAATTCTTCTTCGGTCTTCCTTATTCATCATCCAGCTTTCGCATGCATATGAGGCGATTAAAAACACCATGGCTTGGAGCAGGCGCACCTTAGTCTTCAAGGTGACATCTTTGCTTTTCAACACTTTAAAGAGGTCTTTTGCAGCAGATTTGTTCAATGCAATGCATCTGTTGATTTCTTGACTGCTGCTTCCATGGGTGTTGAGGATCCAAGTGAAATGAAATCCTTGACAACTTCACTCTTTTCTGCATTTATCATGATGCTGCTTATTGGTCCAGTTGTGAGGATTTTTGTTTTCTTTATGTTGAGGTGTAATCCATACTGAAGGCTGTGATCTTTGATCTTCATCAGTAAGTGCTTCAAGTCCTCTTCACTTTCAGCAAGCAAGGTTGTGTCATCTGCATAAGTCAGGTTGTTAATGAGGCTTCCTCCAATCCTGATGCCCCGTTCTTCTTCATATAGTCCATCTTCTCGGATTATTTGCTCAGCATACAGATTGAATAAGTATGGTGAAATGATATAACCCTGAAGCACACCTTTCCTGACCTTAAATCATGCAGCATCCCCTTGTTCTTTTCAAACCACTGCCTCTTGATCTATGTACAGGTTCCACATGAGCACAATTAAGTGTTCTGGAATTCTTCTCCATGTTATCCATAATTCGTTATGATCCACACAGTCGAATGCCTTTGCATAGTCAATAAAACACAGGTAAACATCTTTCTGGTATTCTCTGTTTTCACCTGTGATCCATCTGACATCAGCAATGATATCCCTTGTTCTGCATCCTCTTCTGAATCTGGCTTGAATTTCTAGCAATTCCCTGGCAATGCACTGCTGCAGCTGCTTTTGAATGATCTTCAGCAAAATTTTTACTTGCATATGATATTATTGATATTGTTTGATAATTTCCACATTCAGTTGGATCACCTTTTTTGAAAACAGGCATAAATATGGATTTCTTCCAGTCAGTTGGCCAGGTAGCTGTCTTCCACATTTCACTTCCAGTGCTGCATCTGTTTGTTGAAACGTCTCAACTGGTATTCTGTCAATTCCTGGAGTCTTGCTTTTCACCAATGTCTTCAGTGCAGCTTGGACTTCCTTCTTCAGTACCATCGGTTCCTGATCATATGCTACCTCCTGAAATGGTTGAACATCAACCAATTCTTTTTGGTATAATGACTCCGTGTACTGTTTCCATCTTCTTTTGATGCTTCCTGCGTCATTTAATATTTTCCCCTCTGAGTCCTTCACTATTGCAACTCGAGGATTGAATTTTTTCTTCAGTTCTTTCAGCTCGAGAAATGCCGATCATGTTCTTCCCTTTTGGTTTTCGATCTTTAGCTCTTTGCACATGTCGTTATAATACTTTACTTTGTCTTCTTAGGCTGCCGTTTGAAATCTTCTGAGTCCTGGTGGCACAGTGGTTAAGTGACACGGCTGCTAACCAAAAGGTTGGCAGTTCAAATTCACCAGCTGCTCCTTGGAAACTCTATGGGCAGTTCTACTCTGTCCTCTAGGTTCATTATTGGTTGGAACTGACTTGACAGCAACAGGACCTGGCATTTAGAAAGAGTTAAATAAATGTTAATCATGATTTTTACTATTGTTTCATTCTTTATGATTATAATTCGTCTGGGGCTATGATGTTTATAGGTAAGCAACCCTCCACCTGTGAATGACCCCTAAGGAGAAAAATGTATTCTAATGCAGTACAACCACTAAGGGTTAAAATTATGATACTGGGTTAATAAAAAAAAATATTTTAAATACGTTTAGTATATTCTGCCCTGGTGGCACAATGGTTAAGAGCTCAGCTGCTAACCAAAAGGTCAGCAGTTCGAATCTACTAGCCATTCCTTGGAAACCCTATGGGGCAGTTCTACTCTGGCCTATGGGGTCCCTATGAGTCAGAATCAGATCAGTGGGCTTGTTTTTTTGGGTTGGGAGATAAGAGACAATAACCTAATGGGTACAAGTGTCTAAGGAGATAAAATTTTAAATATTTTATAGTTATTTATAGCCAATCTAAAGAGCCCTGGTGGCTCAACTGTTAAGTGCTCGACTGCGAACTGAAAGATTGGTGGTTAGAACCCATCCAGTGGCTCCCTGGGAAAAAGACCTGGCAATCTGCTTCTGTATGGCGCGGTTCTACTCTGTCACATGGGGTCGCCATAAGTCGAAAATCAACCTGATGGCACCTAAAAGTAATAATAACAACATAGCCAATCTAGTGATCCGTCTCCTGTATTTGACTTGGTTCTATCTGCATACTTTCTGTCATAATTAAGGTATGAAAATTATCTTACCTATCCAAACGTATTTTTATCACACTTTTAGGTTAAAATTAGAAGTTTTTGGGGGTTGTTTGTGTTTTTTTTTTTTTTTAGTAACACCAGACTTTTCACCCTGATACTTCACAAAATTATGATTTATCCACTATACTTATTTTCAGTGTTAATTACCTTCAAGAAAATAACATATTTGAAACTGTAATTTTAAAAGATGATTGAAAGACAATGCTGAGAGCCATTTAATTGTATCAGCAAATAATTACAGTGGATAACTATAGTAATGGGAATTGTTAATAGAATCCACATACTACCTGAAAATTGTCAGTGCTTTTGTTGTTGTTGTTTTTGTTTGAATTATTAGAAAGAATGAATTGTTTAAGACATGAAATCCCTAATAGACCTGTTAATACTTGATTTCATTTTGCTCACAAGTAACCAAGACATTGCATCCAGATTCCATGGAGACCAAATCTGAGATATTTAGACAAAGAATAGTATTCCTATTCATTCAGCTCAGTTCAAAAAGCATGTTTAGGATGGTTATTTCGTGTCTGTAACTGAGCATAACTTTTTAGATTAAGGGTAAGACAAAGTCTGTGACTCAAGGAGGTGAAAATTTAACTGAAAAGATGTTCCTAGCACACATAAAAGTTCGAGGCTAAGACCTTGGGAAGCTAGGCTTTGGGAAGCCCAACTGCACTACATTTCCCAGCCTCCGTTGCAGCTCCCAGTGGCCATGTGATTAACTTCTCTTAAGTGGACTGTAACAGAGTCCTTGTGCCTGTCTCAAAAGCATCCCACGTGTGCTTGTCCATGTTTCCCCCTTCCCCTGAGGTAAAATGGCAAAAGCAATGGCTACAGTGACCTTGGAAGCCATGCTTTGAATATGGTAGAGCCAACAAGACCCTGAGTTTCTAAAGGACTGTACAGAGCAGAGACAGTCCCCTACCGTATCCCTTCCACTCAAACTGGACTTCTTCTCTGGATTGTAATATGAGAAATAAACTTCTATATTTAAGCTAATATATTTTGGGCCTATTTGTTACAAAAGTTCAGCCAACTGTAACTAATCAATACATAGCTGAAGATCAATAAATAGTATAAACAGATATGAAGTAGTCGGGTTAGAGTTTACAGAAGAGATAAAACCTACCCTGAGACATAATTAATAATAATACAATTAATTTAGAACCTTAGTGTACTAGAGACTATTCCAAGAGCTGACATATTATCAAATTTAACTGTCATAACAGCCATTCACATTAAAAAAAAAAAAAAAAAACCTTTGCCGTCGAGTTGACTCTGACTCATAGCAACCCTATAAGGCAGAGTAGAACTACCGCATAGGTTTTCCAAGGAGCGGATGGTAGATTCGAACTGCTGACATTTTGGTTAGCAGCCAACTCTTAAGCACTGCATCACCAGGGCTCCCCCTACTTACATTAAGTGCCATTAAAACCTACTTTTCAGATAAAGAAAATGAAGTTCAGAGCAGTCAGGTAATTTCCCCTAAGCCATACAGCTAACGAATGGTAGGCTCATAACTTGAATGCAGCTATGTCTGCCTTCAAAGCCTGTGCACAGAGAACATTGAAGGCTGGTGGGATAGTGTAAGGAAAGGCATAGAGATATGAATTATCATGGCAGATTGGGCTTGGGGATGGCAATGGCTGTGGGACTTTTCCTTTCCAGTAATATTCTTATAGAAAGAGAATTCATCTTGCTCTGCCCTTACTCAAACCAGTCTCGACTTCTGAAATCTGAGCTGTACTGTTCTTTTTCTTGATCCACACTGTAGCAATGGGAAAGCCCAGGATCAACTATCAAGGTATTTAGAGAATAAAGAGAAACCTAAAACCCAGCCCTCACCCAAGCAGGAGCACAGCCCATTTGAGAGGCGACAGAATAGGGTGGTAAAACGGGTGAACCTTCCTATGTATATGGAAGTAGAGGAGGACTAGAAGCGTAAGGGGGGAGAGAAATTGACCACAGAACAGAAAGAGAAGAAGTACAAACAAAAGCAGATACACATATTATTGAAGATCACCAATCATTTGCATAGGTGATCAAGAGCTAACTGTAAGTCATTTGTGTTTGATTTTGGATGGCCCTAAGATGGTCCTCGAGGAATTCGAGCCAAACAAAAAATGTCAGCATGAAGACGTCTAAATAAAACAACATCTAAGAGATACCAGGCCTTGGGAAACCATGCAGGGCTTTGAATAGATGAGGTGAAAATTGTTGGGGAGTATGAGTCTCTGTCCACTACTTGTCTGTCAATATTTTCAATCGCCTCACATGAGTGTGAAAGCTGGACAATGAATAAGGAAGACTGAAGAAGAATCGATGCCTTTGAATTGTGGTGTTGGTGAAGAATATTGAATATACCATGGACTCCAGAAGAATCAACAAATCTGTCTTGGAAGAAGGGTAGCCAGAGTGCTTATTAGAAGCAGGGATAGCGAGAGTTTGTCTCACATACTTTGGACATGTTATTAGGAGGAGCCAGTCCCTGGAGAAGGACATCATGCTTGGTAAAGTAGAGTGTCAGTGAAAAAGAGAAAGGCCCTCAATGAGATAGATTGACACAGTGGCTGCAACAATGGGCTCAAGCATGATAACGATTGTGAGGATGGCGCAGGACCAGGCAGTGTTTTCTTCTGTTGTACATAGGGTCCATATGAGTTGGAACCGACTCAACAACACCTAACAACAAAACAATGAGCCCTGGTTGCACAACGGTTAAGCATTCGTTAACTGAAAGGTTGGTAGTTTGAACCCACTCAGATATTCTGTGGGAGAAAGACCTGGCGATATTGCTTCAGTAAAGATTACAGCCTAGAAAACCCTATGGGGCAGTTCTACTCTGTCACAGGGGTCGCTGTGAGTGGAAATCAACTTGATGGCACTCAACAACAACAACGTGAGCGGCATATCCAACGTTGTCTTTAAGCTGACATGTTTAAAGTGCTAGAATGAGTCCTTTTTTATTTTTTTAATGGAGAACATTTGTAAGTCATTTATATTGCAGACAGTTCGGTGGCTCTGATTGGCATGCAATAGCCAATCCTATCCCACATCCCATCCTCTTGAAGCCCTTCCCAGAAGCCTGCAGTTTTCTGCCACCAACAGTGACAGCCAACAGCCCAAAAGGTTAAGGCTACTCAGGCTGAGTACTCCAAACGTTTTCACTGCAGAAGCATAACAACGACAGTAGCTGTGGTTGTCATGAGTGATGTTTGCCAAATATTGCTTACTCTCTGCCTTCCAGGCACGTGGTAAGATTGCACTTCCTGTCCTCCAGATGGTTGAGTGTGGCCATGTAAATAATTCTGGCCAATGAGTTGAGGACACAAGTGACAGTGTCACTTCAGCCTGGAGCATTTCATTGCTGGTGCAAGACTTTCCAGAGTCCTCTTTCCTTCTGCCATAGCAACAGCCGACATTTGAGATGATGGCTACTCCTTGATGGACATATAGCTTGATCAAGAAATAAATCTTTGTTATTTCAAGCCACTACTATTTAGTAGTTGTCTGTTACTGCAGAATAATATTATTGCCTTTCCTGACTGATAGCAATAATTAATATTTATTGAGTATATATTCTAAGCACTTTATATATAGTCATTGGAGCCTGGTGGTGCAGTGGTTAAGAGATCAGGCTGCTGACCAAAAGGTCAGCAGTTCGAATCCACCAGCCACTCCTTGGAAACCCCAGTGGGGCAGTTCTACTCTGTCCTATAGGGTCGCTATGAGTTGGAATCGACTCAACAGGAACGAGTTTGGTTTCGGGTTTTTTTGTTTTGTTGTATTTTAATTTTAACAGTTGCTTTGAGACGGCTACTACTGTATCCTCATGTACAGATGAAGACAGTAAGGTACAACCAAACCAAATCAAATCCGTTGCCATCCAACTGATGGCAACTCCCTATGTTTCAGAGTAGAACTGTGGTCCATAGGATCTTCAAGGCTGTGACCTTTCAGAAGTAGATCACCAGGTCTTTCTTCTGAGGTGCCTCTGGTTGCAGTCAAACTGCCAACCTTTTGATTAGTAGTCAAAGTTATGTAAATTCACTAAGATGGTAATAAAAGATAGACCCGTTTCAGGCACTGGAAGTCTGTCTCCAGGGCCTGAGATTTAACCACTGAGCTGTGCTGACTCTTCAATAGTATCATGCATTTTAACGTGATCACTGTGACAAGCTTTAATAAAATTGCTCATCATCAGAAACATACACATTGAAAACTGCAGTAAAAACATAACGTCATACCAAAGTCACCATATGCTACCATCAAATTTAACTTGTTTGCAGTTAATTGCAATTATTTTATAATGGAAAGAAATTGGCATTTGAAATTATTGCACCCCAGAGGTCACTACTTAAATTGCCAAATTGCATGACAATTTCTTAAAAAGTAATAGCTTGCACATGAAATAAATAATGTTTAATCACGCGGACAGCACTTTCTGCAAGATATGAGTCTATCCTGGTGGACCTGGTCTCCTTGAGTTCGAGTTATACCTTAAAAAAACAAAACAGGAAGTGGAAACATTATCTATTTAGCATGCTTCATTTGAGATTAAACAGATTTTAATCCCTGTTCCCTTGTAATTATATATAATTAAAAAGCACAGAAGAAAGTGTGTAAAAGCACAATGGAGTAATAATCATGTGAACAGTGGCTTATTTTAACTGACTGCTGAGGGGAACTTGCTTTTATTCAGATTAATTTGTGAAAGGGCTGATGAGAACCTGACAGAGTGAGACAGAAAGGAACATGTTCTTTCAAATTGCTCAGCTCAGAAAACGTGATTAATGAAACACATCTAATTACATAAATGCTTAAAAAGGTATTATTACTGAGTATACTTTAAAGGTCATGTGCCTATGTAACAGCTTTTCCTTCAGGAAAAAACCATCCTATTTTTCAGAACATTTACTGAAGTCAAACTGACTCAGATTACCGTTCTAAAACGAGACCTAGCTGAGTGACAATAATGATCTGGAGCAGAGTTCAGACCCATCACATAGGCGTTTTGAGGCTCAGGCTGCATCTCACCCATGTGTATTCTCCAGAACAAAGCCAACTATAGAAAATGCTGATTCTGCCAATTTAGTCATTTATTTGTTAAACACACACACGCAGTGTATTGGGCATCTACTGCATGTAAAGTGCTGAGCTGGGGCAATGGGACAGGCGGGGTATAAAGACATTAACACTTCCTGGGAGCTTACCCTGTGTCAGGCACCGTGCTAAACATTTGCACTACCCTCATTTAATCCAAACAAATCAGTCTTAGAAGAATTACAACCCGAATGTTCCATAGAAGTGAGAATGGTGAGAACTTCGACTCACTTACTTGGGATGCATCATCAGGAAAGACCAATCTCTAGAAAAGGACTTCATGGTTGCTAAAGTAGAAGGCCAAAAAATATGAAGGAAACCCTCAATGAGGTGGATTGACACAATAGCCACAACAATGGACTCAAACATACCAATGATCATGAAAAGGTACAGGACTGGGCAACATTTTGTTCTGTTATACGTTAGGTCACCATGAGTCAGAGCCGACTCCATGGCAACTAACAACAACAACTATTACTATGTATAGGTCTATAGGAAATCAGGCTTGTGTTAACACATATAGGATACTGTATAGTGAATTAAGTGTTAAGAAGGAAAATAAAGCATTGAAAGAGAATAGGAAAGGCTGAGGGCTATTGCAATTTTAGATAGACTGTCTAGGGGAGGTCTCCCTAGAAGATGACATTTGAGGAAAAACCTAAAGGAAGTCAGGAGAGAGGGACAGAAATATCTGGAGGAAGGACATTCTAGGCAGCGAGAACAAAAATGCAAAGGCTTTGAAAAGGGAAAAGGTTCAAGGGACAACAAGGAGGTGTTCGTGGCTGAGCGAAAAGAGTGAAGGGAAGTAGCTGTGGATTCATCAGAGAAGAAAGACAGGCCAAAGCATGGAGGGTCATATAGGTCTCTGAGGACTACAGCTTTTACTGTAAGTGACAGAGGATGTCCTTGGAGAATTTTGAGCAGAGGAGGGTCATGATCTGACTGCAACAGAATCACTCTGGCTGTTGTGTTGAGAATGGACTGAGGACAGCAAAGGAAGAAGCATGGAGACTAATTAGGAAGCTACTGCAATAAATTGGCAAAAGGTGATAGTAGTCTGTCTGGCCCATGGTGGCAAAAGTATAAAGAAAAGACCAGATTCTAGATATACTGTATTTTAAAGGTGGAAGCAACAGATGTGGAGTATGAGAGATAGTAAAGCTTTAGGAATGGCCCCAGGTCTTTGGCCTGGCCGAAGAAGAATAAAGTAGTCTTTTACGGAGGTGGGGAAGACTGTGAGAGGAGCAGCTCTGAAAGTCTTGTTTGGGGCATTGTAAGTTTGAAATGTCCATTAGATATCCAAATGCAGATGTCAAAGAGACAGCCAGTGTCCTGAGATAAGGAGACCCAAATGAGCTGGAAATATAGAAAAACAGTTGCTGTCAAGTTGATTCTGACTCATGGCAACCCCATGTGTATCAGAGTAGAACTGTGCTCCATAGGGTTTTCAATGGCTGATTTTTTGGAAGTAGATCATCAGGCCTTTCTTACAAAGCACCTCTGGTTGGACTCAAACCTCCAACCTTGTGGTCAGAGGTTGAGGGTGTTAACCATTTGCACTATCCAGGGACTCTTATTAGCATAAGGATGGTATTTAAAGCTACAGAATTGAAGGGGACTAACAGGGAGCTCAGCGTACACAGAGAAGACAATACGCCCAAAGACTGAGTCCTGGGCCATGTAAACATTTCAAGGTTGGAGATAAGGAAGAATCAGCAAAATGGGTGTGAAGAAGCAGCCAGAGAGGCAGGAAGAAAACCATGAGAGTCCAGATCAGTGACCTCGGCACCAAGTAGACTGGATAAAATAGCATTATTCCAGATCTGCCTACCTCAGTGGTGCTTTGAAATAAAATGAGATGATAAACATGAAATCTTCTAAAAAGTGAAAAAGCATTCTGTTGCTAAGAGTCCCAAGAACTTCCTTCAAAGTGTGTGCACATGTTCACAGGTACCAGAGGTTCCAACACATAGTGCCCCTATGCATAGCAGAAGGAAACGTTGCTTGGTCCTGTGTCATCCTTACAACAGTAGGCATGTTTGAGCCATTGTTGCAGTCACTGTGTCAATCCATGTCATCAAGGGTCTTCCTCTTGTTCAATGACCCTTTACCAAGTATGATGTCCTTCTCCTGGGACTGGCCCCTCCTCATAACATGTCCAAAGTAAGTGAGATGAAATCTTGCCTTCTAAGGAGCTTCTAAGGAGCATTCTGGCTGTACTTCTAAGACAGATTTGTTCGTTCTTCGGACAGTCCATGGTATACTCAATATTCTTCACCAACACCATCATTTAAATGCATCAATTCTTCTTCAGTCCTCCCTTTTCATTGTCCAGCTTTCACATGCATATGAGGTGAATGAAAAGACCATGGTTTGGGTCAGGGACACCTTAGTCCTCAAAGAGACATCTTTGCTTCTTAAAATTTTAAAGAGGTCTTTTGCAGCTGTTTCGCTCAATGTAATGTGTCATTTGATTTCTTGACTGCTGCTTCCATGGGTGTTGATTGCTGATCCAAGTAAAATGAAATCCTTGACAACTTCAATCTTTTCTCCATTTATCATGATATTGCTTACTGGTCCAGTTGTCAGGATTTTTGCTTTCTTTATGCTGAGGTGTAATCCATACTGAACATCATAGCCTTTGATCTTCAACAGTAAGTGCTTCAAGTCCTCTTCCCTTTCAGCAAGCAAGGTTGTGTCATCTGCATATCACAGGTTGTTAATGAGTCTTCCTCCAATCCTGATGCCGTGTTCTTCCTCATATAGTCCAGCTTCTTGGATTATCTGCTCAGCATACAGATTGAGTAAGCATGGTGAAAGGATACTACCCTGATGCACACATTTTCTTATTTTAAACCATGCAGTATCCTTTTGTTCTGTTCGAATGACTGCCTTTTGGTCTATGCACAGGTTCCTCATGAGAACAATAAGTGTTCTGGAATTCCCATTCTTTGTAAGGTTATCCATAATTTGTTATGATCCACACAGGGGTTAAGATTTCAAATATCTTTTTGAGAGACACAATTCAAATTGTAGTAAGCAGTGACGTCTTAAACCAAACCTAGTGACTCTTAACCTTGTATGGAATTTTTTATATATTCAAGACTTCTATTTTTAGGATTGTAATTTTTTTTATTGGACTTAGAGCTTAGGTAATGGTGATGACAAATGCTTATTCACTTACTCAATAAAATGCTAGCAAGGCAGTATGATGTATTTGTTAGAGCACACAATCTGGAGTCAGACTGCCCAAGTTCAAATCCTAACTGGGCAAGCCATCTAACAATTTCCCCATCTATAAATTAACTGCAAGCAGAGGACCCACCTCCTAGGGTTGTTGTGAGAATTAAATGAGTTAATATTTGTAAGGCTCTTAGGAGAGTGTCTGGCACATGGCCATTGCTGTATGAGTGTTCATTAAATAGGAGGAAATATTTATTGCAGGCCTGCCATGTTCCCAACACTGTCCTAGGCCCTGGGGATTCAATGGAGAACTACTCAAGATCTGTACATTGTTGGTGGAGGGCTCAGAGAATAAACAAGGAAACAAACAAATGAGATGATTACAGAGTGTGTTAAGTATTAAACAAAGGTAGAGAGTGACTAGGAGTCAAGCATTGGTGATTCAACGGTAGAATTCACACCACCAACCCCAGGCAGAGACCTGAGTTTGATTCCCAGCCAATGTACCTCATATACAACCACCACCTGTCTGTCATTGGAGGTTTGTGTGTTGCTATGATGCTGAACAGGTTTTGACGGAGCTTCCAGACTAAGACAGACTAGGAAAAAAGGCCTGACAATCTACTTCAGAAAATTGGCCAACGAAAATACTTTGGATTGTAACGGTCCAATCCACAACTGGTCCAGGGAAAGACACCTTGTTCCTTTATACATGGGGTCTCCACAAGTCGGGTGTTCACTTGATATCAGCTAACAGCCGGGAGTGGAGAGGGAGGCAAGAGCAGGCCTTTCTGAGAAGGAAAATTTGGACTGAGTCCTGAGGACTCAAAAGGAACCAGGGTGGTGAAGATCCAGCGTTAAAGGATTCCAAGCAGAGGAAACCACAAAAGCAAAGATATACAGCCATGAAGACAAAATAACCAACTTGCTCTCAGAAAGTAAACCATCTAATTTAATGTGGGGAAGACACATGAGCCAGACATGCAGGGTGAAATGAAGCCATTCAGGAATCAGGCAGGGGACTCATCTGTGGGGGAACCCTGTACACTACATGGGCAAAGGTTTAGAATGAGAATGCCTTGATCAAGCTTGATGCTACAATGTAAAGATGAATTTAAATTCTAATATGATTGATCTGCAAATTTTAATAGTAGGATTTAGAAGTAAACCAAAAACCAAACCTGTTCCTGTCGAGTCAATTCAGACTCATGCCAACCCTATAGGACAGAATAGAACTGCCTAATAGGGTTTCCAAGGAGCGTCTGGTGGATTCAAACTGCTGACCTTTTCGTTAACAGCCATAGCTCTTAACCACTACGCCACCAGGTTTCCAAATTTAGAAGTAAGCCCCTCCTTTCACTCACCCTCCTTTGCCTCATTTTGAGGACTTGCCCTTCCAACTTCACACTTTTATTAATGCAATCTTTTCAATATGTGCTTGAACCAAGACAGAACGAGAGACAGGTAGTTTTTTCCCAGTATGAAATGACTTCCCTGTGTGTTTTATTTTGACCACTTAAATCTGCTACTTCAAGTCCTTTCTGCCAGCTCCTGAAGAAATGGAATGAATTCAGACAAAGGCATTACCTAGTTCAACCTCTTCTGTCTGAGACCGTCCTCAACCGCTAAGTCAATAGCCACCTAGCATCATGCAGCTAAAGAAGGCTTTCCGCCTCTGCCTCCCCTGCCTTTCTGCCATCCCCAGCCCAATGTTTTGTTTCACTTTTGACAGCTACGAACCCTGCAGAGGAGCCAAACAGGTTTGGAAACCAGTTTGCTCTCAGCAGACCTGCACAGTGAGAATTCAACTATATACACAGGGATCTGGGTTGGAGCCTGCCTGGGCACTAGGAAGTCAGCCCAGGTTCCCAGAGAGCCCTATGGGCACCCACTCTAAATAGATACATCAGTCTGCTCACTAAGAGCATAAAGCAGGCTTTCCTAATGTAATTACATGGTGGCTGATTTATTATTCTGAACTTTGGTGTGTGGCAGAGGTAGGGTTGTTTGTGCCAGTTTATGGTATTGGGCCAAAAGATGAAATACCAAGCTAGCTGATCGGTTCCAAGAATCAGTTTGCACAAACAGAGTTCTTGAAACTGCCAATGTATGTGCAGGTATTATGTCACGTGGCTTGGTCTCTTTGGCAAAGCCCTTACGAGAAGGAAATTACAAGTCTTGATATATTCAGAAACATTTAATAGTTGGCAAGCTACTGTCAACCACTTAAGCTACTGCCGAATCCACTGAAATATCTAAAAGTGTCCATCCTTGTCAGGTTAGTTTCATAAGCAAATAAATACACCACAAATGACAGATACCAGATTTCCTCTAAAAGGAAAAACTATCATTTATCTCTAGCCCTTGTCCCAGTCAATATAAACATGCTAAACCCCATATGGGAAAAGAGCACTTTGTAAAAGATGGTGGGAGGCTGTGTGAGATCATAGTCCAAGGACACTGGCTTTGGAATGGCACAAACCTGGGTTAGAATTACAGTTCCTCCACCTAACAGCTCCATGGCCTTAAGCAAGCTTAATGACCTCTACAAACCTCAGTTACCTTATCTGTGATATATGTTCTTACAGTGAGTGAGCAATTATAGATAAAATCCCCTGCACAAAAGAGACGTTCAATAACCAACGTTTCTCAAAATGGTAGGGGATGATCTGAAGATGGACAAATCCTCTAGATTTGAAAGTTAGCTATGAAATATTTTTACATTCATGTTTACTTTTCGATCAGGTTTAAATATCTGATGTCGTTGTTAGTCACTGTTGAGTCAGCTCTGTCTCATGGCGAGTTTATGTATAACAGAACAAAATGTTGCCCAATCCTGAACCATCTTCATGATTGTTGGTATGTTTGAATCCATTGATTTAAATATTAGTACAACTGGGAGGCGGGGCCAAGATGGCAGAGTAGTCAGACCCTTCCGGTGGACCTTCTTACAACAAAGACTCAAAAAAACAAGTGACTCGATTATATATGGCAATCTGGGAGCCCTGAACACCAAAGGCAAAGTTGCGGAACCAGACTGAGTGTCAGGAGGAGAGAGAAGTCGTTCAGAAGCAGCGAGGGGTTGCCAGACCTCACCCAGAGAGAACCTGAGCCCTTCAGGCCTGACCAGCTCGGGGGTGAGCAGTGAGGCAGGCAAGCAGCAGTGCTCGGGAGGCACGTTTCCCACACTGGGAGAGACCCAGCCGCTGAGAGTCTACAGGGCCACCCAGAGCAAGTGAGAAGCAGCCCTCCAACCGGCGAAAGATGAGCAATTGTGTACGGCCTACCATATGGATCAAAAACACCCCCCTTAGGGAAAAACCTCTCTCCCATTTACCTTCTCTCTCCCTGCTCTGCACTGGGTCCTGGACCAGCTTCAGCAATTGCCAAGTCCCCTGGGCCAGAAGTAGGATCCACCACACACCCAGAGCCATTCTCCATGCCTTGGAGAGTGAACAAATTAACAAACAGGGAGAAAAAATAAACTGTGGCTCCCATAAGCCAGGAACCCAGGGTACGCACAGCTCCTTTGCCTAGGCATGGGCATAAGGGATCATCGGACTTTGAGTGCCTTTCCCACTGCAGAGACTCATGTGCACCCATCTCAACAGCATAGGCCCTCATTACTGCAGTACAACAGGGTATATACTGGATGTCTAACTTCAAACATTTCAGCCGTGAAGTGGCAGGTTCTTGACATTTGACACTGCTCTGCCCATTAAGCAGGGTATTCACCTACCCACATCAGGGGCCTGAGGAGAGGTGGCTCCACCCATGCCACCTAGCCACCTGCAATATGGGCCCATGAATAAGAGGTGCCCCCCCATCCTTACAGCCAACAGCATGAAGTACTCATAGTCTGGCTACAAAACCAACCCACCTACACGCTCTAGGGAACAGGGACACACTTTCCTCCTGAACACTTGGTGGCCGTCAGCCCCCTGGCTTGCTCACAGTGTGTCCACCTGCTGCAGCCAGATACCTGTGCCTACACCAATCACCCATGCTTGTCTAGGACTGTAAGTGAGAGCCTACACCACACACTTAGTGGCTATCTACCTGGGCACCTGAGCAGAATCCATACAGGAGAAGTGGGCAGACTCCTGAGCTCACATACCTAGTAACAGACCTAACCACCTCGTGTTAGGACATTAGAGCTTCAAAGGTGCCAATGATCAAACTAGCTCATATGAGTAGCCTATTTGGGCATATCAAAACAAAACAAGAAGCTAGGACACAGTAAGCAAACATAAAATAAATAGATACAATAACTTATTGATGGCTCAGATACAATAGTCAATATCAAATCACATAAACAGACAATCCACGATGGCTTCAGCAAGCTCCCAAAATAAAGAATCTAGAAATTTTCCAGAGGAGGAAAATTTCTTGGAATTACCAGAGGCAAAATGCAAAAGATTAATATACAGAACTCTTCAAGAAATTAGGAAGGAAATTAAGCAAAATGCAGAACACGCAAGAGAGGAAATTAAAAAGACTGGAGAAGAACATAATGACAAATTGAACAGACTGCAAGAATCCATAGAGAGACAGCAATCAGAAATCCAGAAGTTTAACAATAGAATTTCAGAATTAGATAACTCAATAGAAAGTCATAGGAGCAGAACTGAGGCAATGGAAGTCACAATTAATGAGATGGAAGATAAAGCACTTGACACCAAATTATTTGAGGAAAAATCAGATAAAAGGATTAAAAAAAATGAGGAAACTCTAAGAATTATGTGGGACTCTATCAAGAGGAATAACCTATGAGTGACTGGAGTGTCAGAACGGGGGGATAACAGAAAACACAGACAGAATTGTTGAAGATTTGTTGGCAGAAAACTTCCCTGATATCGTGGAAGATGACAAGATATCTAACCAAGATGCTCATTGAATCTCACATAAGGTAGATCCGAAAAGAAAGTTACCAAGACATATTATAATCAAACTTGACAAAACCAAAGATAGAGAATTTTAAGAGCAGCTAGGGATAAACGAGAAGTCATTTACAAAGAAGTGTCAAGAAGAATAAGCTCCGACTACTCAGCAGAAACCATGCGGGCAAGAAGGCAATGGGATGACGTGTATAAAGCCTTGAAGGAAAAAAATTGCCAGGTAAGAATTATATATCCAGCAAAACTGTCTCTCAAATATGATGGCAAAATTAGGGCATTTCTAGATAAACAGAAGTTTAGGGAATTTGCAAAAACCAAACCAAAATTACAAGAAGTATTAAACGGAGTTCTCCAGTTAGAAAATCAGTAACATCAGATAACAACCCAAGACTAGAACACAGGACAGAGCAACCAGATATGAACCCAGATAGGGAAGACACAAAAGTAAATCAAAGCTAAAACACTGAAAATAGGGAAACAGATGTCAATATGTAAAAGATGACAATATTAAAACAAAAAAGAGGGACTTAAGAAATGTAGACATAGATTTTTCATATGGAGAGGAAGTCAAGGCAATATAAAGAAATAAAAGACTGGTATAAACTTAGAAAAAATAGAGGTAAATATTAAGGTAACCACAAAGGAAACTAACAATCCTACAAGTCAAAATAAAAAACTAGAAAAATATAAAGACTCAGCAAATACAAAATCAACAACAAACAATAAATAAACAATGGGCAAAGGATATGAACAGACACTTTGCCAAAGCAGATATTCAGGCAGCTAACAGACACATGAAGAAATGCTCATGATCATTAGCCATTAGAGAAATGCAGATAAAAACTACAGTGAGATATCATCTCACCCCAACAAGGCTAGCATTAATCCAAAAAACATAAAATAATAAATGCTGGAGAGGTTGTGGAGAGACGGGAACACTTATACACTGTTGGTGAGAAGGTACAACCACTTTGGAAATCCATTTGGCACTTCCTTAAAAAGCTAGAAATAGAAGTACCCTATGATCCAGCTATCCCGCTCCTTGGGATATAATCTAGAGAAATAAGAGCCATCACACAAATAGATAGATACACACCCATGTTCGTTGCAGCACTGTTCACAATAGCAAAAAGATGGAAACAACCTTGGAGCCCATCAGTGGACGAATGGATAAACAAATGATGGTATATCCAAACGATGGAATACTACACAACAATAAAGAACAACGATGAAGCCGTGAAACATCTTATAACATGGAGGAATCTGGAGTGCATTATGCTGAATGAATTTAGTCAGTCACAGAAGGACAAATATTGTATAAGACCACTATTATAAGAACTCCAAGGAAAGGTTTAAACACAGAAGAAAACATTCTTCGATAGTTACAAGGGCGGGGAGGGTGGGTGAGGGTTATTTACTAACTAGATAGTAGATAAGAATTATCTTAGGTGAAGGGAAGGACAGCACACACTACAGGGGAAGTCAGCACAACAGGACTAAACCAAACCTAAGAAGTTTCCTGAATACAATCAAACACTTTGAGGGACAGAGTAGCAGGGGTAGGGATCTGTGGACCATGGTTTCAGGGGACATCTAGATCAACTGGCATAACAAAGCTTATTAAGAAATTGTTCTGCATCCTACTTTGGCGAGTGGCATCTGGGGTCTTAAAAGCTTGCAAGCAGCCATCTAAGATACATCAATTGGTCCCAACCACCTGGAGTAAAGGAGAATGAAGAACACCAAAGACACAAGGACAGTTTTAGCCCAAGAGACAGAAAGGGCCACATAAACCAGAGACTTCATCAGCCTGAGACCAGAAGAACTAGATGGTGCCTGGCTACCACCAATGACCGCCCTGACAGGGAACACAACAGAGAGTCCCTGATGGAGCAGGAGAAAGGTGGGATGCAGAACTCAAATTCTAGTAAGAAGACTAGACTTAATGGTCTGACTGAGACTGTCGGAACCCCAGAAAGCATGGCCCCTGGATTCTCTATCAGCCCAGAAATAAAACATTTTCCAAGGCCAACTCTTCAGACAGGGATTGGACTGGACTGTGGGACATAAAATGATACTCGTGAGGAGTGTGCCTCTTAGCTCAAGTAGATACAAGAGACTAAATGGGCAGCTTCTGTCTGGAGGTGAGATGGGAAGGCAGAGAGGGTTAGGAGCTGGTTGAATGGACATGGGGAATCACGGGTGGAAAGGAGAAGTGTGCTGTCACAGTATGGGGAGAGCAATTAGAATCATATAACAATGTATGCATAAATTTTTGTATAGGGAAAAATAAAAGTTAGTGTAACCATATTCTCGATTAGGAGTCCCTGAGTGTCACAAACGGTTAAGCGCTGGACTACTAACTGAAAGGTTGGTGGTTCGAACCCACCCAGAGTCGCCTTGGAAGACAGGCCTGGCAATCTGCTTCTGAAAGCTCACAGCCTTGAAAATCCTATGGAACAGTTCTACTCTGCACATGTGGGGTCTCCATGAGTTGGAATTGACTCAACAGCAACCAACAACAACAACATTCTAGATTAGTTGAAAGCCCATTTTGATTATATTTTAGGCTCACCTTGGAATCTGTGTTTATGATTACATTGGCACCAAGTGGTACTACTTGAGTTGTCACAGGCTAGAGCAAATACAAGAAAAACAGACTTGATATAAAGGAACTGTCAGGGCCAAATGAAGGCCCATGATGTCTGCACATTGTGAACAAGAAGGTTCCACATGTTCAGAACAGGGAAAAGTAGTGGGAAAACAGAGTGATCCCCCAGCACTGATCTTCTAGGCACCAAGAAGGCAAAAGGCCTTGCACCATAGCAGTGAGCAACAATTAGACTCACAAAACCATGCTTGTGACATTTAATGAATATGATGATTTTGAGTTTTATTGGTTTTGAAGTTTTGGTTTTAGTTCGTAATATTGTTTTGCTTTCATGGCTGTTTGCAAGTAGTAAAGAAATTTCTACACAGTTTTAGGCTTTATGTATTTAAGTAAAAATAAAAATAATTTCAATCATCAGTGAACGTTCAGGTAAATCCTTTTTCTTGCAGATGATGTTCATAAATTATTTAATTTTCAGAAACTCAGCAATAACTGGTAACTGTTAGTATAACTATTATGCAGGAAATAAAGAAATTGATGCAAAGAATAAGCAGTCTTATGCTATTTTTAAGTGAGAAGCAGGCTATTATATATATACGTATGATAACCATTATATTGAAAAAATTATGTCTAGAAAAAAACACATAGGAAATATCCTAAATAATAGCTATTATATTTGAGTGATAAAACTACGAATGATTTTTTTTTTTTTTACTTTAAAATATTTTAATATGTCTTTCATGGACATAAATTACTTTTTATAATTTTAAAACATATGTCTAAAATGTAAGCAGCCCCTACAGGGTGAGAATGTCACTTGCAATGAATACAGGCTGATTGCAGAGCAGCAGCTGAAGGGCTGGGGACCCCTCACTCGGCAACACTCACAGTCCCATTCCCTAGTTTCAATAGTTCCTGTACTGTGCACTTCAGATCCCTAAATACCCTCCAGGTAGCTCCAATAGATGTGATTTATAGGGCAAGTTTCTCAAAACACCTTTCCAGGAACTGTAATTCTTTTTCGTACTGGCGAGTCCCAGGAACACTCTGTGTGGCAGTGAAGGTGGTTGCCCTCTTGACTTCTTCCTTAAGCAGGTTTCCATGGCCCACCCCTGGCAAATGGCGGAATGGCCTCTGTTGGTTTTCTTGTCTCTTTAGCATCCCTTTTGGCAATCTCTGCCTTCTTTTTGGCATTCTTCCCCAAGCTTTAGTCATGGCACCACGCCCATGCCAGACTTTTCTGGCTGGGCTTCAAACTTCCTCTCCTCACTCCCCCTCCTCAGTACTTACCTTGGGAAACTCTTGCCTCTGCCAGCTGCGCTCCTTAGCCTAAGGCCAATCAGGCTACCAAAAAATCATCTTTAATATAACCAAAAAACCAAACCAGTTGCCATCAAGTTGATTCTGACTCTGACCCCATGTGTGCCAAAGTAGCCCTGTGCTCCATAGGGTTTTTGATGGCTGATTTTTCAGAAGTAGATTGCTAGGGCTGTCTCCTCAGGCACCTCTGTCTGGGTGGACTGAAACCTCCAACCTTTCAGTTAGCAGCAGAGCATGTTAGTTATTTGCACAACCCAGGGACTACTATATTATACACACACACACACACACACACACACACACACACACACTGGTATTTTGAAAAGCTCCTAAGTGATTCTAATGCGCAGCCAAGGTTCAGAACCGTCAGGTCAACGTTTTGAAGAAGAGGTAATATGATGAAGGCCTGGAAAAGCACACTCTGAAACCAACTGCCTAGCATTGGATCCTGGCTCCTACAAATCTGCTAGCTGCATGACCTTGGGCAATTTATCTTTGTCTTTCAGTTTCCTTACTTTTCAAGTGGAGATGATGCTGATAATCAGAGGGTTGATGTGAGGATTAAACAAGATAATACACGGAAAGTCCTTACAACAGCCTAGCATGCTGTTCTTCTTATTAACAACGATCATGACTCATCATCCTATGGTCACCAAGGAAAGGGAGGCACCTGGTTCAGGGCGAACACCTGGGTGGCCATTCAGGAGTAAAGGAAGAGGAGCTTTTCTCTCGTGGGCAGCGTTGGGTCTGCTTTGTAAGACAAGAGGGTGTTGACCGAGGTTGTAAAGACCCTGCTTTTCCCCTGAAATAAGATCTTGTGAAAACACCTATTCCACCACTGCTGTGGCTGAGGGTACTCCCTCTACCAAGGAGGGCACATTTGCCTGGACCACTTCTCAGAGTCTCCACAGAGATGTAAGAAGTGACCCTGTGTCATGGATTGAGTTGTGTCCCTCCACAAAATATCTGTCAGCTTGGCTGGGTCATGATTCCCAGTGTCGTACGATTATGTAATCTGATGTGATTTCCTTATGTGTTGTAAACTCTATCGCTATGATGAAATTATATGTGATCTCCTTACATGTTGTAAATTCTATCACTGTGATGAGGTAATACTGATGAGGTTGACAAAATTAGATAGTGTCTTTATGCAATCTCTTTTGAGATATAAAAGAGAGAAGCTAGCAGAGACACACGGGAACCTCATACCATAAAGAAAGCAGTGCCGAGAGCACAACGCGTCCTTTGGACCAGAGGTTCCTGTGCAGAGAAGCTCCCAGACCAAGGAGAGACTGATGCATCACAAGGACCTTTCTCCAGAGCCAACAGAGACAGAAAGACTTCTCCTGGAGCTGATGCCCTGAATTTGGACTTCTAGCCTACTGGACTGTGAGAGAATAAACTTCTCTTTGTTAAAACCACTCATGGTATTTTTGTTAGAGCAGCGCTAGATGACTGAGACACCCTGTCTGAAGCTTTTAAAGTAATTACAAAAACCCATTTCTGCAGCCCTGTCACTGGTGGGCCTGATTTCTGAGGGGCCGTGCCGGCCCTCAGATGTCTTTGGAAACCCCCTCTCTGTCCCCAAGCGTGTGGGCTTTATGCTGGCCTCCAGTTACTAACCCGCATTTCAGAATAGACTGCTCTCCCTTGCTCAACGTGCTACACACCTGTTGGTGTTTGTTTTTAACTGACAATGTTGATTTAGCGTTAGGCTCAGCAGGGGATGTGGTTTCAGCGCTATGATAAGGGCTCCGAGCGGCTCTGTGTACAAGAGGAAAATGCCAAGTTGGGTAATGAAAACTGAAACGCCCCATGTACTGGCTTAAAAATATCTTTACCAAAATTATAAAAGCACCACAAAAACAAAACAAAGCAAAAACCATCCCTGTCTCTGAGGGAGATTTTTCTTCCCCATGCTCAACCCATTGCCCTGGAGCAGATTCTGACTCGCAGCAACCCTATAGGATAGAGTAGAATTGCCCCCATAGGGTTTCCAAGTCTGTAAATCTCTATGGAAGCTGACTGACACATCTTTCTCTCACAGAGCAGCTGATGGGTTCGAACCACTGACATTTCAGTTAGCAGCCGAGCATTTAACCAGGGCTCCTTCCACACTGGAGAGCAGTGTGGTATATTGCAATCAGTACTAAACTTGGGGATGAGTGTTCTATTAATCTTTCCAGCTCCCTGACTGGGGTGTGTTGGCAGATTTCCCCTCTTGGTGCCTCAGTTTCCTCAGGGTAGAGGGAAGGAAAGGTTTAAATGCTCTGATATATAAGATCCCTTCTGGAACCCCGTCACCTTGCCTATCACGCTGGGGCATCCACTGATTCACCAATGCATCACAGAGTTAATTAGTGAGCACAGACTATGCGCCGGGTGCTGTGGGAAACTCTGGGACAGGAATAGAGACCAAAGCAGGTCAGATACTGTCTCTGGAAGAAGAGCGTAAACAGCTCATCACACCCAAGGGCTTCCTAAACACATGCTGGCAACAACGTATGTTTAGAGGGAAGGTGATTTTCACAAATCAGGATCAATATGCTTTTCATAAAGAAGATGACTGTTAACCTGAGCGCTGAGTGATGAATAGGTGCTTGCCAAGGTAGGGCGGGAGTGGAAACGGTGGAGTTACAGGCAAAGGAAAGCTTCAACAAAGGTGGAGTTGAAACAGAGCATGAAGGGTTGGGAAAACTGCAGGCACTGCAGGGAGTCGTGAGGTGTGTGTGTGTGTGTGTGTCTGTGTGTCTGTGTCTGTGTGTCTGTGTCTGTATGTTTGTGTGTGTGTGTGTGTCTGTGTGTCTGTGTGTGTGCTCATGCGTGCGGGCCGCACACGTTGAGACAGATGGGTGGAGAGGAGCACTGTTACAGACACTGGAAGAGATGAAAAAGCGAATATGGGCCAGGTCAATGATGGATGATACAAAGGAGTTTAGAGTTTAGCCTAAGGATTCCTGGTAGCAGAACGGTTAAGCGCTGGGCTGCAAACCAAAGGGTTGGCGGTTTGAACTCACCAGCGACAACATGAGAGAAAGACCTGGAGATCTGCTCCCCTAAAGGTAACGGCCTAGGAAACCCTATGGGGCAGTTCTACTCTGTCACATCGGGTCACTATGAGTCACAAGTGACTCAATGCCACACAACAACAGAGTTTAGTCTACAAACACAAATTAGCCAATGACAACCAGTTCTAAGCAGTTCTAAGAACCACATGGGAATCTCTGGGTGGTGCAAACAGTTAACAGCCTGCTAACCAAAAAGTTGGAGGTGGAGTTTGGAGCCAACCCAGAGGTGCCTAAGAAGAAAGGACTGGTGATCTACTCACAAAAAATCATCAACTGAAAAACCTATGGCTCACAGTTCTGTTCTGACACCACACGTAGGGTGGCCATGAGTTGGAGTCAACTTGATGGCAACGGTGTTTTGTTTTGTTTGTATTTTTTTTAAGAACTACACAATCAAATTTAGGGCCAATGGAAACTGCATGTAAAATAGTTATACATTGGAATGATCAACAGATTAGAATAAGTGCTTTGTTTCATTTGCCACATATTTCTGCATTGTTAGATAACAGTGGCATAATCCTGTTTCCTTGCTTTCTTCCTAAATGGCAGAACTTGAGGGTTCAGGACATAAATTCATAAATAGTTGGCTTTAATTTGCAGCCTTCTTCTTAATGCCTCTTCCACTTAGGCAATGCAAATTGAGAACCTATTTCTTCCAAAAAGCTTTTCAAAATTAATTCCACCTGTGCTGTTACCACATCCTTACTCTCCTTTCTCTCACTGTTATGCATTTTCCTTCTTCCTTTTTTGGGGGGAGGGTGAGGGGTGAGGGAGTTTAATTATCATCTGGCAAGCCGCGATTATGTTATGAATATTTTATAATCTCATAGTATCAGCACAAAAAAGTCAGTAATTATGGAACGACTTAAAAGAATATTCTCACACCAGTATGTGTAGCATGCGCCTAAGGAGCCCTGGTGGTGCAGTGGTTAAGCGCTCGGCTGCTAACCAAAATGTTGGTGGTGTGCACCCACCAGCTGCTCTGCAGGAGGAAGATGTGAAAGTCTGCTTCCGGAAAGATTTACAGCCTTGGAAACCCTATGGGGTAGTTCTACTCTGTCCCATAGGATCACTATGAGTCGGCATCGACTCGATGGCAATGGGTTTGGTTTTGGTTTTGGTTCTGGTTTAGCATGTGCCTGGCACTGAGCGGGTACATGACTGGAAGAAGGCACACAGGCTGTGGCATCAGAAAGGGCTGGGTGGTTTGATCAGTAGGCGGTCCTGAGCAAGTCACTTATCTCTAAGCCTCAATATCGTCATCAGCAAAATGGAGCTAATAATACCGTTAAGGGATAATGTTCTTTTTAAAGGATAAAATCATGACTCTCGTACAGATATAACACAGGCTGAAGATTTTATTTAACTCATTGCTAATAAGGGAACTAGGTAAATGTTAAATCAGTTGAAAGAAGAAGACAAGGAAACACAAATTTATATAAAGCAGTGTTGAAATGCATTTACAAATAGAGAACAATTGGCTTTTTCTATGGGGAGGGAGCGGTGGGGAGGATGGGAAGAATCAATTAAATTCCATCCAGACAGCATATATTTGCATATCTATAGAGAAGAATTATTTTGCATTGCTATCAGATATGATAGCATTGCTGTGTGTCAGAAACAACCCCACAATGGGTTTAGTTTTTTTTTTTTTTTTTTAATCAGATATCTACAACTTAAAAACCAAAACCAAATCTGTTGCCATGGAGTCGATTCTGACTCATAGTGACCTTTTAGGACAGAGTAGAACTGCCCCATAGGGTTCCCAGGGAGTTGCTGGTAGAATCCAACTGCCGACCTTTTGTTTAGCAGCGGAGATCTTAGCTACTGTGCCACCAGGGCTCCATCTACAACTTACAGGGTTGTAAAATAGCTCAAAGGCAATGAAAGACACAGAGCCCTCATAGAATCTGTATCAGATAACAAAGAATGGTTTGAATGAATGATCTGAAGCACAAATTTTTCCCTACAATGCCTAGCCAGTGTTATATGATTGCTGGGAGGATTATAGCTCAAGTGTGTGCAGCATCCTGCCTCGTTCCTAGAATGTACCAGTTCCCAGCAAATGATAACTGCTTTTATTATAATTAACGTAAGTTGTGGAGGAAAATTGTCTCTTTGGTTAAGTTTTTGTTCATCCCATCAGACTGTGTATTCTCCCATCATCTTTGTTAATGGCATTCAATAGAGTGCCCAGCATTGGCTTGGTACTCAGTAAATTTTTGAACGACAAATTTATATTAATGACAATATTCTGATGAAATATGAAATAGACTTTTAAAGCAATTAATGATTAACCTTCTGTGTTAGGAGAGATGGCAAGGGAACCTAAATACTGCAGTCATCTTGCTATCTTTGTGAAAGTCAGTGGATCTTAGGTCCCGTTAAAGTAAAATGATGGTGGTTGAACACCACTTTGTTATGACCTCTTCCCCCTGGAGGCCAATGTGAGTTCTGTTTAAATGAGCATTTCCTTACCTCTCATTCTAGAGTCCCTATTCAAACAGTTCTCGCTGATACCAGTTGGATTTGCCCAGTGTGTCTGTGGTGACATTCCAGCAGCATTTTCTTCAGGAACCAAGATCAAATTAGTATGGCACCATTATTGCTGGAAGTTCAATTCTTGTGGGGTCTTGTGAGAAGCAGGCTAAGATGAACATTATTTTTCCGGAACTTATAACATTGCAAGTAATAAAGAAGCAAAGACATAAGGGGAATTAGTCAGAGCCAGTGTGTGCATGTGTGTGTGTGTGTGTGTGCATGGGTGTGTACATGTGCAATTAAACAGTAATAAGTAATACAACCACCCAAAATTTAAAATCATGCCCCTTGCATAAAACTGAAATAATTTCTGGTAGAAAAGAGGGACAGTGGCATGGGATAGGCTTAAAAATTGTATGTACCTTGGAACTGTCTCTGATTTTAGTTGTTTGGACCCAAAAATGGTTCCACTTGCCTGCATTTTATTTTTTCTTTTCAGAAGCCTTTCATTTTCAACTGGCAACAAGGAACTATCCAATTTGTACTTAACAGACTAATAATTTTCAAAAGCTACAGAAAGGCTGAAAAATGCCTACGATTTTCTTCAAGCTGGACAGAGTTCCTAGAGCCCCAGCCCTCCTTGCTCACATTTGAGTCTCCTGTTTGGGACTTGGAGGAATGCTGGCCTAGAGACAAGCTTAACTTATTCCATCCTGACTCCTAAGGCTTGTCATAACTCTGCCATTCATAGGAAGAGCCCTTTGATTGGAGAGAAAACTGCTGTGGGGACAGATACGGGTCAGGGTGGTGGGAAAGGACTGAATATCTTTGATCAGAAAGCAAAACTCAACTGTGGGTAAAGTCAGGGCCTTTTGATTTAGGGGCTATTTACAATTATTTCATGAGTTCCTAAGAGAGACCATTCTGCCAAAAATAACTCCACTTTGCAAGATAATGCCGTAAGTTCCACAATTTTGAGTTTTCATTCAGTGACTCAAGTACCTGTTAATTTGCACAGATCCATAGATTCGATCTTTTCTTGGCGTTTCAAAGATTGATGTTATCAGTTGCCATCAAGATAGCTTCGACTAATGATGACCCATGTTCAACAGAATGAAATGTTTCCAGGTCCTGCACCATCTTCATGATCCGGGAATACTCAAGTCCATTGTTGCAGCCACTGTGTATTTTGTGTGCCTTCCAACCTAGGAGCTCATCTTCCGCCACTATATCAAACAATATTATATTTTGATCTGTAGAGTTTTCATTGGTTAATCTTCAGAAGTAGATCACCAGGCCTTTCTTCCTAGTCTGTCTTAGTTTGTAAGCTCTGCTGAAACCTGTCCACCAAGGGTGACCCTGCTGGTATTTGAAATACCAGTGGCAGAGCGTCCAGCATCATAGCGACCCACAAGCCACCGCAGTACAACAAACTGACAGACAGGTCATTGTCAAAAAATGAAATGCCCATCTAATCTAGTGATTCTTAACTCTTTTTTTTTTGGATTATGGATACCTTGAGAACCTGAAGAATTCCACAGCTCAGAAAAATGCACACATGTACATAGTGTGAGTTCGTCTTTTCTCTTGCTGCAAACAACAGAAGCTGACTCTTGCTAATTTAAGCAAAAGGAGATTTAATGGAAGGACATGGAGTGGGACAGGAAATAGAGCTGCTTTGGGGATCTAGATAGCAGGAACTGATTTCCCTAGTGGGCACAATTTCTTTGTGAAATTGTGAAATGAATCAGATCAAGACATTTTTCCTCTTTCTGTCAGTACCTCAGGATTTCCTGAGAGGGACTCTGTTGGTCATTCATTGGCTAAAGGAGATGAGACTTGTGGACTAGCAGTCCCACCAAGATGGAAGACGATGCGGGAGGGAGCAATCCTCTAAACAGAAATCAGGATGTTACCAGGAGAGATGGAAGGATGCTGGAAGGGCTGAAACAAAAGTATCCACTAAACATACCAACTGCATATCACGGGAGTCTGCATATCATGTGAGTCAAGAATGATAGACCTTTGTCGTGGACCTCAACTCCAAAAGCTGGGGTCACCATACCTTTATAATCAATATTTAAATGCCTTCCCCAACATACCCTATGTCTTAGTTATCTAGTGCCCCAATAACAGAAATAGCACAAGTGGATGGTTTTAACAAACCGAAGTTTATTCTCTTACAATCTAGTAGGCTGGAAGTTCTAATTCAGGGTGCCAGCTCCAGGGGAAGGCTTTCTTTCTCTGTTGGCTCTGGAGGAGGGTCCTTGTTATCAATGTTCCCCTGGTCTAGGAACTTCTCAGCACAGGAACCCCAGGTCTAAAGGACACGCTCTGCTCCTGGCACTATCTTGGTGGTTATGAGGTCCTTCTATCTCTCTGCTCGCTTCTCTCTTTTATATCTCAAAAGAGATTGACTCAAAACACAAGCTAATCTTGTAGGTTGAGTCCTGCGGCATTAACATAACTGCCTCTAATCCTGCCTCATTAACATCATAGAGGTAGGATTTATAAAACATAGGAAAATCACATCAGATGACAAAATGGGAATCATGGCCTAGCCAAGTTGATACACATTTTGGGGGGATGCAATTCAATCCATAACACCCTATTTTCTCTGAGTATATTTGTTGTTAGCGGGCTTAGAGTTTTTAAAAAAAAAAAAATTTGGAAGCTGACAGAAAAATTAGGGTGAAGATACTGAGAAGTGACAAAAAAGGCTGGGAACAGCAAAAAAAAAAAAAAAGTGTTCCCAGGCCTGATCCTAGATTAAGTCATCCCTATGTAAAGATATGTCTAGTCTTATTCAAGTTGCAGACTCTTATACCAAGGATCTGCTAGACATGCTCAGGGCCCATTGGCATTCCAGTAACTGAAGTTGTTGGGAGGATGACCAAGAGAGACCTGTTTCCCAGAGTGAGTCATGCTATAGACCTTTACCTTTGGGATTGACTTTTGAAACCACTGGTGTGAATGCTGCACCCAGAAACCCAAGATAAGGGAAGAGAGTCTCTCTGCCATCTCAGCAGAAATGTGGGATGGGCCTAGACCTGAAGTGTCTTGGGATACACCCCCTGAGGACCAATGTACACACTGTGCCTCTCTCTAAAACCACTTGTTGGATTACATGGATATGGGAAGGAAGGAGCTTTTCTTGAATGACTTCACCATTGCAGATCTTTACAACTCAGTTCCTGAACAGGTGGTGCAGGTACCCCTTAAGGCCCACTGTGATTTTGTCATTGCCTGATTTTCCAGATGCATCTTAAGCTACACTTACTCTCATACACTCATCTTCAGCCACACTGGCCTCTTTCAAACTCATCATCCTTCACACCTGAAGATCTTATTCCACATTCTCCCACTGCTTGATGTGCCCTTCCCGAACTCTGATTAAAAAACCAGTTGCCATGGAGTCAATTCCAACTCAGGGTGACACCACATGTTTCAGAGTAGAACTGTGTGTGCTCCATAGGGTTTTCAGTGGTTGATTTTTCAGAAGTAGATCACCATTCATCTTGTCAAAAAGAACATTTCAAGATCTATCCTGAAGTACAATGCTGTCAGTGATAGGATAATATTCATATGCCTACAAGGAAGACCAGTTAATACAACTATTATTCAAATTTATGCATCAGCAACTAATGCCAAAGATGAAGAGATTGAAGGTTTTTTTTTTTTTTTACTAACTTCTGCAGTCTGAAATCGATCAAATATGCAATAAAGATCCATTGATAATTACTAGTGATTGGAATGCGAAAGTTGGAGATGAAGAAGGATTGGTAGTTGGAAAATATGGCCTTGGTGATAGAAACAACATTGGAGATCACTGAAGGATTTTTGCAAGACCAATGACTTCTTCATTGCAAATATGTTTTTTCAACAACATAAACAGTGACTACACACATGGACCTCACTTGATGGAATACACAGGAATCAAATTGACTACATCTGTGGAAAGAGACAATGGAGAAGCTCCATTACCATCAGTCAGAACAAGGCAAGTTTAAGTTGAAACTGAAGACAATTAAAAGAAGTCCACAAGAAACAAAGTATGACCTGGAGTATAACCCATTGCATAGAGTCGATTCCAAGTCATACTGGCCCTGCAGGACAGAATAAAACTGCCCATAGGGTTTCCTAGGCTATAATCTTTATGGAGGAAATACTGGTGGTGCAGTGGTTAAGAGCTATGGCTGCTAACCAAAAAGTTGGCAGTTCGAATCCACCAGTTGTTCCCTGGAAATTCTATGGGGCAGTTCTACCCTGTCCTATAGGGTCGCTATGAGTCAGAACTGACTTGATGGCAGCAGGTTTGGTTTTTTGGTTTGGTAATCTTTGCAGAAGCTGACAGTCACATGTTTCTCCCATGGCCTTGAATGTATCCCTCCTGAATTCAGAGACCATCTCAAGAATAGATTTGAGGCATGAATACTAATGACCAAAGATGAGACAAGTTGTGGGATGACATCAAGGACAATATATGTGAAGAAAGCAAAAGGTCATTAAAAAAACAGGAAGGAAAGAAAAAAGACCAAATGGATGTCAAAAGAGACTCTGAAACTTGCTCTGGAATGCAGAATAGCTAAAGCAAAAGGAAGAAATGAGGAAGTAAAAGAGCTGAAGAGAAGATGTCAGAGCATGGATCCAAAAGACAAAGTATAAAGTATTAAATGAAATGTGCAAAGACCAGGAGTTAGAAAACCAAAAGGGAAGAACACCCTTGGCATTTCTCAAGCTGAAAGAACTGAAGAAAAAAATCAGGCCTCGAGTTGCAATATTGAAGGATTCTACGGGCAAAATATTGAATGATGCAGGAAGCATCAAAAGATGATGGAAGGAATACACAGAGTCACTATACCAAATAGAATTGGTCAACATTCAACAATTTCAGAAGGTAGCATATGATCAAGAACCGATGGTACTGAAGAAAGAAGTCCAAGCTGCACTGAAGACACTGGTGAAAAATGAGGCTCCAGGAATTGACAGAATACCAACTGAGATATTTCAACAAACAGATGCAACACTGGAAGTGCTCACTCGTCTATGCCAAGAAATTTGGAAGACAGATACCTGGCCAACTGACTGGAAGAGATCCATGTTTGTGTCCATTCCAAAGAAAAGTGATCCAACAGAATGTGGAAATTATTGGACAATATCATCAATATCACACTCAAGTAAAATTTTGCTGAAGATAATTCAAAAATGGCTGTAGCAGTACATCAGCACAACTGCCAGAAATTCAAGACCGATTCAGAATCAGATGTGGAACAATATCATTGCTGATGTCAGATGGAGCTTCGCTTTAAGCAGAGAATATCAAAAAGATGTATACCTGTGTTTTATTGACTATGCAAAGATATTCCACTGTGTGGACGATAACAAATTATCGATAGCATTGAGGAGAATGGGAATTCTAGAACAGTTAATTGTGCTGACGAGGAACTGGTACATAGAGCAAGAGGCAGTCATTCAAACAGAACAAGGGGATACTGTGTGGTTTAAAAGCAGGAAAGGTGTGGGTCGGGGTTGTATCCTTTCATCATACTTATTCAATCTGTACGCTGAACAAATAATCTAAGAAACTGGACTATATGAAGAACATGGCATCAGAATTGGAGGAAGACTCATTAACAACCTGCAATATGCAAATGACACAATCTTCCTTGCTGAAAGCAAAGAGGACTTGAAGTACTTACTGATGAAGATCAAAGACAACAACGAACAACAACAGATCACCAGGCCTTTCTTTCAATGCACTTCTTTGTTGTTAGGTGCCATCGAGTTGGTTCCAACTCATAGCAACCCTATGTACAACAGAACAAAACATTGCCTGCTCCTGCGGCATCCTCACAATCATTGTTATGCTTGAGCCCATTGTTGCAGCCACTGTGCTGTCTCAATCCATCTCGTTGAGGGTCTTCCTCTTTTTAGCTCACCCTCTACCAAGCATGACGTCCTTCTCCAGGGACTGGTCCCTGCTGATAACATGTACAAAGTACGTGAAACAGAAGAGGCGGGGCCAAGATGGCAGATTAGTCAGATGTTTCTGGTAGACCTTCTTACAACAAAGACCCAAAAAGACAAGTGAATCATTTATATATGGCAATCTGGGAGCCCTAAACATCAAAGCAGAGTTGAGGAAACAGACGGAGTGGCAGAGGGAGGGAGAGACGGTTCAGAAGCAGAGAGGAGCTGCCAGAACGGACCTGGCGAGAGCCTGGCCCGTCAGGCCTGATCAGCTCAGGGGTGGGCAGTGAGGCAGGCAAGCAGCAGTGCTTGGGAGGCGACTTTTCCACACCAGGAAAGACCCAGCCGCTGAGAGTCTACACGGCCACCCAGAACCAGTGAGAAGCAGCCCTGGATCAGCAAAAGATAAGTATCTGCCTACAGCACAGCACGTGGATCAAAAACACCCCCTTTAGGGGAAAACCTCTCTCCCATTTACCTCCCAGCTCCCTGCTCTGCACTGGGTCCCGGACCGGCTTCAGCAATTGCCAAGTCTCCTGGGCCAGAAGTAGGATCCGTCATACGCCCGGAGTCACTCACCATGCCTTGGAGAGTGAACAAATTAACAAACAGGGAGAAAAAATAAACAGCCAGCTCACCTAAGCCAGGAACCCAGGGTAGGAACAGCTCCTTTGCCTAGGTACAGGCATAAGTGATCCATGGACTTTGAGTGCCTTTCCCCCTGCATAGACTAGTGTGGGCCCATTTCAACAGTGTAGGCCCTCATTACAGCAGTATAACAGGGTATATACCGGATGTCTACCTTCAACTGTTTCAGCTATGAAGTGGCAGGTTCTTAACATTTGACACTGCTCTGCCCATTAAGCAGAGTCTTCACCTACCCACATCAGGGACCTGAGGACTGGGGGCTCCACCCATGCCACCTGGCCACCTGTGATAGAGGCCCATGAATAAGAGGTGCCCTCCAGTCCTTACACCCAACAGCATTAGGTGCTCATAGTCCCACTGAAAAACTCTCCCACCTGCGCGTTCTAGGGAACAGGGACACACTTTCCTCCTGTACACTCGGGGGCGGCCGTCAGCCCCCTGCCTTGCTCAGAGTCTGTCCCCCTGTTGCAGCCAGATGCCTGTGCGTACAGTAATCATGCATGCCTGTCTAGGACTGTAAGTGAGAGCTTATACCACACACTTAGTGGCTATCTACCTGGGCACCTGAGCAGAATCCATACAGGAGAAGTGGGCAGACTCCTGAGCTCACATACCTAGTAACAGATCTAACCACCTGGTGACAGGACATTGGAGCTTCAAAGGTGCCAATAATCAAACTAGCTCATATCAGTAGCCTATTTGGGCATATCAAACGAAACAAGAAGCTAGGACACAGTAAGCAAACATAAATACATAAATAACTTATTCATGGCTCGGAGACAACAGTCAATATCAAATCACATAAAGAGGCAATCCATGATGGTTTCAGCAAGCTCCCAAAATAAAGAATC
>NW_004444100.1:76366-210624 GCF_000243295.1 Trichechus manatus latirostris | reverse complement strand
AAAGGCCCAAAGGCCATTAATTGGGGAAAAGACAGTCTCTTTAACAAATGGTGCTGACATAACAGAATATCCCACCTGCAAAAAACTGAAACAAGACCCATACCTCCCATCATGCAGAAAAACTAACCCAAAATGGATCAAAGACTTAAATATAAAATCAGAAACAATAAAGATCATGGAAGAAAAAATAGGGGCAATGCTAGGAGCCCTAATACATGGCATAAACACTATATGAACCATAAGTAACAATGCACAAGTACCAGAAAAGGGACTAGATAACTGGGAGCTCCTAAAAATCAAACATTCATGCTTTTCAAAAGACTTCACCAAAAGAGTCAAAAAGCAACCTACAGACTGGGAAAAAAATTCTGGCTACAACAAATCCGATCAGCATCTAAGCTCTAAAATCTACAATATACTGCAAAACCTCAACAGCAAAAAGACAAATAACCCAATTAAAAAATGGGCAAAGGATATGAACAGGCACTTCACCAAAGAAGCTATTCAGGCAGCTAACAGACACATGCAGAAATGCTCTTGATCATTAGCCATTAGAGAAATGCGGATCAAAACTGCAGTGAGATATCATCTCACCCCAACAAGGCTAGCATTAATCCAAAAAAACATAAAACAATAAATGCTGGAGAGGTTGTGGACAGACTGGAACACTTATACACTGTTGGTGGGAATGTAAAATGGTACAACCACTTTGGAAATCCATTTGGCACTTCCTTAAAAAGCTAAAAATAGAAGTACCATCCGATCTAGCTATCCCGCTCCCTGGAATATATCCTAGAGAAATAAGAGCCGTTACATGAATAGATAGATACACACCCATGTTCATTGCAGCACTGTTCACAACAGCAAAAAGATGGAAACAACCTAGGTGCCCATCAATGGACAAATGGATAAACAAATGATTGTATATCCACACAATGGAATACTACGCAACAATAAAGAACAACGATGAAGCCATGAAACATCTTAAAACATGGAGGAATCCGGAGGTCATTATGCTGAATGAATTTAGTCAGTCACAGAAGGACAAATATTGTATAAGACCTCTATTATAAGAACTCTAAGAAAAGGTTTAAACACAGAAGAAAACATTCTTTGATGGTTACAAGGGTGGGGAGGGAGGCTGAGGGTTATTTACTGACTAAGATAGTAGATAAGAATTATCTTAGGTGAAGGGAAGGACAGCACACATTACAGGGGAAGTCAGCACAACTGGACTAAACCAAACCTAAGAAGTTTCCTGAATACAATCAAACACTCTGAGGGACAGAGTAGTAGGGGTAGGGGACCATGCCTTCAGGAGAAAGCTAGGTCAATTGGCATAACAAAGCTTATTAAGAAAATATTCTGCATCCTACTTCTGTGAGTGGCGGCTGGGGGTCTTAAAAGCTTGCAAGCAGCCATCTAAGATGCATCAATTGGTCCCAGCTACCAGGAGTAAAGGAGAATGAAGAACACCAAAGACACAAGGAAAGTATTAGCCCAAGAGACAGAAAGGGCCACATAAACCAGAGACTGCAACAGCCTGAGACCAGAAGACCTAGATGCTGCCCAGCTACCACCAATGACTGCCCTGACAGGGAACACAACAGAGAGCCCTTAGAGGAGCAGGAGAAAAGTGGGGTGCAGAACTCAAATTCTAGTAAGAAGATCAAACTTAATGGTCTGACTGAGACTGGAGGAACCCCAGAAAGCATGGCCCCTGGATTCTCTATCAGCCCAGAAATAAAAGAATTTCCAAGGCCAAGTCTTCAGACAGGGATTGGACTGGACTGTGGGACATACAGTGATACTCGTGAGGAGTGTGACTCTTAGCTCAAGTAGATATAAAAGACTAAACAGGCAGCTTCTGTCTGGAGCTGAGATGGGAAGGCAGAGAGGGTTAGGAGCTGGTTGAATTGACATGGGGAATCAGGGGTGGAAAGGAGGAGTGTGCCGTCACAGTATGGGGAGAGCAATTGGGGTCACATAACAATGTATGTATAAATTTTTGTATGGGAGACTAACTTGAAATGTAAACTTCGTTTAAACTACAACAATAAAAAAATTTTTAAAGTTAAAAAAAAAAATTATGTGAGACATAGTCTCACCATCCTTGCTTCTAGGGACCGTTCTGGTTGTACTTCTTCCAAGACAGATTTGTTCATTCTCTGGCAGTCCATGATGTAGTCAATATTCTTTGCCAACACCATAATTCAAAGGAATCAATTCTTCTTCTGTCTTCCTTATTCATTGTCCAGCTTTCGCATGCATATGAGGCAATTGAAAACATCATGGCTTGGGGCAGGCGCACTTTAGTCTTCAAGGTGACATTTTTGCTTTTTAACACTTTAAAGAGGTCTTTTGTAGTAGATTTGCCCAATGCAATGTGTTGTTTGATTTCTTGACTGCTGCTTCCATGGGTATTGATTGTGCATCCAAGTGAAATGAAATCCTTGACAACTTCAATCTTTTCTCCATTTATCATGATGTTTTTTATTGGTCCAGTTGTGAGGATTTTTGTTTTCTTTATGTTGGGGTGTAATCCATACTGAAATCAAACCTCCAACCTTTCAGTTAGCCACCGAGCACATGGACCGTTTGCACCACCCAGAACTCCCAACTCCAGCTCACTCCAACTTATTTCCCAGTCCCAGCATAAGTTTTATTCTTTATAGAAATCTTCACTAACCCACGTTAGATCAGACCCTCATCCCTTGGCCTGTACTTATCTTTCATGATACTTAACATAATGGTAAAGTATCTATGTGCTTATCTATTTTATCCCTGGGTGCCTAAACCGATAAACTCCGTAAAGGTGAAGGTCATGTCTGACTCACTCATTTCTGTACCCTGAGTGCCAGGCAGCTGATAGGTGTTGAATTAAATATATGTTCAATGAATATTGCTCAGTATTATACTGAAGGAGAGAAACTATCAAAGATAAATAGTAGGAATGAACTTAATTAAGTTAGTAAATTTAGAGAAGGATATACATGCTGAAGAGTGTAGAGGTGGAAACATATATGAAACCTGAGAATGATAGTAGGGGAACCAAGAAAATGTATAGAGTGTGGCCAAAGAGAGTTAAGATTTTGGTGAAAGCTAAAAGCTCATGTATTACTTTTGGTTGCCCTGGCAACAGAACTCCCACCTTATGATAATGATATTATAATATAATAAAGGAAACACATTAACAACCTATTAGAAATGAAACAACAAAAGGTAGCAACAACTTAACTTTACCTTTGGAGATAATCTAAGGTGGAATCATAAAAGGGGTTCTATGCTGTAAGGGATGCTATCTAGGGAAAGAACTTGAATTTTGAATAAAAGGTTTAAACTAGGTCATGGAATTTGACAAACCAGTTTTGAAACATATACGGAGAAGCACATAAGGCCAAGACCAGCTAAGACAGTTTTGAATAGTAGAACAAGATATGAGACTTGCCCTATATAACGCTTATGCTATGGAACGACCAACCACAAAACCAGAGGCATAACACAATAAGCATTTATTTTGGCTTATGGGTCTATGAGTTGGCTGTACAGTTCTGGTGACAGGCCAAGCATGGCTATTTTGGCTAGGCTTACTCATACAAGCAGCTGGCAAGTTGACTGTGCACTGGCTGTTCCAGGATGGTCCCAGCTTGGATTGACTCAGTTCCACTCCATGTGATCACTCATCCTTCAGCAGACTAAAAAACTCATTGTCGTCAAGTCAGTACTGACTCATGGTGACCCTATGTGTATCAGAGCAGAACTGTGCTCCATAGGGTTTTCAGTGGTTGGTTTTAGAGAGTAGATCACCAGGCCTTTCTTCTGATGTGCTTCTGGATGAACTGAACCTCCAACCTTTTGGTTAACAGCCTAGTAGGTTAACCATTTGCACCACCCAGGGACTCTTCAGCAGTTGTCTGGGCTTATTCTCACACTGGAGGCAGGGTTTCAAATGAAAGATTGGAAGCATGCATGGTCTGTTGAGACTGAGGCTTACAGCCTGCATACTGTTACTTCTACCACATTCTATCGGCCAAAGCAAATAGCAAAGCCAGTCCTGATTCAGAGGATGGAGAAGTAGACTCAACTTCTTGATGGGATGAGCTGCAAAGTTATAGTGCTAAGGACATTGTCTTAGGCTGGGTTCTCTAGAGAAGCAAAACCAGTAAAGTGTATAAATAATATATAGAGAGAGATTTAAATCAAGGAAATGGCTCATGCAATTGTAAAGGCCATGGGTCAGGATAGAGGCTTTTCCTGATTCAAGTAACTGCAGGGGCTGGTGAACCCAAGATCAGCAGGTCAGAGAGCAGAGTTCTTGCTCACAGGCTGCAAAGATTGATGAACCTCAAGAACAGTAGGCAAGACCGCAGGTAAGCTGCTAGCTCAAGTCCCAAGAACCCGAGGTTAGATGAACAGGAGCCAGCTGCAGGATCCAACACCAGCAAAACCCAAGCCTTGCCAGGATGTTCACTAATATATTTGATGCAGGCCACATGCCCAAGGAAACTCCCTTTCAACTGATGGACTACTCATAGCAGATCCCATCCTGGGGGTGATTACATATCAAATCTCAACAAGGAAGTGATCACAACCTTATATAACTGCCAAAACACTGAGAATCATGGCCCAGCCAAGTTGACACACAGCCTTAACCATCACAGACTTGGATACAATGAGGCCATTAATTGTGGCCATCAATGCAATTAATCTACCCTATCAGAAAGCAACTTATTATAAAACTATAGTAACTAATGCAGTATGCTATTTCTATAGAAACAGACAAATAGAATAATGACATAATAATATGATGCAGAAAAGACCCATATGACAATGAAATATGATAATGACAGAGATGACACTGCAGATTCTGTGTGGGGGAAGTGATAGGCTATTCAACCAATGGAGCTATGATAGTTGTCTATCCATATGGGGGAAAAATGGATGTCCTCACATCATATGTAAAGTATATTAAAGATCTAAATATAAAAATCGAAAACTTCTAAAAGAAAATATAGGAAAATATCTCTTTGACTTAAGGATTGGGAAGAATTTCTTAAACAAGACAAAAAAGGAACAAATCATAATGAAAATGTATTGAATTATATTATAATTTAAAGCTTCTACGCAAACATAGTTTATAAAGAAAATGTTCTACATTCTACCTTGATGAGTAGCATCTGGGGTCTTAAAAGTCTGTGAGCAGCCATCTAAAACACTCCACTGGTCTCACCCCTTTGGGAGCAAGGGAGAATGATGAAAACAAGACACAATGGAAAGATTAGTCCAAAGGACTAATGGACCACAACTACCATGGCCTCCACCAGACTGAGTCCAGCACAACTAGATGGTGCCTGGCTACCACCACTGACTGATCTGACAGGGATCACAACACAGGGTCCTGGACAGAGCTGGAGAAAAACGTAGAACAAAATTCTAACTCACAAAAAAAGACCAGACTTACTGGTCTGACAAGACTGGAGAAACCCCAAGATTATGGCCCCCGGACACCCTTTTAGCTCAGTAATGAAGTCATTCCTGAGGTTCACCCTTCATCCGAAGATTAGACAGCCCCATAAAACAAAACGAGACTAATGGAGCACAACAGCCCTGGGACAAGGACTAGAAGACAGGAGGTGACAGGAAGGGTGGTAATAGGGAACCCAAGATCAAGAAGGGAGAAGGTTATGTTGTGGGGTTGTTAACCAATGCGATAAAACAATATGTGTACTAACTGTTTAATGAGAAACTATTTGTTCTGTAAACTTTCATCTAAAGTACAATAAAAAAATTTTTTAAAAAACTTCTCTGCAAAAGCATCTCCAGAAATTGAAAATCACAGTCTTTAAGAAGATATGTATAAAGCATATAACTGAAAAAAGATTAGTATTGAGAGCTAATGAGGAACTTTCACAAATCAATGAGGAAAAGATGAACAAGTCAATAGAAAAAAATAAATGTGCAAAGGAAGAGGCAAATCACAGAAGAGGAAACCTGAATTTCCATAAGCATATAATAAGATGATCAATCTCATTAGTAATTGGGCAAATGCAAATTAAATCCATAATGAAAATCATTTAACACCCATTAATTTGTGAAGGATTATGTAGGCTGACATTACTGAGAGTTAATGCAGAGCCACCAGAACTCTCAGACTCAGTGGGTAGGAAATGAATTCAGCATAACTACTTTGGAGAGAAATTTGACAATATCTAGTAAAATTAAATGTTCACATACCCCATTACCTAGAGATTCCACTCATACGCATATACCCTAGAGAAAGTTTTGTGTATTTTGCTCAAGACCTATATGAGAATATTCATTGCAGAATTATTTATAATAGCAAAATGGGAAATATGCTAAATGTCTATAAAGAAGAGTATGGATAAATATATATTGGCATATTCATACAATGAAATACACTACAGTGAAAATGAATGAACTAGAGGTAATATATCAACAAGGAAAAAGTTCATAAACACAATGTTGAACAAAAAAAGCAAGTTACAAAAGGGTCTATACAGTAAGATACCTGCTACATAAAATTTAAAGACATGTTAAACCGTTGTAGTAAATGAAGTCCCTGAGTGGTAGAAATGGTGAAGTGCTCAACTACAGGCCAAAAGGTTGACTGTCGAACCCACTCAGAGGCACCTCAGAAGACAGGCCTGGGGATCTGCTTCCGAAAGCTCAGAGCCTTGAAAACCGTATAAAGTAGTTCTACTCTGCACAAACACACGGGTTGCCACGAGTCAGAATCGACTCGACAGCAGCTAACAAAAACAACACATGTAGTAAAAGTATAAAGATATGCATAGGAATGATAAATAAGAAATTCAGGATAGTACGGTAGTTATCTCTGAGGAGCAGAAGAAGTTATAAAAGAAGAGAACATAATTGGGAAGGGTACACGGGAGGCTTCAATGTATCGCTAATGTTATATTTCTTTAGCTGAATGATGTTAATATGCGAGGCTTTCTATATTATTCCCTATATGTTATTTGTATGTCTGATGTTTTATTAAAAAAAAATATACGGGTAAGTGAAAGTTTAAAATTCTTGCTACATAAGAAGGAGTGACAAGAGTGGAAGAAGAATCTAAATAACGTTAGGATATTACCTCCTATGTTTACCCATCTATGGCTGATGCAAACAATTAATATGTTTGGCTGCTAACTGAAAGGTTGGAGGTTCAAGTTCACCCAAAGGCATCTCGGAACAAAGGACTGGCAATCTACTTCTGAAAAATCAACCATTGAAAACCCTCTAGAACACAGTCTACTCTGACACACATGGGATCGCCATGACTCAGAATTGACTCAATGACAACTTTTATGGGTCTCCTTGCTTAAGCTTCCCTTTCTAGCCCACAGTACCAGTTCTGTAACATTAGTAATAAACAGTAATAAAAAAGATTTCAGGGTTAAATAAGCTTAAGGAATGCTGGGTTAAACAAATCACATAGAGTTCTTTTCTGCAGAACTTGTCTGAGTTTTTTAAATACTAATGGATATTGTGAGTCTTTGAGCAGGAGATAGAGCAAGCAGCATTTTCCCCATTTGAGTGACCCTGGAACCATTTTTTTCATGCAGCATCTAGGACAATGGTTTCCCAGGGAAAATATTTTGGAAAATGTACCCCCAAAAGTTTTATTTTCCTATTTCCTGCCTCTGTCCCAATGACTCAGTCTCCCACAGATTACACTTCCTAATCAATACCCCATGCCGTTGTCACTTCATTTCCATCTCTCCACACAGCAATCCCATGCCTTGTCTTCCTTTCGTGGTGGCAACACGGTGCAGTGAAAGGAACATTCATAAATCCTGTGAGGAACCCTGGCCCAACGGCTCCTTAGCTATGGGACTTCAGGAAGGTTATTTAACTTCCCTGTGCCTCTGTTTTGGCCTACAAAACAAAGAGAAGTATCAAATCACTTAGCTCTTAGGATGGTTGTGAGTTATGAGTATTGAGTTACTACATATAAAGTGCTTAGGACTTTTTATGAACTTGTTAAGTATGGACTACTATTTACATGATAGGGAGAAAACAATAGTTTACCTACCTTTAAAGACTTCTTTGGAGACCAAATGAATTAACATCTATGAAAGTGCTGTTCCACATTTGCAAAGAGTTATAAAATTTAAGACTCTGTTTCTGTCACAAACTACCACATCTTAAAGCATCTTAAGCAACATCATTTCAGCACACAGACAGAACTTACCTTGGCACAGTTTAGGGAGCTTTGGGACCAGCGTTCAACAGAGTTTGTCCAGGGACTCTTTAAAGTGAATGTTCTCTAACCGATTGCCCTCAAGTCGATTCTGACTCATACTGACTCTATAGGACAGAGTAGAATTGCCCCATAAGGTTCCAAATGAGCAGTTGGTGGATTCAAACTGCAGATGTTTTGGTTAGCAGCCGAGCTCTTAATCACTACATCACCAGGGCTCTGAATGTTCTCTGTTTGGTCTTAAATCCAGTAATTGTTTGTTTTACCTCAGCTAACAGAGAAAAATTCGTTCTGTTAAGAGTTACTCTGTACCTGGGGTTTGTGTATAAAGGGAGCAGCAGCAGTGAGTAGAGAGATCAAATAATTGATCGGAGGCAGGGACAAGATGAAATTCCCAGATCATCTGGGCCATTCCAGGGTGAAACTGCACAGAGATACCAGCTTCTCATGCTCAGACTTGTTATGCCCATTGGCCCCAACGTGCTTTATTAACGGGATACTTTTACAACAGCATTTGCCCTGGAGAGGAATTCAGGATGACGTTAGGCCATCCTGAACCTAGCATGGCTGTTCATACCAAAATGATCTTGTTGTTAAGGGGAAGCAGCCTAGCATGGCATTAAAAGGATGAACTCTGGAGTCCAACTATCTGGGTTTATGTCCTGGAGACTTCAGCAACTTAACCAAATGGGGAGAATAACAACACTCACATCATACGGCTTCTGTGAGAATTGAATGACATAAACCATGAAAAGGACTGAGAACAGCATCTGACACAGAATACGTTCACTAAGTACTCATTGTCGTTACTCCCGGTGCAATACCAGAGCCTCAGAAAAATCACTGAGAATTTTAAATTGTGAAAAGTAAAAATAACAATACTGACCAACACGGCCACTTTAATTTTTGCGTATTACCTTCTAGTTCCGGAAGATACTAGGAACGTGAATATAATTTTGTATTATGCTGTTTTAATGTAAGCAGTTTCTGTGTTCCTACACAGTTGTTTTTAATGGCTGTATAAAATTCAGTTGAATTGATGCACAAAATTTTGTCTAACGGTTCTCCTGTGGTTAGACCGTTTCGATTTTTTAGGTTTTGTTATTTTAGGTACCACTGACTAATATCACTTTGTGCAAACCAGTGACTTTTTCTCCTCATTAAAGTAAGACAAACTGATCAGGATAAGTTTCCTTTAAAGCTCTAAGAGTCTTTGCTTGAATTTAGGCCCCCTCCATGTTGTTTTTACCTAAATTGTTGATGTTATTAGATGCCATTGAGTGCGCCCCACCTCTGCTCATGATGGCCCCACGCACAGCTGCCCTGTCCTGCATCATTCCCATGAATGGTTGCTGCTCAGAATGTTGTGAGCTATACGGTTTTCATTGGCTGATTTCCAGAAATAGAAAATCAGGCCTTTCTTCTTAGTCTGTCTTAGTCTGGAATCTCGCCTAAAACCTGTTCAGTATCATAGCAACACACAAGCCTTCTTCACTGACAGGTTGGTGACTGCACATGAAGCGCATTGGCTAGGAATCAAACCCTGGTCTCAGGCATGGGAGGGGAGAATTCTATCACTGAACCTAAATTACCTGTTCCTCAAACTGTAGCTACAAAAGCCATATCTCCATTACTGTTTCTTATTCTCTCTCTGCAGATTCCAGGCTCCCCATACTATTTCTTGCTGTGTCATGTCACCTGGAATCCACTCATCCAGCCCCCATACCAGCTCACAATCCCCCTCCAGGGACATCAAATGAGGGGACCACAAGGATAGGGCCATTTAGCATACTATATGTACCCCTTCTTAACTGGACATGTTCTCAGAGTCTAAAAAGGAAACAATATAGTTCTATCTAAAGTGTCTTCCCTCCTGTTCTGTGCCTGCCAACACCTCCTCATCCTTCAACACTCAGCTCCAATGCACCAACCTCTGTGAAACTTCCTCTCATTCCCTAGGCATAGCTCATTGCTCCATCCTTTGTGTTCCCAGGGTGCTTGGTACATATCTTGGTATTCTGAACAACTAATAGTGTTTCTAGGAGCCCTGGTGGTGCAGTAGTTAAGCGCTCAACTGCTAACCAAAAGGTCAGTGGTTCGAACCCGCTAGCTACTCTGCGGGAGAAAAGACAATCTGCTCTCATAAAGATTTCAGCCTAGGAAACCTATGAGGCTGTTCTACTCTATCCTATAGGGTTGCTATGAGTCAGAATCCCCTTGATGGCACACAACAACAATAGTGATTCTACATTGTAGATGCTCAATAAATGTTTCATGAATGAGTCAGCTAGGGACAAAATCTGTGTATGAGAAGTTGGACACTGCTTAAGTTGCCTGTTTTGACAGGATTGGAGAGTGGTGTAGCGCATAGTGGTTAACAGGAAAGGCTTTGGAACCAGCCAGACCCTGATTTGAACATTAATTCTATAATATGCTAATTAGGGAACCTTGAGAAAAGGAAGTCAAATTTTTGAGTCTGTTTCCTCATCTGCAAAGTGAGATCATTTCTGCCATCTACTTTCTTGGAGGGTTAAGAGGTAGATCGAATGAGATAGTTGATGCAAAGCACACAACAAGCACACGGTAAGTGGCAGCTATTCGGACTAGAAAAAAGGCTGTAAAGTCAAACTGACACCACTGGATTTTGTCTATGGACCTCAGGTTCTCACTTTTAAAATATACATTCCTGAGGTCAGTACAAATTGGGGTACAATGTAACAAGACCTAGTAACTCATACTTTCAATGAGTTTCTTGTATCAGTGTTGATCAGTTTATTCTGATCCAATCTCTCAATATTTTGCTTGCTCTTATCTGAGATGCTCCATTTAACATAAAAACCTGCAAAAGGCATACCTCACCCTGTCCTCCTCCAACCCTAATCTCACTGCAAGCCTTTTCAACAGCTGCTTTGTTTACCTAAGATTCATCTATTTGAGTTGAGGGTTGTTTCTAGCCAATTCCACCAAAATTATGGGTGTTATCTGGCAGGAGTAACACTACAGGTCATGACTAACCATTATTCATTGGGTGATAAAAGATTATTGGTCCTGAAGGAAGGGTCACAAAATGGAATTGTTAAGAATAGAGTAGGAGGCAACATAGAAAGAAGAGAAAATGTAGATCCACATGGGATTTCCAAAATGTGGCCCCAAGTAGTAAAAGGGTCCTATACTGTGGGCATCTCATAGGAAAGAAAGGGAGTGTACAAAATGGGGGGGTGGGAGGGGTAAGGGGAGGCAGAGGAGGAATGGAGGGCTCCTTTGAGTTTTGCCAGAGATTACCCTTCCTGTGCCCAATGACACTCGACACTCGCTTACAAGGTAGATGAATGGGCTGCAGTTGCTGAGTAGGTAACTGTGGGAAGCCAAAGCCACCAGGGTTCAGCCAAAGTTGCAGCCTTTGCTAGCACTGGGGCCAGTGCTGCCTAGTGCCAGACATGCTTATGACAGGCTGTCAGATCAACCAGAGGCAAGCAAAGTTGTGCTCGAAAGCCCTAGGAAGGCTCTTTACTAACTCAAAGCTTTCCATTTGATTAAGATCCATAAGATTCAAAGATACAGTATTAAAATGTAAAAATCTGCTAAGGAATAAAACTAAAGCAATGCCAAAGAACCTAAACTAAATGCAGACACAAAATAAAACCATAACTCTGCTCAGTCCGGATGCCTAGAGCATCTGGAAAGAAGGCACATTTCTGCACCTGAGTAATGTTAATCTTGGATTGAGAAAGAGTTAGAGTGAACACAAAGAATTTTGAGCCTACTAAAAATCACTTGGAATTACAATTAGATATTCTACTAAAGCAATCAAATATCTATTAGAAAATTGCAATCAGAAGGCATATTGTTAGAAAATAATGATGATGGCAACAATTAACCTTTATTTGATACTCTACAGCTGACATGAAGCTTTTTGCTTGGTGGATGCCCATTAATCTCCAAATAATGTACATGCGTACAACATTATACGAGGCAAGCTTTTCTCCTATAAGGAACTTACAGGATAGTGAGACAAGAGAGACACATACACAATATAGTGCAATACAAGTTGGATGATGATAAGGCTATAGTGAAGGTAATATATTATGATTATCAAGGAGTGAGTTACATAAGGAAGTATTATTTAAAATGGACTTCAAACTTTTGATAGGTGGAGGTGTGAGGCAGGAATTGCAAGCAAAGAAAACACCACATACAAGAACAGAAAATAGAAAATTGCAGCATGTGTTCAAAGAATGATAAGTAATGCAGAAAGGGTAGGTTGTGGTGAACATCTGTTATTTTTGCCTACTCAACACCCATTCCGCCTTCTCTTGGTAATAATAGCTCTATTTCCTTTAGGGAAACGTGTCTACTCTTAGTACCTGCACAGTGGAGTTGACTTCACCCCAGGATTCACGAGTGAACCTGTGATCATCACTTGACCAGTCAGAACCTTCCATCGCCCTGGCTACAGTCATCGGTTCAGAGCTGGACACATGACTCAAGTCACCCAGTGTCCTGAGACTAAATCGTAGGATTTTGTTGGAATTTTACAAGAGGCATTCTCTTTCCATGAGATTGCTAGGGGTAAGTGTGATGTAAGCTTGGAATTTCCATGGGTCTCCCTACAGAGAGTGCCTGCCCCAGAGAAGTCAACACACTTATATACCTGGATTTCATCATGTCTGAACCAATCTGCACCTGAACTTTTCAGATACAGGAGAGAATGAATCCCCCCTTTTGCTGTAGCCAGTTTGAATTGCTTTCTGTCACTTGTAACCCCAAGAATAATAATGCATGGCTGAGGCAAATTGGAGAGGGGTTTGAGTGTCCCACTACGGGATTTCATTCTCTAGTCAACAAAGAGTCACAGAAGGTTTTAGGAAAGTGATGGATTGGAAATTTCAGACAATAGACAGTTTGAAAGTATAGATAGGGAAACCAGGTAATAGGTTTTGTTGTTTGAAAAAAAAAGTAAAAGAACCGTTGGTGAGAATTGTTGCCTCTTTGTGAGTCCCCTTTGTGAGTTCCATGGAATCATCATCATCATTTCTTAAGTACTTACTATGCACTAGGAATTTTTCTAAGCCCTGCACACATCATTAACTCATTTAATGCTCACATCAACAGTGTAAGGAAGGTCTAGTTATTATCTCCATTTTGAAGAAGTTGAAATTGAGTCACAGCAGGTTAAGAAGTTCCCCAATGTCCCGCAACTGAACAAATGGCAGAACCAGGATTTGAACCTTGGAAGTTAGGCCCCAGATCCTGTCCTCAAAGAAGACAGCTGCCAACAGTATCATGTCTTGCAAACTCCAAATTATCTCCTCATGTGGCCTGTCCTGGTGCAACCCTCTCTTCCCACTAACCTGGATGTCCATATTTAAAATCACTTCTTTGAATTAGACAAGGAAGTTGGAGGTGTTATTTCTAGAATGCCCCAGTTATATTGCCATGTGAGCAGGAGAACAGGACACTGGCCTTTTCCTATTGAAACATCAACTGAGCCTTAAGGGGAATAGGTCTCAGGACAGCTAAGTTTTGAAGAGAAACATACGGAAGAATTAGGATCTTGGGGCACTATCCAGGCAAATGCCAAATCTCCCTGGTGTTGGCAGAAGGGCACCTCTGGTGGGGATAGGGAGAGAAGGGACACAGAGAGAGGCCTTGTCTCCTAAGAAAAACCACATCTCTCCTTCAAAATATGGATTCCTGTCAAACATCCCAAAGCACATTCCTGCAATGCTGTGCTCACCTCCATAAACGGCTCTTGCTTATGTTGTTTCTGTCAGTCCTCGGATGCAGAGAGACGCAGCCAGGCATCCCAACTACTGTCACCGTCAAGTTCCTTCTCTCTGCCAGACCTTCCCACAGCCCAAGATGATCGCATTTCTATCCCCCTGTCATTTCCCAAGGGAGTGGGCAAGAGAAGAAAGTTTAAAAGAGACAAGAAGCATAGCATTTGCCAGTACTGGCCCTGACCCTCACACAACACACCCAGCAGGACTAGCCCCCAAAGGACAATGAGTTTTTAAATGACTGAAGGTTGCCCTGGTACTGTTGCCAATCTGCCTGCCCACCTTCTCCCTGAAGGTACTGCCTACTTTCTTTCCCATCTCAAGCTACCAGTCCAAATAAGGGTTTCCATTGCATTCTCATTGAATTGATATGAATGATTAGTTACATGCAGAAGCAATGCCCTCCCAGGTCACAGGGGTGATCACATTAATGGAAGTATTTCAGGTGAGAATTTGAAGGAAGAAGCATCATGCTTCATGATTCATTCATTAAACAAATATTTATCGAAAACCTGTAATATTCCATAGACTATTCTCAGATCTGGAGATGCGGTGACGAACTACTATCCTCGCGGAATTTTATTGTAGTGGGGAAGATGGACAATAAACAAAGCAATAAATATACAAGCTAGTGTCAGGTTGTAAAAAGTGCTATGAAGAAAGATAAATCTGGACAAGGGAAGAGAAAAACCATTGTTGTTGTGTGCCATCAAGTTGATTCCAACTCATAGTGACCCCATGTGACAGAGTAGAATCATCCCAGAGCATTTTCTAGGCTGTAATCTTTACAGGAGCAGATCTCTAGGTCTTTCTCCCACAGAGCCATTGACTGGGTTTGAACTGACAACCTTTCAGTTAGCAGCCAAGCGTTTAACTGTTGCACCACCAGGGCTCCTTCAAAGAGAGACTAAGCGGTGCTAACTTAGGAAGAGCTCTCAGGGAAGTCCTCACTGAGGAGGTGGGACTGAATAAAGTGAGGAGTGAGCCAAGTGAAAAGTGGAGAAAAAGGAAGGAAAACGAAGGAGACAAAACATTCTTGGCATGTTAGGGACAAGATGGCCCCTGTGGCTGGAAAAGAGTGAACAAGTGGAAGAGTTGTAGGAAATGAAGTTGGAGAAGAAGCCAGGGACCTTGTTATGGATTGAACCATGTTCCCTCAAAATATGTGTTAGAATCCTAATCCCTATACATGCGGATAAGGAGTCTCAGTGACACAATGGTTAAGGGCTTAGCTCCTAACCAAAAGGTGGTGGTTCAAACTCACCAGCGGCTCTGCAGGAGAAAAGACCTGGCGATCTGCTCTTGTAAAGATTACAGCCTAGGAAACACTATGGGGCAGTTCTACTCTGTCCTGTAGGGTTGCTGTGAGTCGGAATTGATTCTCCGCAACGGGTTTGGTTTTGGTTTTAGTTATGAGTCAGAATCTGCTAGACTGCACACAACAACTACAACATATCTTTGGATGTAATCCCATTTGGAAATAGGATTTTCCTTGTTATGTTAATAAAGCCATATCAGTGCAGGGTGTGTCTTAAACCTAATGACTTTTGAGATATAAAAAGATCAGTCTGACACAGAGAGAAGCAAGTACAAATGGGGGAAAGATAGATGTCATGTGGAGATCTCAAAGGAACTGATAACCCTGAGGCTAGAGAAGCTGAGACAAGGATTTTTCCCCAGAATGGGCAGAAAGAGAGCAGATTCTCTGACAGCCACCCCTTGAATTAGGACTTCCAGCCTCCTGAGCTGTGCAAAAATAATTTCTGTTCTTTAAAACCCCTTGTGGTATTTCTGCTACAGCAGCAGTAAGAGGATTTTGTACTATACTCCTAGGGTGAAGGGAAGCCATTGGAGAATTTAGAGCAGACAAAGATGGCCTGGAGCAGGGTGATAACGGTGGAGGTGGGGAGAAGTGGCCAGGTTCAAGACATATTTTTAAATTAGAGCCTTCAGTCTCATCTCGTGGGCATGAAGCAGAAGCCTCTGGTGACAAGTTACTTGTCTATTGACCCACCTCTGGCTTCAGCCATGGCTGTGATGAATAGTTCCCGGGTGCTCACCCTCACCTTGTGCTGCTTCCCCAAGTCCAAAGAGCCCCCTGGGCCTGCAGGCAGGAACACCCAGGAGGGTAGGTTGGGAGCATTGTTACCCTAGGGCCAACCCTCTACCAGTGGGGGACTTGAGCCAGAGGGATAAATGCTCCAGCCTCCCAGCTTTCAGGTAGACAATTCTAGAAGGCATTCCATATACTTCTCAGAGGTATAGACTACAACAGTGACCTTGAACTCACTCCCTCATGTTGACCTGTCCTCCTTTTCTATCTCACTATCGCTGTCTCCCGCTCATGCTTCCTGGGATCACTTCCCAAATAAACTACCCACACTCAAGTCCCTGTGTCAGGCTTGCCTTTGGAGGAAGCCAAACTAAGGCAGGGAATTTGACCACTCTACACTCACTTGCCACCAGCCATGCCCCTCAGCAGTCATAGTTCTCTTCATGCCCAAGGCTCTTGAGGGAAGCATCCAGGAAATAAAGACTCTCATGTACTGGTTTCTCATTTTCTTTCAGGAAACCTGTGTGGTTTACAACCAGAAACAGACCTTTTCCCCAACTCCTCTAACACATGCATCATCCATCCCCCACTTCAAAGGCTGACATCTACAGCCCAGCTTGTGGAAATTCAACTGAAAATCAATTGCACCTTAAAGGGGGAAATAAAATTAGGAACTTCTTCTAGTGGCAAGTATATGGGATACTGTCAACAAGGCATAGACTCAAAATACATAAGTGACTTAGAAATGGACCTGAATGGACACATTGCCAAGTTCATAAATGATAAAAGGGCAGAGATATGGCTGAGTGATAATTCAGCCAAGAGGTAATATGCTTAATGAGACTTGGCAAGAATCACTTAAAGTGCTTTGGCTGGTAGGTTCTGAACGTCCTTTACTAGAAATTACTATGGATTAAAGAGATATGAGGCAAGTGAGTAATATAAAGCAGAAGAAATCCTTAATCAAAATAGACATTTTAATAACTATGCTTTAAATAAATCCCTCCACCCCGAAGTCTTCTAATGTTTAACAGCTGCAAATAAATATGACACCAGGAGAAGCTGATCAAAAAGTTTAATAATGCAGGAAATAAAAGGGGAAAAAGGAAACTGAAACAGCCCGTGCTCGGCCCCCTCCAGGATCCCAGCCTCTCTCCCTTTTCTGCTCTCCCACACTGCACCCCAACACCCGTGGGCACGGCAGCCTCTAACTAAGAGGCATGGCCCCCCCAGACGGAGTTGAGCTCTCTCATGTTTCATCTCTGTGTGTCTAGACAAGTAACTTAACTTTCCAAGCCTCAGTGTTCATGTCTACAAAATGGGACTAAAGCACCAGTAGGCTTGTTGCAAGAGTGAAATGGGGCAGTACATGAGAAGAAGAGTAAACACTCAGCATAGCATCACCCATCTGTCAGTGGAGGCTTGCAGGTTGCTATGATGCTGAACAGGTTTCAGTTGAGCTTCCAGACTAAGACAGGCTAGGAAGAAAGTCCTGGCAATCTACTTCCAAAGATCAACCAAGGAACACTCTATGGATCACAATGGTCTGATCCACAACCAAGTCATGGACTTGGGCAGAATTTTGTTCCATTGTCCATGAGATTGCCATGAGTTGGGGCAGCCTCGATGGCAGCTAACAACAACACAGTTATTCCTGTTACTACCTTGCTAAGGAATAAAAGAGAAGTATAGGTAAAGAAAGAGATATGGAAACACAGATTGACAGAAAAGAGAACTGAGGGCAAGCGTGCTTGGAGCCCTGCTGGCTCTTTGGTTAAAGAGATCAGCTGCTAACCAAAACGTCAACGTTCAAACCCACAAGCCACTCCTTGAAAACCCTGTGAGGCAGTTCTACTCTGTCCTAGAGGGTGGCTATGGGTCAGAACCGACTCAATGGCAATGGGCTAATGGGTCGCGTGCCTAGGGGGCCACAAAGATGGGCAGTTAACTAGAGCTGATACTCAGGCAGAGCACCCAGGCAGGCTGCACTGGCTGGCCTCAGTTTACATTGGTCAGTGTCCACGCCCCTACTAGTTAATACATTTTGAATATCACCCCTGCCTCTGTTTGTGCATTATTAAACCACAGAGAATCCACAGGATGCAAATCTTTATAACTCTTTAAGAAATCAATATGGCAACACATATCAAAGGCCGTGAAACTGTTAATACTTTATCTTACTCTTGGGAATTTATTCAAATACCAAAGAAGAATAAGCTACAGACACACTGATGCTCACTGAGCGGTAATCTGTGAAGGCAAAACACCTGGGCAATGTAAAAGTCCAACAGTAGAGGAATAGCTACATACATTGTCAGCCTTTTCCTCAATAGGAATTATATACTATTAAAATTACAATTATCAAAACAGAAGCCCATAGAAATGTGAAGTGTTTATGATAATAACATTCAGCAAAAAGGTAGCATAGAAATTTCGAGTCTATTTTGAAATAATATATAAATGATGTATAGGTAGGAACAACAGAATATGCAAGAATGATTGTGGCATTATTGATTTTCCTTCTTTTTTTAAACCTGTTTTGTATGTCTTAGAATGTTTGCTCTAATTTTCATGTGCATGCTGCCTGAATGAATTAATCTTTGGGTCCACAGTAGCTCGGACTTTGGCAATCCTGCCAACCTATTCCTGGAAGAATCCTGTGCACACCAGCCTCCAATGGTGAGACGTTAATTGTGTTAATTATTTTAACAATAAAAGTGGCTGGGGGTTGGGGAGAGATGTGGTGCTCTACTCTCAACACCCCATGATCAGAGACTAAGGATAATGTATACAAAGCACCTGCCAGGGTTTTCTTTCTGCCAGAGACACCGTTAGCGCACTGGGGACTTTGGGGTAAATTAGGAAAAGCATCCCCTCTGGAAGGATGCCCTTCCTAGAATACAGACATTTCCTCTGTGTTGAACTCTGTACACCAACTTACCACCCTCCATCGGTGGCTGGTACGTATAGGATTCTTCGAGGAATATGTTGGCAGGATTGCCAAAGGGGCAGCAACTGTCAACCCAAAGATTAATTATTTCAGGCAGAATGCAGATGAGACGACAATGGCAGCTGAATAAGCAAATATGAGTTGTACAAAAGCTGAATTATACGGTATCAAAGAAATTGGATCCTTCTCCCCCTGAAATCAGCAAGTTGTGTACTTTCTAAGCATTCCTCTCCTGCCTACTGAAAATTATATTTAGCTCAAACCAAGAAAGATATTGCACCCAAGATCTCAAAAAAGCTTGAGATGTGAGTCCCAGATGTAGAAGAAAGTGAATTTGCCAAACCCTTCTGTCTGCTCCTTCTCTAGAAGCAGTAGCTTTCCAGGCCTCTGATGAAGGAATAAAGACAAGTGTCCGTGGTGCTCCGGTAGGCACCAAATCAGGAGTCCAGGGTCCATCGCAGCTAAGGCCACTGTTAGCTACCTTCCCAGTCTGAGCCTTCACTTCCCCATGCATCAAAGGAGCACAGGATGGATCCCAGGCATCTGACAAGATGGGTTGTGACTTTCCAAGGACACAACAAATATGTGAAAGTGTTCAGGAACACATAAAAAATTTTCTATATGATGGAGCCTTTGTAACCAACTCCTTGTGGTCAGACACTGAGTTTTTGGAGCCATGCTCCAAAAAAATATTTGAACAGTGAGATCGCTCTTGCGTACTGAAGAGAAACTAGAAAAGGTAGTTTATGCTCTCGGTGAAGAGTAAATGAGAATGTTCTTCCTCCCTAGCTTGGTTTCTATACATCCTGGTCCCATCAGGGGAATCACTTTTGCTAGAGGTCCAGTGAAGATGGTTTGACCTAAAACAAACAGCTGTGCAATGTCCTTGAGTTCGGCACCGATTCGCACATCTCAGATGCACTTTCCATATCCTTCTGCTGGAAGCCCAGAGGCCATGGCCCCTACTGAAACTGGAGGTATGATTTCCCTAGGGTTCACAGAGCCTGTGACCTGGAGTTCAACCCTGGCATGGTCTCATGACCCCAAGGCAGGGTGGTACTGCCTCAGGGAGTGGCTATCTTCACTAGGGAGAGTGTTTTTGAAACCAGCAATTCAGGATCCTCCAGACTTGGTTTTGGTCTGCTCACCTCCAGCTTCCGGTTTCCTCAGCGCATTACCCACTAACAGGAAGTGCCTCTCTTCCCTGGGCAGGTCAGCCAAGCCTCACAGCACCCCAACCATGGGGAAAATGGGTAGCAGCACTAAGGGCCACATCATAAGGCCCTTTCCAGCAGCCACAAGACACATCTCCCAAACCTGGCGGATTCTTTGCCCCTGGCACACATATACTTCAAATTTTCTGGAGTCATTCCACCTCTGTGTTACAGTTTGGTAAACAGAAAACAGTCATCAGGAAGGCATTAATGCAAATGTCACTGTGCACGTCACTCTCCCCCAAACCGACAACAACCTGTTCAAATGCCAAAGGACATCAAGAAACTGGTGAGGAGGCGCCAGAGACAGAATTCTAGCTTTTCCTTTCCCTGGTCGTGCCACAGACAGCAGACTATCTTGGCAGCCCTCCAGCTCGGCTTTCTATTCTGAGAGCTCTCAGTACCCAGGCTGCTGAGCTGGGCTGCCTGCTCATTGGGAATATGTTTGCACTCGGCTTTGAAGGGGGCAGCCATAAATAAAGCAGGGCTGGGGATTCCTGGGCAGGCTTCCACGCTGTCACAGACCTTTGAAAGAGGGAACCATATTCTGAGATGTGCTTGTGACTGGAGGTTTACCTTTAAATCTGTCACAGCTTGCTGGCCAAAAGGTTTTAGTCTCCATAACCCGCAGCCATGGTGGATCTACACAAGTCTTTTCCCAAAAGGAAATGTCTGCCTAAGCCACGGGTATGCAGTTTGGAGGCCGATGATCATTTAAAGCATGCTGTGCTGTTCTATTCAGCTTGCCTTGGCACAAGCTGCTTCCTCTGTCTGGGAGAACACCCACCCATCCTCATGGACAAGTTCGACTCTCCCACTAAGATTCAGCTGGCACCCCTTCCATTCGACAAATATGTATTAAGCACCTACTTTGTGAGTAAGAGTCCCTGGGTGGCACAAACTGTTAATGGCTGGCAGATTGAGTCCACCTCAAGGCACCTCAGAAGAAAGGCCTGGTGATCTACTTCCAAAAAATCTGACATTGAAAACCCTATAGAGCACAGTTCTAATCTGACACACATGAGGTCACCATGAGTCAGAAGCAATTCCACAGGCAACTGGATTTTTGTTTGCTTTTTGTGAGCAAGAGAGACATGCTCTGTACCGTTGGGGAACTATCAGTCTACCAGGGAAGACGACAATTAAAAAAGTGGTATGTGCTGAGCTTGCAACTGTACCTGCTATGGGAGTAACTAACTTCATCTGGGTTGGTGAGGGTAGGGCCACAGAAGGATGTCACCTCCTTCCCCAAATCCTTTTTTGACTTTGCCAGGCATTATTGTTGTTCCATTCCTGAGTCTTCTCAAAGGCATGTATCTCATCACATCACTGTATGATATTTCTACATGTATGCCTCCCACTCCTGCCATCTCTGCTGTTTTATTAAGAGGTCTTCAAGGGCATGGATTGTCCTATCAATCAATAACCTGGTAAATGTTCAACAATTAAAATAAATCAACAGCTATGAAAGCAGCTAATGTCTACCTGACACTGAGTGATCAATAAGCTTTTTTAAATCTCTGCGTGAGCAATCTCAGAAGTGACCCCATATATTACTATTTGGAAAGGGAGCATCCAGATAAGCATGACTGGGCAGGTGGAAAAAAACTGTAATAAGTAGTTAATGCAGGGGTGAGTGAATGGAGGCAAAGGAGTGAGGGAAAGAGGGCAGTGAGTGCCTGGCACAGCTGCTGAATCAGAGCATGAAACTGCTGGTGGCGAGGGCTGGGACTGGAACAACTCCCGAGGCGTTTTCATCCAGATGCTTCTGCATCATTTACATCCAACGGTGTGGTGGTTATTTCAATGCCAGAAAGATACTTAAAATTTTATTAAACTCTTTGTACTGAATGCCAAATACTACATCTTTTTTTTTTTAATTGTGCTTTAAGTGAAAGTTTCCAGTTCAAGTTAGTCTCTCGTACAAAAATTTATACACACATTGTTATGTGACCCTAGTTGCTCTCCCCATAATGTGACAGCACACTCCTCCTTTCCACCCTGGATTTCCCGTGTCCATTCAACCAGCTCCTGTCCCTTTCTGCCTCCTCATCTCGCCTCTGGACTGGAGCTGCCCATTTAGTCTCATGTATCTACTTGAACTAAGAAGCACACTCTTCACGAGTACATTTTATGTCCCATAGTCCAGTCTAATCTTTGTCTGAGGAGCTGGCTTCAGAAATGGTTTCAGTTCTGGGCTAACAGAGTCCAGGGACCATGTCTTCCAGGGTCCCTCCAGTCTCAGTCAGACCATTAAGTCTGGTCTTTTTACTAGAATTTGAGTTCTACACCCCATTTTTCTTCTGCTCCGTCAGGGACTCTCTGTTGTGTTCCCTGTCAGGGCTGTCATTGGTGGCAGCTGGGCACCATCTAGTTCTTCTGGTCTCAGGCTGATGGAGTCTCTGGTTTACGTGGCCCTTTCTGTCTCTTGGGCTAGTATTTTGCTTGTGTCTTTGGTGTTCATTTTCCTTTGCTCCAGGTGGGTTGGGACAAACTGACACATCTTAGATGGCCACTCACTAGCTTTTAAGACCCCAGATGCCACTCACCAAAATGGGATGCAGAACATTTTTTTAATGAACTTTGTTATGCCAATTGACCTAGGTGTCCCCTGAAACCATGGTCCCCAGACCCCTGCCCCTGCTACTCTGTCCTTCAAAGTATTTGGTTGTATTCGGAAAACTTCTTAGGTTTTGGTTTAGTCCCGTTGTGCTGACTTCCCCTGTAGTGTGTGTTGTCCTTCCCTTCACCCAAGATAATTCTTATCTACTATCTAGTTAGTGAATACCCTTCTCCCTCCCTCCCCACTCTCGTAATCATCAAAGAATGTTCTCTTCTGTGTTTAAACCTTTTCTTAAGTTCTTATATTAGCGGTCTCAGACAATATTTGTCCTTTTGCAGCTGACTAATTTCACTCAACATAATGCCTTCCAGAGTCATCCATGTTGTGAGATGTTTTGCGGATTCATCATTGTTGTTTATCGTTGCACAGTATTCCATTGTGTCTATACCATAATTTGTTTATCCATTCATCTGTTGATGGGCACCTAGGTTGTTTCCATTTTTTTGCTGTTGTGAACAGTGCTGCAATGAACATGGATGTGCATATATCTATTCGTGTAATGGCTCTTATTTCTCTAGGGTATATTCCAAGGAGTGGGATTGCTGGATCGTATGGTACTTCTATTTCTAGCTTTTTAAGGAAGCGCCAATCAATTTCCAAGGTGGTTTTACTATTTTACTTTCCCACCAGCAGTCCAAATACTACATCTTGATAGTAATTAGCAAGCCCAATACACTAGTGAAATGACGAGTTATGAATGCCTTAAACCAGTACTTCTCAAAATTTAATGTGCATGTGAGTCACCTAAGTATCATGGTAAAATTCAGATCCTGACATAGAAGGTCTGGGTGGGGCTGAGAGTCTGTATTTCAAACAAGCTCCCAGGGTCTGCTGGTTCACAGACCTTACTTTGATTAGTAAGCTTTAGAAGATCATGAAGAACAAGTTGAGATTTTGACAGAAAACATTATTACTTGTTTTTAAAAACAATACCATCTATTGATTTGTTACTATTGATGGATACATAGCCAGCATGGTGAATTTGAAAACTCTAAAAGGTACCAAAAAATTAACTAATTCACTTTTAATCTTACCATCAAAACTAGTATAAACATTTTGATGTATTTCTTTCTAGCCTTTTTTTTTTTGCATCTACTCTCTAAAGCTTTGTGTCTTTATTTTTTAAATTGTGGGTGTTTCACGTGTTGTTATATTATTTGAAAACCTATTTTGTATCAACAAACATTTATAAAGTGCCACACCTTCTTCTAGCCACTGAGGGTACAGTAGTTAAAGAAAGAGTTCCTGCTTGTGTTTTCTAGTGAGGGAAAACAATAAACATGCAAACAAACAAATAAGATTAAATGGATAAAATTCTTATTTTAAATAACTGCATAATCTTCTACGTATAGCTGATTATAATATAGTTAACTATCTTTTCTTCAGACATTTAGATTGTTTCCTTTCTTTCACTATTATATATATTTTTTTAAAAAGTACATGGGCTATGTGGAAAATCTTTACAACTCAAATTTCTCATGTATTCCGGATGATTTCCTTCAGATAATTCCTATAAGTGGAATTTGGGGGTCTTGGGTGTGTACAATTTTTAAGCTTTTCATACATATTACCAAGTGGAGCCCAAGAAATGTACCCATGCCCACTCCTGCCAATGGTTAGGAGGGTGCCCAAAAAGCTTTCCCACATTTTCACCCATATTGGTTATCATCTATTTTTATATTTGTCCAGTTATTTTAGTTTACATTCCCTTTCTGTTTATGAGGTTGAGCCTTTCCATGTGTTTCTAAGTCATTTGATGCCTCCTTTTGTGAGGTGTCTTTTTCCGTTGTCCATGTTCCCTTTGGAGTATTTGTCTTTACCCCTTAGTACTTTGTAACTGCTCTTTATACATTAAAAATATTAGCCCTTTATTACACATTTTATGAATATATTTCAATTCATTCTTTTAATTTTTGTTTCTGTTTTTTGAAAACCTATATATGTTTTGAATTTTTAAGTAAATCATAGTTATTGATCTTGTCCATTGTGAATTTGTCCCTTTTTAAAATATATATTTGGCCTATCCTTCCATGATGAGATGGGAAAAATATGCATCCACGTTTCTTTCTAGTTTTGAAAAAGCTTCTTATATTACACACATATGGGAAGGTCAGGGCAGTGTTGCAAGGAAAGTCCCCTCACCAGTGCTATAGTTTTTCTTAAACTGGGTTGTGCAGCAGGCTTCCCACCAGAGAATTAGGAGCAGGAAAACACTGAAGATCAGCAGGCTGGTAATATGAGCTTGAACAGCCAGCTTCCATTACCACGCACACTTCCCCAAAGAAAGGATATGATGGGGTCCTTCACCTACTCTTGGTATATAAGGCAGACAAAACAATGACAACCCCACCTCCCACATACATCCACATCCTAATCCTCAGGACCTATGCATATGATACTTCCCTTGGCAAAAGTGTCTTTGCAAATATGATTAAATTAAGGATCTTGAGATGGGGAAATTATTCCATATTATCCAGGTGGGCCCAAAGTAATCATAGGAGCTCTTATAAGAGGAAGGCAGGAAGGCCAGAGACAGAAAAGGCAATGGGACAATGGAAGCAAAAGTGAGGGAAAGAGAAAGAGACAGAAAGAGATTTGAAGATGAACACCATACACTGGATGCTGGTTTAGAGCATATACAGCCTCCTGGAGAACATTGCCCCAATCCTGCAAGGTATTGCCACCTAGCTGGCACTGTAATTGTGTCTTTAGAAGGCCATTCCATCTTTCTATCAATCCAGCTGCTTTAGGATGATGGGGAACATGGTAAGGCCAGTGAATTTCATGAGCATGGGCCCATTGCCGCACTTCATTTGCTGTGAAGTGAGTCCCTTGATCAGAGGCAATGCTGTGTGGGATGGTGGATAAGGCATTCTGTAAGTCCATAGATGGTAGTTCTGGTAGAAGCATTGAGTGCAGGAAAGGCAAACCCATATCCAGAGTAAGTGTCTATTCCAGTAAGAACAAACCACTGCCCTTTCCATGATAGAAGTGGTCCCATGTAATCAACTTGCCACCAGGTTGCTGGCTGATCATCTCGAGGGATGGTGCCATACTGGGGACTCAGTGCTGGTCTCTGCTGCTGGCAGATTGGGCATTCAGCAGTGGCTGCAGCCAAGTCAGCCTTGGTAAGTGAAAGTCCATGTTGCTAAGCTCATGCATAACCTCCATCCCTGCCACCATGGCCACTTTGTTCATGAGCCCATTGAGCAATGAGGGGAATAGCTGGGGAAAGAGCATGACTGGTTTCATAGAACGTTTCATCCTATCCACTTGATTGTTAAAATCATCCTCTGCTGAGGTCACCCTTTGGTGAGCATTCACATGAGACACACATATCTTCACTTCTTTGGCCCATTCAGAGAGGTCTAGCCACATACCTCTTCCCCACACCTCCTTGTCTCCTATTTTCCAATCATGTTCCTTCCAAGTTCCTGACCATCCAGCCAAACCATTGGCCACTGTCCATGAATCAGTATACAGTCTCACATCTGGCAATTTCTCCTTCCAAGCAAAGTGAACAACCAGGTGCACTACTCTAAGTTCTGACCATTGGGAGGATTTCCCTTCACCACTGTCCTTCAGGGAGGTCCCAGTAAGGGACTGTAGTGCTGCCGCTATCCACTTTCGTGTGGTGCCTGCATATCCCATAGAATTGTCTGCAAAAGGCGTGAGTTTTCTCTTCCGCAGTCAACTGATCGCAAGGTACTCCCAATAAGGCCATAGGTGCAGACAGGGAGATGGAAGGTAATGTGACAGGAGTGGCGACCATAAGCATTTGGGCCACTTTCTCATGCAACTTACTTGTGTCTTCAGGTCTGTTCAGGCCTGATCTCATATATAGCACTTCCATTTAATGATGGTGTGCTGCTGTGCACATCCAACTGACTCTGTAGGTCAGACAACACCCAGTTCATTATGGGAAGCTCAGGCTGCACGGTAACTTGGTGACCCATGGTTAAGCGTTCAGTCTCTACTAAGGTCCAATAACAAGCCAAAAGGTGTTTCTCAAAAGGGGAGTAGTTATCTGCAGAGGATGGCAGGCTCTTGCTCACAGGCTGCGAAGACTGATGAATCCCAAGATCAGCAGGCAAGACTGCAGGTAAGGTGCTAGCTCAAGTCCCAAGAACAGTAGTTCAGATAAAGAGGAGCCAGCTGCAGGATCCAGAGTGAGCAAAAGCCTACGAGCCTTGCCAGAGTCCACTTATATTCAATGCAGGCCACACCTGCAATGAAACTCCCTTTCACCCGATTGGCTACTTACAGCAGATCTCATCATGGAAGTCATCACATTATATCAAATATCATCATGGAATTGATTACATCATCATAGGACTGACAAACTATATCGTAACTGCCAAACCACTGAGAATCATGGCCCAGCCAAGTTGACACACAACCTTAGTGATCACAGAGTCCCTCTCCCCTTTCTTACCCATTATTATTCTTTCCTGAAGTATGGGAACTTCACAATACTGAACTGGGATTTAAAGAATTCAGTCTTTTTTTTTTTTTCTGGAGACTGAATTAAAGTTTACCTTTGCCTAGTCTGTAGCAAGTAGAATCTGCTAAACAGAGCTATAGTATAAACTCATTTTCAGGATGAATGCTTCATTTACTTAAGAAAGAGCTCCCATCTTAGTTAAAATAGTTAAAGCTATTTTAACATCATTTTGTTTAACAACAGCTATTTTGTAGGGCTTACTTGAATGTACTAAAACTTATTTTAAAACTCTACAATTTCTCACTAATTCACACTAGGCTTCTCTCCATTTGTTTCAAATGGGTGAGGTGTTACTGGTCATTGAAAATGGGAGGTGCTCCTGGTAGGAGTATTCTCAATTAAGGTACAGCCTTGGCTGACTATGTGGGTTAGCCAGACAGCATGGCAGAGGTGGACCCTGCATTCATTTTCTCATTCACTTAGCCCATAAATAATTTGAGCACCTCTAGGCATTGTGCTGGGTGTCCCTGGGTGGCATTACCGGTTAAAGGTTTAACTACTAGCTGAAAGGTTGGTGGTTTGAACCAACCCAAAGGCACCTTGGAAGACAGGCCTGGCGATCTGCTTCCAAAAGGTCACAACCTTGAAAATACTATGGAGCCATTCTACTCCACACGCATGGGGTTGCCATGAGTCAGAATCCACTGGATGGTAACTAACAACAACAAGAACAACAACAAAAATAAAAACAGCCATTGTGCTATGTGCTGAAGAGAACAGAATACAAAACAGACACATTGCCTGCGCTTGGCCTCACAGTACTTACAGTCAAATGGGGAATATAGACATTATCGTCCAACTAAGTACTTTGATGGGGGAAGTGTAGGGTTCTTTGGAGGCATAAGGAAGGGACCTGCATTCATTTTCTCATTCACAGGAGAAGCAGTGTCTAAGCTGACACCTGGAAGAGCAGCAGGAGTTGGTGATGGGAGAGGGAGGAAGGTGTGTTTTAGGTGGAGGTTGGAACTAAGGCAAAGCCACAGAGGTGGGAAAGAGCACGACCTGGAGGTGCGAGGTAGTGGAAAAGAAAGTTCAGTAAGCTGTATTGTAGAGGGCAAGGGTACTGGTTTTGGCAAGAGATGAGGCTCTACAGGTACGAAAGGGCGGTAGAGCATGACTTCTCAGAGGAGTTCAACACAGTTGACTCACTTTCCTTCCTGATGTCCTTTTTTTCCCCTTTGGGCTTCCATGATATTATACTCTCTTGGTTTTCCTTCTACTTCATTGGTCATTTCTCAGTCTCCTTCTCAGTCTTCTTTTCCTCTGCTCAACCTCTAAATGTAAGAGTTCTCCCAAGACTCAGTGCTGGACCTTCTTCCCTACTCTATGTTCATTTCAAAGTGATTTCATCTAGTTATATGTCTTTAAATTGTATCTATATGCCTATGACCTCCAAGTTGCTATCTCCTGCTCTAACTTCTTTTCCCCAACCGAGATTCATATGTCCTTTTGTTTTCTGACATCACCACTTAGCTATTCAGTTGGCATCTCAAGCATAGCACAATGTTAGAATGCTATTGACTGTAAGCAATAGGAAACACCAACTCAAGTCACTTAAATAGCAAGGTCATTCTTAGAGGGTTGTTCCTAATCGGCATAGTTCATGGAGATGGTACTGCATTCTTTTAGTTGACCAAAGTTGTGCCAAAGGCTTCCAGTATTCTGTATTAGGTCTTGGGCTAATTCTGAAAATTGTGACTCACTGAAGGGCCTAGCTTAGTATGGTTCTTCTTAGCTCTAACCTAGCAACATTTTATAATTCTATTCACTATCGTATTAAAATTGAAGTCAAGAAATATTTTTGACCTATGCTGATACCTACCATGGCATGAACTGTCATTCACAAAGTGAACTTCAGATCTACTATATAGATTGATTGCCTTAACAGCCCAAATTAATGGCCTCCTTCTATCCATGCCCTTTCCCTGTAACTTTGTTGTCCCCTCTCACTCTGACCTTGAGCTCATCCATGAGACTTGCTTTGGCCCAATGAATGTTAACAAATGTGCCACAATCAGAGCCTTATAAAAAAGCGCTTATTCATTGAGGTTTGTTCTCTTTCCTCTCTTGGACTCCTGCAATCACCATGAGAACAAACACAGGCTGAAGGATGTGGGACCACATGGAGCAGAGATGAATTCTCCCAGCCGAGGCCATCCTGGGCCAGCCAGCCTCCAGCTGACTGGCCAGCTAACCACAGATGCATAAGTTAAACACAGCTAAGGTTAATCAGGAACCCTGGTGGCACAGTAGTTAAGAGCTATGGCTGCTAACCAAAAGGTCAGCAGTTTGAATCCACTAGCTGCTCCTTGGAAACCCTATGGAGGCAGTTCTACCCTGGTCTATAGGGTCACTGTGAGTCGGAACTGACTCGACAGCTCCTAACTACAACAACAACAACAAAAGATTAATCAAATCTAGCACAAATCAGCAGAACTGCCCAACCAACGTGTAGACTCATAATAAATAACACATGGTAATTATTTTAAGCAGCTAGCAGTGGTTAAGAGCTGGCTGCTAACCAAAATGTTGGCAGTTCAAATCCACTAGCCACTCCTTGCAAATCCTATGGGGCAGTTTTACTCTGTCCTGTAGGGTCGCTATGAGTCTGAGTCAACTCGATGGCAATGGGTTTTTTTTTGTGCATGTGTGTGTGTGTGTGTGTCCTTGAAAACCAGTAGCTGTCGAGTTGACTTTGACTCATGGAGACGCCATGTGTGTCAAACTAGAACTGTGCTCTGTAGGGTTTTCAGTGTTTGAGTTTTAAGAAGTAGCTTCCCAGGCCTTTCTTCCAAGGTACCTTGGGTGGACTTGAACCTACAACTTTTCAGTTAGCAGCCGAGTGTGTTAACCATTTGTACCACTAAGGATTTGAAGATTCTATCAAACTTGCATTTTAACATCCAGCTTGGTGTTCTTTGTTGTTTCTTTGCAGAAGTTCTGGCACCAACACTTACACACCTCTTGACACACATAAATGTCAGTAAAGCCTCAGGAAACAATACATGTTATCACATTCACTGGATTAAGCTTATCGAGTGAGAGGTCTTGCTGGTCAAGGGTGGCTGCAGCATGGTGTGGCAGTATTCCCTGACAGAATGATCTGTCATGTGGACTCTCAAGGGATGAGAGGATATGACAGTTCTCCAAGCCTGGGGAAACTATATACTGACAATGTAATACAATGTATTGTTTTATAAGGAAAATTTTTCTATCTGCTCTAGTGCTGTAATAAATGTAGCTTACTGGTTAGGCAGACTTTAGAGTTAGACAGATCTGGATGCAAATTATGGTTTGTGATTTACTAGTGCCATTGTGGGCCAACTATTTAACCTCTTTACGCTTCTGTTTCTCTCTATGCAATGGAGATAATAATAATACTCACCTCATAGGGAGGTTGCAAGGATTAAATAAGATATAGCATGTCAAATGCTTAGCATAGTACTGAGTACCCAGTAAGCCCTCAATATGTGTGTCATCGTGTGGTTAGCTGCTGTTGAGTCTACACTGACTCATGGCAACTCCATGTAAAACAGAAGAAAACGTTCCCTGGTCCCATACTACCTTCACGATCATTGATATGCTTGAGTCCATTCTTGTAGCCACTGTGTATTTTGAGTGCCTTCCAACCTAGGGGGCTCATCTTTCAGCATTATATTGGACAATATTCTGTTGTGATCCATAGGGTTTTGCTAACTTTTAGAATTAGATCACCACGCCTTTCTTCCTAGCCTGTCTTAATCTGGAAGCTCCACTGAAAGCTGTCCACCATGGGTAACCATTATTGGTATTTGAAATATTGTTGGCATCACCTCCACCATCATAGCAACATACATAGGTGATGATAATAATGATGAATAGTTAAGATAATATTCCCAAAATACACACTACCCAACAATAGTATATTTGGAAATGTTAATAGAAGTACAATGACAAAAAGTTCCGAGGTTGCAGAGAACATCAATATACTAAAGACTCTGTGGGATTATGCAGTACAGAAATCAGCTGCATTTTGTTTAACCCAGCTTTTCCCAAATTTATTTGAAGACAGAATTATTTTCCTCTCTTAGAATACCTATTTACATCTGTGGGACACTAATGTCCCCTAGAACACTGTTTGGACCATGCTGGTTTATGAAAATAACTCTGAGTTGTCAAACTAGTTAAAAATCCATCACCAGAAAGCAAAAATAAAGAAGCTTAAGTTTAAAACCCGGCCACAGTGAGTATTGGACTAATGTTGCAATTGGCCTTTGGCCTCCCTCTGGAGTCTGAGGAGCAGAGGAGATGGTCATCTTGGCCATCTGCTGAAGGGGCAGCATGCAGGATGATGGGGCTGGCTTTTAAATTCTGAATCAGAATTTACTCTCCCATCTGCTGCCCTCACTTTGAAACAGAAGCCACCCAGGGCTCTAAGAGCCTGCTCTGTCTACTGAAGAAAAGCCTTGAACTCTGCACTGTCTTCACTAAGACAACCCAAGCCAAACCTGGACTTTTCTAGGCAGGAGTAGCCTATATTTTTGTTTGTGTGAGTGTGTTTTGTAGGAAACCACATGAAGCATAAACCAGGTCAGCTTGTACTGGTCTTTGTATACGAGAATGCCACACAAGTGATGCTTTTGAAGAAGAGCAAGTTCCTATTATTTGAAGAATACAGGGCTGATTCCTTAAGCAGAATGACTCATAACGGGACCTGGTTCTGATGGCCACCCCACCTGAAAAACAGCTGGTTGGTTTTTCATGCTACAGTGATTTCTTTCTTTTTTTTTTTTTTTTTTTTTGAGGAGGGTGTACAGAGAGTAGGAAAGATGGATAGAAGACTTGAGAGACAGAGTAAAAAAATCTATGTTTGGTAAGAAAAATAACATTTTTCAGTATAATATTGAATCAACGTTAATGTTGGAAAGGTAATTTTCAAGGGAGGGAGACACCAAACTACTTTGATGGTGAGATATTCTGTATAGCTGGCTACTAAGAACATGTTTAGTCCCTTGCTTCATAAATCGCTACAAAGATGAATTACTTATCAATTCACTCTATGAAGTGAGTAAGACTAAAATTATAATACCAAATTTTAACAAAGATAACAAAAACAGAGTCCCCCCACCCCACCAAGAGCAATAAAAAATAAAACCTTTCAATACAACCGACACTTACTTAGGAATACAGGTTATGTCTTAGTCATCTAGTGCTGCTATAACAGAGATACCATAAGTGGATGGCTTTAACAAGGGGAAATTTATTCTCTCACAGTCCAGTAGGCTACAAGTCTAAATGCAGGGCATCAGCTCCAGGAGAAGGCTTTCTCTCTCTGTTGGCTCTAGAGGAAGGTTCTTGTGATGCATCAGTCTTCCCTTGGTCTGGAAGCATCTCAGCCCAGGAACCTCAGGTCCAAAGGACACGCTCTGCTCTCAGCACTGCTTTCTTGGTGGTATGAGGTTCCCATGTGTCTCAGCTTGCTTCTGTCTTTTGTATCTCAAAAGAGATTGGCTTAAGACACTATCTAATCTTGTAGACCTCATCAGTATAACTGCCGCTAATCCATTTTATTACATCATAGTGATTGAATTTACAACACATAAGGAAATCACATCAGATTACAAAATGGTACACTGCCATGGTTTGAATTATGTCCCCCCAAAAATGTGTCTATCAATTTGGCTGGGCCATGATTCCCAGAATTGTGTGGTTGGCCTCCATTTTGTGATGGTAATTTTATGTTAAAGAGGATTAGGGAGGGATTGTAATACCACCCTTACCCAGGTCACATCTGTGATTCAATGTAAAGGGAGTTTCCCCAGGGTGTGGCCTGCGCCACCTTTTATCTCTCAAGAGATAAAAGGGAAGGGAAGCAAGCAGAGAATTGGGGACCTCATACCACCAAGAAAGAAGCACCAGGAGCAAAGTGCGTCCTTTGGACCTGAGGTTCCTGCGCAGAGAAGCTCCTAGTCCGAGGGAAGACTGATAATGACGAGGACCTTCCTCCAGAGCCGACAGAGAGAGAAAGACTTGCCCTGGAGCTGATGCCCTGAATTTGGACTTCTAGCCTACTAGACTGTGAGAAAATAAATTTCTCTTTGTGAAAGCCATCCACTTGTGGTATTTCTGTTAGAGCAGCACTAGATGGCTAAGACATACACAATTATACAATACTGGGAATCACGACCCAGTCAAGTTGACAGATACTTTTGGGGGACACAATTCAATCCATGACAGGTTACAAATGAAGTGAAATACTAAGAAATGTAACTCAGCAGCCTCTTAAAAGAAGATTGCAATCTGACCAAGTTGGTTTTACCATAGGAATGCAAGGAATGGTTTAGTAATAGGAAATCTATGAATAAAACACTTCATTTCAATAAGTCAAAACAGAAAAATTATACAATAATCTTAGCTGATGGTATCCATTTATGATTTTTAAAATACTGAAGTAGGAATAGAGAGTAGTTTCTTAACAGTACTTAATAGCAATACTTAATGAAGACTTGGTAGAGCATTTCCATTACAACGGGAAATAAGATAAGGATGTCCAGTATTACCATTACTATAGTATTCTTCTGGACTTTCTAGCCTTGAAATGATATAAGAAATAAACAAGTAACAATAACAGTGACTAGCATGTACTGAACGTTTCCTGTGTGTCAGGCAATGCTTTAAGGGCCGCACATGAATGTATTCATGTAATCTCCACAATAACTCTTAAGAGGGTGTGCTGTTTTTATCCCCGCTAGAAACTAATCAGAATAAAATATTATCAGAACTCATAAGAATGCTCTGGGCTGATTGAAGGAGAAGAACCAGAAACCTCAAGTTCCTGCCCCATACCCTTTTACTTTTAGGCAAGTGACCCCAACTGATTCTTTCTGGGTAAGATACCAGTGTTCTGGAATCAGAACATGCTTTGATGGTGAAACCAATCCTGCTATCCTGGCAGTAGCTAATTGAGTGGGGCAAAGCCTGGGAAGCAACAGACTCAGGAACCTCTACAGGGATGTGACTTGTACAAAGTCTTAAGGGGAAAAAGACGTGTACTCTGACCATACCGTATTAGTTTCCTATTACTGCTGTAGCAAATTATCACAAATTTATTGGCTTAAAACAGCACAAATTTATTATCTTACAATTTTGGAGGTCAAAAGTCCTAAAATCATGGTATCAGTAGAGGGTCTTTCTGGACCTAAGGCTCCTAAGGAAGAAATTGTTTGTCTTTTCTAGCTGTTAGAGACCACCTGCTTTCCTTGGCTCATGGCCTCTTCCTCCATTTTGAAAGCTAGCCAGGATTCATCGGTCCAGGAATCAAGGGCTGGAAACGGGAGTGGCACCACTCACTATTACCCCTAGTGATCCACTCACAAGATTTTTGCTTCCTGTCCCCATGACCCTATGCTCTGCGGGTGTAGAGGTCTTAGTTCCAAAAGGAGGAATGCTCTCATCTGGAGACACATCCATGATCCCACTGAATTGGAAGTTAAGAATGCTCCCTGATCACTTTGGGCTACTTATGCCTCTGGATCAACAGGCAAAGAAGGGAGTTACCATATTGGCTGTTGTGATTGATTCTGATTACCAAGAGGAAATTGGATTGATATGACATAATGGAGGTAAAGAAGAGTATGTCTGGAATGTGGGAGATCCGTTAGGGCATCTGTTAGTACTACAAAGCCCTGTGATTAAAGTCATTGGAAAACTACAGTAACCCAATTCCAACATGATTACTAATGGCTTAGACCCTTCAGGAAGGAAGGTTTGGGTCACCCCACCAGGCAATGAACCATGACCAGCTGAGGTGCTTACTGAGGGCAAAGGGAATACGGAATGGGTGGTGGAAGAAGGTAGTTCTAAATACCAGTTATGTCCACGTGATCAGTTGCAGAAATGAGGACTGTAATTGTTATGAGTATTTCTTCTTTGTATGTGTGCATCAAATATTTTTGTTTCCTCACTTATATGACGTAGACAGGGCTAGTGTGTTTTCAGTTGTATGTGTGTTAGTTATATCATGTTAGGCGCAAGTATGACTTTATAATTGTCTTTATTCAGAGATTATGTATGGTTTAAGGAGATGTATACAGGTGCCAAGTTGACAAGGGGTGGACTGTGATCGTTAAAGTTGTGTGTCAACTTGACTGGGCCATGATTCTCAGTGGTTTGGCAGTTATGATGTAGCTTGGCAGTCGTACGATGATGTGATCACATCCACGATGAGATTTGATATAATGTGATCACTTCGATGATGAGATCTGCTGTGAGTAGTCAATCAGTTGAAAGGCAGTTTCCTTGGGTGTGTGGCCTGCATTGAATATAAGTGGACTCTCTGGCAAGGCTTGCGGGCTTTTGCTTGCTCTGGATCCTGGAGCTGGCTCCTATTTGTGTGACCTCTGGTTCTTGGGACTTGACCGAACAGTTTACCTGTGGTCTTAGCTGCTGACCTTGGGATTCATTGGTCTTCACAGCCTGTGAGCAAGAGCCCTGTTGTCTGACCTGTCAGTCTTGGGTTCATCAGCCCTGCAGCTACGTGAGTCAGGGGTGGCCTCCAACCTGACCCACAGACTGGGACATTCCAGCCTCTACAACCACGTGAGGCATTTCCTTGATATAAATCTCTTTATATAGATATTTATATGCTTTACTGGTTTTGCTTCTCTAGAGAACCCCGCCTAAGACAGGCTCAGGATTGGATTATTTTAAAATTCTGTCTTTTGATACATAATATACAGAGTAGTGAGTGTGATTTATAGATATAAAAGTCCTATCTTCAGAAATAAGAAATCAGCAATGGCATGTATATTCTTCCCCTTCCTCGCTGATGATTACACATGTATTTTTAAAGATACAAAGAGGATTTAGAAATAGAGCAGGAAACTGGCTTTTTTTGGCATTTAATTTCTAGGTTTTCCTAAACTCTGAAATATGTTAAGGAAAAAAAATCTCTTAACTAGTTTCCAACTGTTCATTGGTGTTAACACTTCAACGGCGTCTTTCTTCTTCTTTTTTTAATAAAGTATATTTAGATAGAGCTGACTTGTGATATAAATACCTCATTCCAGACAGAATGACTCGATAAGGAAGAGGTGCTCAGCTCCCTTAGGGTCTGGGCTTTCTCTGTGTAGCTGCATTAGGCTACTATTGCCCATCCCAGGAGTTTCCCAAGTGAGGCTCGGTCACATGTGACAAACAAGCTGTCTCGAAGCTCTTGCTGACACAGACTAGACTGTACTAACAATAACACTCAAACAGACCCACCCAGGCTTGTTCCTCTTTCCAACTTCAGGCTTTGTCAAGTGGAAAAATGATTCTAAGATGCAGCATAGATGATACTTCTGGCTTCAAGAATCATTGCAATAACAAATTCATTAAACAACCATGCAGTATAAGGGAGAAGACAAGGATGCTAGAAATGAAATATTAAGCTTTGGTAATTATTTCATTTTAAGCACAGCCCAACAGAAACATTACTTAGTAGCCCTTGGCATCATTGCGGATTTGTGGGTATTTTCTGTTACATCACTGAATTCTTGTAATAATATATTGTTGTGTTGTTGTTAGGTGTCGTTGAGTCAACTTTGACTCGTAGCAACCCCACGTGACAGAGTAGAACTGCCCCATAGGGTTTTCTAGGATATAATCTTTTATGGGAACAGATCTCCAGGTCTTTCTCCTGTAGAGCCTCTGGGTGGGTTCAAACTGCTAACCTTCCAGTTACTAGCTGAGCACTTAGCCATTGTGCCACCAGGGCTCCTTGTAATATTATATAGAGGAATAGATATGGCCCAGAGATTTGAAGAGATTGCATAGAGTCAGTAATACACAATGCCATGTTTGAACTGAGAGAGTGTGAGGGCGTTTAGTGATACAATCTGAAGGAATAGTGGGTAATGTGCGTAGGTGAAGGCTGCATCTTAAATGCCCATCAGTTCTTGACAAGATCCAAGCTGTTCCTATAAAAGGAGGTTCCCTCAGGTCCTCTTTTCAGTGCAGCCCAAAGTAACAGGACATACATTCTGGTCATGGCTGTAACCCACTAATAGAATTGTCTTTCCATGAGTTGGAATCGACTTGAAGGCAACAGGTTTCGTTCAGCAATTCTCAGGCACCCACAGGCTGTCAGGTTAGCACCACCTATGTATGGGCATGAGTGCACACATGTGCGTGCGTGCGTGCACACACACACACATACACTCCATTCTTCAGTTTGCAATCATCCCAATCTAGGTTGGTAAAAATAGTAATCCTTACTCTCCCGTTTTTCCTTCTCATTGGATTTACAAGTTTAGGGGATTATTAAGCTTACTTTTATTTTGTTCCTAGCTGGTAAGAGAATTCTCTGGATAGTTAGTTTCTCCTTCAAAAATAGAAGGTTGGTGTCTTAGTCATCCAGTGCTGCTACAACAGAAATACCACAAGTGGATGGCTTTAACAAAGAGAAGTTTATTTCCTCACAGTTAAAGCAGACTAAAAGTCCAAATTCAGGGCATCAGCTCCAGGGGAAGGCTTTTTCTCTCTGTCGGCCTTCTTCTCTTTGGTGTTCCCCCAGACTAGAAGCTTCTCTGTGCAGGGACCCCAGTCCAAAGGACGCGCTCTGCTCCTGGCACTGCTTTCTTGATGGTATGAGGTCCCCCTTGTCTCACTGCGCACTTCTCTCTTTTATATCTCAAGACATCACCTCAGGATACAAGCCAATCTTGTAGACTGAGTCCTGCCTTACTAACACAACTGCCACCCATCCTCCCTCATTAACATCATAGAGGTAGGATTTACAACATATAGGAAAACCACACAATACCAGGAATCGTAGCCCCGCCAAATTGATACACACATTGTTTGGGGGACATAATTCAGTCCATGACAATTGGTCCTTGGCTAGAGAACATTCACAGACCTACCTAGGATGGACTTGTTTTCATATTTTCTCTAGGTTTGGCCTCAGTTTCTTCATCTATGGAGTGGAAATACAATGGCCTGTTCACAGAATTGTTATAGTGCTTAAATGAGAGGAATGCATGTGACAGTGCTTTGTAAACCATAACATACTGTATAAAATAACAGTGATTAATAAGATCCTTTGATCAAGAGCCAAATTCACTCATGTATTTATAAGAAGGGCATTCTAGAAATATACATTCTTAGCCATCTTCCAGCTGTGTGAACTTAAGCAAGTTAATTAACTTCTTAGAGCATTAACATTCTTCACCATAGAATTAGGAAAATAATACCTATTCTTACAAGGATACTGCAAGAATTAAAAATATACCATATTATAATAGGGAACCCAAGGTCAAGAAGGGAGAGTGTTGACACGTTGTGGGGTTGTTAACCAATGTACTGTTTAATGAGAAACTGCTTGTTCTGTAAACCTTTGTCGAAAGTACAATAAAAAAAAGGAGAAATGTATATACCATATTACACTCAGCATAGTACCTGAAACATAGTAGATGATTTTCAAAGGGTAGTTATAGCTATTGTGTTAAGCCAGATGGCATTTGTACAATGGAATATTTCTTTCTTTCCTAACTTGCTCAAGGGCTCTTTCCCGCTCAAGAATTGCATTCCTACCTCGGTTATTGTTATATGTGTGTAAGGGTGTGGTTAATGAGACTGAAGCCTGTGGTGTGAAAATAAATAATTCATGGATTGCACTTTGAATATTTGGCTTGAATTTGTATGAGAATTATTATTTCAATTCCCTAGACTAAAAGCAAAAGTACTGATGAAATTTAAAAAGCAAACAAAAACAACTAACTGACCTTTCTAGTACAGTTTGGTAAATTTTCTATTAGTTTAGTCAAGGGTTCGGGTCTTTATTGACTCATAGGAGAGTAGAGAAAATTACATATTGAGGCCTGCCAGGTGATAAATTTTTTAATTTAATAAAGGAAAACAATAACCTAAACCCTTTCAATAAATAAGATAGCCTTCAGAGCATTATTATAGTTTGTTAGGAGAGAGAGGGATAAAGGGAGAGACAGAGTGGAAAAGACAGAGAAGTATAGCCTTCCACAAGGTAAAAAAAAAAAAAAAAAGTCACATCCATGACCTTATGGAATACAGCTATGTTGCACATTTGCAATCACAAGCTTTCCTCACAAAAATAATTTGAGGCAGAAATTTCCCAACTACACAAGTCCCTAGAGAGAAGGAGTTATGTACATTTTTGTTTTCACTGAGTATCCAAAGGCAGCTCATAGGTGCTGGAATCAGAGTCAGCCATGCTGGCCTTGCACTGGATTCAATTCAGTCCTCCAAAGAAAAGGGGTACTGGTTTTGAGATGAAATAGCAGAAGACAAGGAGAGTAGGAATTAGAGTTGCAATGGGTTAGAAAAACCTGTATCTCATCCATTCCTTAAAGTCAGAGTCAGTCTCTTTCTCTCTCCCTACTTACCTACTTACCTATCTACCTACCTACCTACCTATCTTTATTTCACACACACACACAAAGGTGATGTCCACTCACTCTTGCCAGGACAACCCAGTTTGAGTACCATTTTTGTAAGCTCAAGTATGGCAATAGTGGGACAGAAGTTGGTCAGTTGGCCATCAGCTATAATTTTATCTTGGGTTGGAGAGCTGCCAAGCTTTATCCAGGAATCTAGTGACCGGACATCCAGTTCAACTATTTCTATTTTAACAACCCGAATAGAGCTTTCTTATTTGACACTTAAATAAATACATTGAGAAGACAAAAAAAAAAAAACACTGCAGAGACTGCAAATAGATCTCATTTCCCAACTCTGATCACTCTGAATCCTGTATTAAAAACGGTTCTGAGGCCATTTCCAAGCTTGGAAGTAGTATGATCTAGAAGGGATACCTACAGAAAGCTCTGAAAGTTGAAACAGTGAGACAAAGGTAATGTGTTTGCTATCTTTGTGCTACAGTTTTGTTCAATCAACACACATAAACCAATCACAAACGTATAACACCAGTGTTACTGTCGGCTAAAGAATTGGTATCATCTGTAGCATGTTGGCCTTTGGGTATCAGCTGCTTTTGGGTCACACACTCGCCCAGCCTCCGGAAAGATGCTGCCTATAGATTTGCTCACACAAGCCATGCATTAGTTTAAATTTCAGTGCTAACGGGTTTGGCTGTTGTTCCTGTTGCTGCTGTTATTTTCCATCTCTCTCTGGGTCTTTCTATTTGCAGTATCCTGCCTGAATTACACTGCTAGGTGGCAGAAACCTCTCTGGGTAATTACAAAAACCGGGAACAGTTCCCAAAGCCCACTCTTCAGACGAGGATTAGACAGGACAATAAAACAAAAAATAATACACGGGAGGAATGTGCTTCTTAGTTCAATCAAATATACGAGACCAAATGGGCAGCTCCTGTCCAAAAGCAGGATGAGAAGGCAGGAAGGGACAGGAACTGGTCGAATGGACACAGAGAACCTGGGGGTGGAAAGGGGGAGCGTGCTGTCTGTCACATTGTGGGGATTGCAACTAATGTCACAAAACAATATGTGTATAAATTTTTGAATGAGAAATTAACTTGAGCTGTAAACTTTCACCTAAAGCACAATGTAAAAAAAAAAAAAAAGAATTAATTTGATATACACCGCCAGACTGACTAGCTTTACAGTGTTTTCAGAGCTCCTGGCCCGCAGTGTTAGTGAATGCAAGATCTTAAGCATTTGTTTATTGTTGCACTTTGTCATTGTTGGCTTTCTTAATTTCCCTCCACTTCAAAACAAATGAAAACCGATAACTTTTTTTTCTTTTAATCACGTACTTTCTGCTTGATGTCTTTCATTTGCCTTCACTTGGCTCAATTTATCCTGTGCTGCTCTAACCTACTAAGCTATGTGGACCTGTGTGCCTTATTATGTTCCCTTTGGCCTCCATTTCTCAAGGTAACCATTTCTCTTTGACACCTGCCCCCTTAAAATCAGTATAAGGTCTTTGGGTCCTTTACTACCACAAGTTCAGACAGACAACTGCCAAGTTCATGGCGTCACTGATCATGGAACATTGGCCACCTGGCCTCAATAACCACAGTAGCCAAACTGGCCATCATTATCTGTCCAATGTCTTACTGACCTGCCTTCACTTCTCAAGAGGGGCTACCCCATGATTTGGGTCAGGAAAGACTAACTTCTGGGTAAATTGCCAACAAGAGGTTTATGTCCTTAAGAAACTGATCCATTTCAACAACTTCCCCCTTTATACATTAAACTTTCTGCTATCTCTGCCGAAAATCCCCTTCCTGCCTTCAAGTCCTTTTTAGACTCGTGCCTCACTTTGGGTAAACGATACCAGTCTTAATCTCTGTTAGGGCTCCCACAAGTGCAAGGAGGCAAGCAAGAGACAGAATGAGGAATATGACAGGTGGTGAAATGCTTCCCCTTGTGCCAAAATTGTGGTGACTTTTACATCAGCTGTGCCTCTGTCTGGTAGCAGGTGCCAAGGCCACACTGTCCACGCACAGGGGGCCCAGAGGAGGCAGAAAGCAGATGGAGCTTGTTAGTTTGAAACAGGAGACGTGAAAGTAAAATGGTTTCGTGACATTTACCTGGCCCTTTCTGTAGGTCTAGCTGCTTAGTTATACTCCTTCAGATTCTTCCTGGGTGTCCTATTACAGTTATAAAATGTGACAGCAACCATCTCATGATCCCATCTCTGCTCCCATTAAAAAAAAAATGGGAAAAATTTGGGGAAATTCATGGACACAGAATAGCTTATTAGGTAAAAATGAAGAGTACAGCTAGTACATCTCTAGACATTTGGCAGAGATCTGGAGGGAGCTTCTGCTCTCACAGAAATTGTGCACTGAGAAGCCACTGTCAGAAACAGAAAGAGGGATAGGTGACTAGACTTGCAGGTGGGAAAAATAAAATTTTGCCTTTCCTTCCTTTTTTAGCCACTTGTTGCAAGTACACAATCTTGAATCTCCACGAGTGGATTGTGGTTGTTGGCGTTGAGTCTGCCCCCGACTCAGGATGACCTCCAACTCATGGTGACCCCACACACAACAGAACAAAACGCTGCCTGATGCTGACTGGTTGTGGATCGGATCATTGTGATCCATACAGTTTTAATTGGCTGATTTTTGGCAGTAGATTGCCAGGCCTTTCTTCCTAGTCTGCCTTAGTGTAGAAGCTCTGCAGAAATCTGTTCAGCATCATAGCAACACGGAAACCTCCATTGACATATGATGTGGCTGTGCATGAAGTGCATTGGCCAGGAATTGAATCAGGGTCTCCCACATGGAAGGTGAGAATCGTACCACTGAGCAACCACTGCCCCCACATTACTGGGTTCAAACTAAAACCAAACCCATTGCCATCGAGTCAGTTCTGACTCATAGTGACCCTATAGGACAGAGTAGAACTGCCTTATAGGGTTTCCAAGGCTATAAATCTTTACGGAAGCAGACTGCCACATCTTTCTCCACAAAGTGGCTGGTGGATTTGAAGTGCCAACCTTCCAGTTAGCAGCTGAGTGCTTAACCACTGTCACCAGGGCTCCTCATGATTAGGTTAAGCCACTATAAATAGCCTCTGAAAATCCACTCTGACTTTTAGACCTAGGCACTTAGACTCAGGAATTTCCTTTCTCCTTCCAGCTATTAAAAAAGGAAAAGGAAAAAAAAATCTTTGTTTGGTTTCTGAGTTAAAATTTCTCTTTTACATGATTTCCAGGCCAGTGGATGGAAAGTTTACAGGAAGAGAAAGACTACAGCATTGTAATTAGTTTGTTAAAGTGAACCGAAGCCACTAGGATAAATGCCTTTGTGTGACTATACGAGCTAGTCAATAATCCCAGGCACCAGTGGGCAGCAAACAGAAATTTGATAATCCAAGGAGATTCTATTCTAATAACTGGTCCATTTAAATTCATGCAGAGTGTGCTCAGCTGTGCTTGAATCATACTTCTTATTCCAGACACAAATAAATACATACGTAACGCTCACCAGATCCCCACAAGATGGGTCTGAGCAGCTCTTGCCCACTTCGAAGAAGTAACTGGGCTTGTTGGAAGCTGGATAACTTGCCTTGAATTATGCAGATGGCTGCTTGGATACACTGTTTCTATGAGAAGGTGTATAATAAAAACGCCAGCTCATTGTAACCTGGTTCTAATGAGCTTCAACCTGACCTTAAGGGAAGAGCAGCACCAGGGACTCACAAGGGTAACAACTATTAAACCGGAATTCATATCCTGAAGAAGGTCCCTGGGTGGCACAAACAGTTTGTGCTCAACTATTGATCTAAAGGTTAGCAGTTCAAACCCACTCAGCAGCACCGTGGAAGAAAGGCCTGGTGATCTGCTTCCATAACAATTACGGCCAAGAAAACCCTGGAGCAGTTCTACTCCGTAAAACACATAGTGTTACCATGAGTCAGAATCGATTCAGCAGCGGCAGGTTTGTGTTGGTTCATATCCTGAAACTTGACTTTTAGAAAAAGTAAGATATGCCAGTCCTTCAAACTGGAAATGAACACTATTTTTCTTTTTAGGGAGTCAGCTCTTCTTCCATTTAGTAAGCTTGGTCTAGGAAACTCTGCCATTGACTTTCACGTGTGTGGACTGTGTATGGAGGTAGAATCTCATTCTATTATTTTTACACCCATGGCCTCAGTGAGAGCATTTGATCCTTCTGATTGTCACTAGATTATTGACTTTATTTAGCTTATGCTGTGCTTATCTGTGTCAGTAGCTGTGTATTGGACTGCAAACTCCCTGCAAAGATTTCACATTGTGTAACCGGGAGGTGGTTATTATTTTTGATGCTGATGCTGATGATTACGATGTCTGCAAATATCCTACCCGCTCTTCCTATCAAAAGCTTTTTTATTGCCATGATGTGGTAATAAATGTTCAGAAGACTTGACTTTCTTGTAAATCCAACAAATATTAGTTAAGAAATTATCAAGGCCAGGCAGTGGGCTAAGCCCGGGATTTGGCAATAAAGAGACAAGTTTTCCCGGAGATGATATGAAGTGATTTCCATAGGCTTATAATAGCAGAGGGGCAATGATCAGTATGAAGAAAGCATAGGTGGAGTTTTGTGATGAAGCTAAACTACAGGTGAAACTCCAAGATAGGACATAAAAATTATCTTTTGTGCCTTAAGCCATAAGAAATGAGGATAAGCCTAGGGTGAGGATGGGCGCAGAGTTTCTATTTTTTAGGGTATTCCAGGAAAAGGAAAGAAACATTTGTATGCACACGCAGAAAGAAGAAAAACTAATTGCAGACTCCCGGGCATCAAAAGGTCTCAGAGGTATATCGGAGCAATAGGGCCCCCATCCATACCACAGGACCTATGAGCAAAAATGTTATTGCTCCCAAGGCATACTGATGTCATAGCTTGGGATGTGTGTGACTGTGCACTCTCTAAATACGGGCTGTCCTCTAACTGGTATGTTTGGACCAGGCCCACCTAAGACACACTGGTAGAATGGAAGACAGAGGAGGCCAAGAAACATCTGCAAACTGAGAAAGTCTCTGTTTTTCTCTCGAGTCTGTTCTTTGACTCCAAGTGACTTGAAGAAACTGGGTAGCAGATTCTCATGGCAAGGCAAGCTTAGGCCTGCTGAACAGGAAGAATAAGCCAAGCAAAATAAATAATGACCTCCCTTTCAAGAACCTTTGTTTTTGTTTTTTAAGTATTCACTTCAAAGGACACCAAAGCATCCTTCTCCCACTCCCTCCCATTCCTACTCCAACCACAGTGATTGCCTGTCTACAGAAATAACCCTTAAGGAGTAGTTGGGAAATGAATATGATGCCTGTCATCGTGGGTTGGCATTCACTCACACCCCATAGTTTGAAAGTCTTGGTTACTCAAGAGTTCTCATAAATCCTGTATAGCGTGTTCCCGTCCCCCAACGTCCTATTTGAAGATGTCTCCTCTAAGTAATGAAGAGTCATTATCCCATGTGTGCACCAGTCATCATTACTGGGATCTCACCTTCAAGTCTCCGTATCTCAGCCCAGTGACAGCTCTTTAGGAATTAAACTCCTTCTCAGATTTACTTTTAAATGTCAATATTACCTATTTGAGTAGGTCTAAACTTTAACAAATACACTCACCATTACTAGAAAATGAACAAGAAATGAATACTGTAACAGCAGAAATTGTGTCACCTAAGATTTCTTTTGAAGGAGCCCTGTTGGCGCAGCGGTTAAGCGCTCAGCTGCTAACCTAAAGGCCATTGGTTTGAACCCACCAGCAGCTCTACAGGAGAAAGATGTGGCAGTCTGCTTCCATAAAGATTACATCCTTGGAAACCTTATGGGACAGTTCTACTCTGTCCTACAGGGTCGCTATGAGTCAGAATCAACTTGATGGCAATGGGTTTAAAGTTTCTTTTTTTAACGGAACAATTTTGTATGTACAACACTCAAGGCAATGTTTTTAACTACTTTAGAATATTTCCAAAAAGAGTATTAGTGTTAATTCTAGAAAGGATGTAAAAAATTTTACAACCCTTGTACTTCTTAGATGAGAAAACTGAGACATAAAGATGTTAAGTGACTTATTCAGGGAAATTAAACTCCAAAATCCCTTTTACAGAAATACATTATTTAATAAAAATTGTTGTTGTTATGTGTTGTCAAGTCAATTCAGAGTCATAACGATATTATAGGACAGAGTGAAATTGCCCCATAAGATTTCCTAGGCTGTAATCTTTATGGAGGAACACTGGTGGCACAGCCGTTAAGCACTCAGCTGCTAACCAAAAGGTCAGCAGTTCAAACCTACCAACCACTTCATGGGAGGAAGATGTGGCAGTCTGCTTCAGTAAAGATTTACAGCCTTGGAAACCTTATGCAGCAGTTCTACTCTGCCCTATAGGGTCATTAAAAGTTGAGTCAGAATCTACTTGACAGCAATAGATTTGGTGTTTTTGGTTTTGGTTATCTTTATGGGAGCTCACCAGGTCTTTTCTCCTAAGGAGCCACTGTTGGGTTCGAACCATGACATTTTGGTTAGCAGCCTAGTGCTTAAACCATTACGCCACCAGGGCTCCTTTTGAAATAAAAAATGGACCAAAATTCCTATATATACTTTGTCAACAAGTTTGTGACTCTTTTGTGTGAGTAAGTGAAAACACACTGCAGTGGGGGTCCTTTTTTCTGAGGAGCTTATTCCTCTCCTTAAACTTAGGCAAGAAACGGTCTGACAATGGGTAAAGTAGACAGAGACTGCCCACGTATGGCCACAGGCAGGGATTCCCTGCTGCATAAAGACAGTTTATAGAACCAAGAGAAGGATTCTTCTCAGATCAAGCCTTCCTGGAAAATTCCACTTCAATCGTGAATCAGAGAGAAAAACTGGAGCCAGGCCCAGTCTTGAAGTACAGCAGTTCTTAGCCAATGCTGAGCTTGTACATCGCAAGCTCCAAAGAGGTAGCTGTGGGGTCAGCTGACAAACTCAGTCTTACTCAAAGCATCTCCCATCTCAGCCGTGGTGATTTCTTCCAGGACTTGGGGAGAGCTTTAGGGAGGAGAAAGAGGTAAAAGTGCTGAGCATGAAATTATTCTGGGGACACAGAGTAAGTGAGAATGCTGCAGAGACCCCTTCTCTCTCTCTCCCTCTCCCTGTCCCACATCCACCCTCTGCCCTCAAAATCTGGCAGGGACTCTTTTTTGTATTATTTTGTTAATATCCTCATCCAGAGAAATTCACAGGCAGGTACCACATCCCCAGCAATCTCTATTTTTCTCATATTCCTACCAACCACACAGAAGTAAAAAAAAAAAAAGTCTCCACTGCAAGCGTAGAAGATAAGATCTTGGAATATTAATCATTGCGTTTTCTTTCTTTCTGGCACTTCCTGACCTTTCCCCTAGTGGGCAGAAGTATCCACTTTGCCTGAAGAATTAGAATTGTTATGACTGGAAGGCTAAGAGAAAAGAAACACTATTTTTCAGAATTTTTATTTCCACTCAGGCTCAAAATGAAAGGCTTTGGGGGAAACAGATCAGAGAGTTTCCAAGGAAACAAAGATTTGAGGGTGGCCAATACCAGGAGGCCTGGTGGAGGTCTGCTGCCTTCTGCACACTGCTTCTCCCTTTCAGAAGACATACCCCTACTCCCCTGCTTGGTGTTCTCATCAGGGTGGGCGGTGGTCCGCCATGACTTGTTGACATGTCACCCAAGACAATCCTCCTGTCTTAGTTCCCTAGTGCTGCTGTAACAGAAATACCACAAGTGGGTGGCTTGAATGAACAGAAATTTATTTTCTCACAGTTCAGGAGGCTACAAGTCCAAATTCAGGGCACCAGGCTCTAGGGGAAGACCCTCCCTACCCTCCCACCCCCCGCCCCAGGGGAAGAATCCTTTTCTCAGCTTCTCTAGCCCCAGAATTCCTAGGTTCCTCGGCGATTTCCATGTGGCATCTGTTTTTTCCCATTTGTGTGCTCGCTTCTATATCTAGGCTGCTCCTTATATCATTCAGAAGTGATTGGTTTAGGACACAGCCTACACTGATATGGTCTCATTAACATAACACAGAAAACCCTATTCCCAACTGGGGTTACATCCACAGGTATGGGGGTTAGGATTCCAACACATATTTTGGGCAACACAATTCAATCCATAACACCCCCCATGACACGAGAATTACTAAGCCCCATCCAACTGCCCTGTGTGGACAGCCCCTTTGTCAACAGTCCATGACACTTATAAAGCCTACTGCCTACCACCAGAAAGAGGGCAGAATGCTTGATCCCCAGAGAGTGATGTTAATGGAGAAGGTAAAGACCCAGGGGCAGTATAAGAGCGGAGCTGGAGGGGGATAGCAGGAGAGACTTCATCCATAACTCAGCAATAGTGACGTGAAACAATAAAAAACTTAGTTTTTGATGCCAGCCTTTCTAAATCACCTAGGAATTCTGTGAAAGTGAGTAAAATGCTTGCAAAGTGGGTTGTAATTCAGGGATGGTGGGTTGTGTTTATTACTAGCCTCCATTAATCGAACACTTACCCCGTGCCAGGCACAGCACTGTGTACTCCCAAAGCATTATTTGATTTAATCTTTACAACAAACCAGCGGGGTAGATATTACTTTAAGGGTGAGGAAACAGACACCAGTGCTTCTGATCTCATCTACCAGACTACACTACTTCTCTAGACTAGACCATAGAGAATAAGGATAATCCATTTCCCAAAATATTCTACTTCCCATAACATAGCTATTTTTATGATCCATTCTATTTTTTAAAAATACAGAAAACTACATTTTCTATTGAATCTGTAAAACCTTGAGAATCTAGCTTAGCTCCCCCGACTAAGTTAATAAAAATTTGCCTACCTACATGGTTTAAGGCCTAGCTCCTAAACCAAAAAAACCAAACCCATTGCCGTTGAGTCAACCATAACTCACGACGACCGCATGTGTTACAAGATTTTCTTGGCCATCAACTTAACGGCAACTAACAAAAACAATCTTTGCAGAAGCAGATCACCAGGCCTTTCTTCCACAGCACAATTGGGTGAGTTTGAACCATCAACCTTTAAGTTAGTTGAGCACAAACCATTTGTGTGAGGTAGTTGGCTATTATGCTGTTTTAGTATAAGTTTGTACAAGGAAAAGTCTCCTTGGTCACTTCAATGAAGGCTTGAGAACCAAAAATGATTCTTTAAGAACTGGTTAAAGACCAGCAGCTCTTGGTCTTACATTCACCTTTAGGGTGTGGAGGGCCTGTAAGTTTGTAGCAGACAGTTAGCCAACCCCTGTATCCCCCTCTTGCACTCCCTCAGGAATCCGAAGATCCAGCTGACTTTTGGAGAGCTTTGCGAATGGCTAGAGAGATAAGTTCTTCATTAGTACCCAAGCTCTATCCTTTCCAGAGGGAATTTACTGGGGAATTCCCTTTTCATATCATAAATAAAGACAGAGCTTCTCCATGTAGGCCTGTACCCCATCTCAACACAGCTTAGTACAACAGAATGAATGCGTAAATAAACTGACTAGGTCTTAAGTTTGAGAAGGTTTGGGGTATTTTCAAATCAGGTCCCTTCAATTCATTTTTTCCTATGTGTATAAAGCAACATATTTCTGCACCATTTAAGAGAAAATAAAATTAGTAAATGAGAGCTGCCAACAAGCTGGCTGACAACCTTAAGCACTGGGTATGTTGGAACTGGCCCAGATTTTGCATAAGGAGTTCATTTTGGGTTAGTCAGAAAAAAGGAAGGAGGTGGCTCAGATCCTGTTTCACAAATTCAGGAACAAGGAGCTGAGATTCCTTTCAGAAATTGCTGGAGGGCGGCTCTGCAGATCCATTTTCTAAGCATTATTTGATGTCTACTTTTTTCTCTGCCTAATATAAGAAGAGCCATTAACTGCTCAGGTTTGTCCTCTGACAAGTCAATGATTCAACACAGCAGTTAAACCATGTGAAAATTAATTCCCCTTTTTCTCTATATCCCTCTTATAAAGATCTATTATTTCTACAGACTACAGATTTTTTTTTTTTATCTTCTTCCTACTCACTCTCTCTTTGAGTGTAGCTTATTAGACTGAGGCTAAGTTTACTAGCATAATGAAGAACTTACTAATTGTTGAAGAATAAAATCCTCTTACTTTTCTAATCCATGTCTCACTATTTCAGCCTGATAAAAATGTCAGTGTTTTACACCTGTTTCAAAATGGCAATAGCCATTTTTATTTTAAAAGTAACAAGTAATCAAGTAAGAAACTAGACAATGCAGAATGTCATAAAGAAAATAGTAAAAATCACCCCATGCCCCACCACTAGAGAAAACTAAACACCATTAACATTTTAATTATATGCTGTCAGCCTTTTTATTTTCTTTTATCTTTTTTACTAAAAAAATACACACATTATACAAATTATTTAGTAATCTGATTTTTTCTACTTTTTTTAATCTTTCCATAAGAATGCAATAGATCAACATCACTGTTTTTAAGAGGTGCATAGCACTGTAGTGTATAAATACACTTTAACTTACTTATATTAATAGACATTCTTGCTATATAAATGATGCTGTAATGAACTTCCTTGTACATACATCCTTGCCCCCTTGTCCAATTACTTCCTTATGATAAATTCCTATGAGTGTACTTTGCTTGATCAAGGCATATGACTTTTTTCAAGACCTTTGATACATATTGCCAAGCTGCCCCCGCAGAAAAGTTGTACTCATTTACAATCTCACTAACTTTTTCAGAGTGTATTTTTCCCTAATACTCTGGCAAATATTGACTACACGCCTTTTTTTTTTTTAATGTTTGCTCATTTCAAAGATAAAAACTGGTAGCTCTGTATTTTATTTTCCTTTGATTAATAACAAAGTTGAACTTGTTTTCATATGCTTATAGTTGTTTGTATTTTTTATTTTTTTGAATTATCTGTTCTTTCTTTTGCCCATTTTTCTTTTGGTAATTCAAATTTTCCTTCCTGATTTGTACAAACTCGTTACATATAAAGATGACATTTTCTAAAATGTGTTATAGGGAACTTTATTGACCCATGAGATGTTAATAGGTGTTCTGAAGGGGAAAAAGAGTTCCCTGGCCAGATTTAACACACCATTTCCTAAACTTAATTGACCATTAAAACTTTTTTTCACAGAACACCCATTAGCATTGTTCAGAACACTGGTGTGCTAGGCAGTAACATTTGAAAGATAGTTCTGTTAAGGATATTAATGCTTTATCTATTGCATATGTTACAGGCTTTTTCCCCCATTGTCATTTGTCTTATCTCTACATAATTTTTTTTCCATACAGCTTTAATTCATGAATTCAAATCTCTCCATGTTTTTCTTAGTTTAGTACTTTAAAAGTAAATAAGTCATACTTCTTTGGTTTAAATCCTGGCATGACCACTTACTGGGACCTTGCAAAAATAACTTCTCTGTGTCTCAATTTAATCATCTGGAAATGGGGGGAATTATAATACATATCTCATAAGGTTGTTGTGGGGATTAAATTACTTGACACAGGTAAAGCACTTGAATTGTATCTCATACAGAGTGAGGGGTGGGTGTCTTAGTTATCTAGTGCTGCTATAGCAGAAACACCACAAGTGGATGGCTTTAACAAAGAGAAATTTATTTTCTCCCAGTTTAGGGGGCCAGAAGTCTGAATTCAGGGTGCCAGCTCCAGGAGAAAGATTTCTCTTTTTGTCACTCTTAAGAAAAGTCCTTGTTGTCAACCTTCCCCTGGTCTAGGAGCCTCTCAGGACAGGGACCCTGGGTCCAAAGGACACACTCTACTCCTGGCACTACTTTCTTAGTGGTATGAGGTCCCCGTGTCTCTGCTCGCTTCTCTCTTTTATATCTCAGAAGAGATTGGCTTTAGACAAAACATAATCTTGTAGATTGAATCCTGCCTCATTAACATAACTGCTGCTAGTCCCACCTCATTAACATCATAGAGGCAGGATTTACAACACATAGGAAAATCATATCAGATGACAAAATGGTGGATAATCACACAATACTGGGAATCATGGCATAGTCAAAATGATACACATATTTTTGGGGGACACCACTCAATCCATGACAGTGGGGAGTGGGGATGGGTTCCTTTTTGGATGATATAGAAAGTCATTCTCCATATTTTCATTTTTATCTATATTTTCTTCTAGTATTTTATGGAAATTAATTTCGGTATTAGCTATAGGCTAGTTTACTTCTTCCTCCAATGGTTAGCCAGGTTTTTCCAATACCATTTATTGACTAACGTTACCTTTAACAAACACTATTGCTTTCTATTTCTGGATTTTTCTCTTCTGTTCAGTCTATTCTAGTACCAAGATATCATCTTTCCTATTTCTTTTCAGAAGTCCTGGCTAGGTTTGTTTAATCAAGAGCACATGTTGGTGTTGATTGAAGGACTTTGGATTTTCAAGTTCACCTCTATAAATAAGATTATTTATAAAGTGGGGAAGAATGGGAAGCTGCACCTCTTAAAAGCAAGAGCCAAGCACAGGGTTGTGGTAATTTATTTCATTCGACTCCCGAGATTCATACCTGAGGCTCCCACAGAGCCACTCAAAATAAAATGCAAATTAAAACCTCAGTGATACCACCAAATATATATATCAGGATGGCTAAAATGAAAAATACAGAAAATGCCAAGTATGGGAGAAGATGGGGAGAAACTGGAATGTTCATAAATTTTTGAAAAACTATTTGGCATTATCTGTGAAAGTTGAACATATACATACCCCATGACCCAGCATTTCCACTCTTAGGTAGACCCAAGAGGAATGCCTACCTATGGAGTCCGTGGGTATAAAAACAATTAATGTGCTTGACTACTAACCAAAAGTTTGGAGATTTGAATCTACCAGAAGCACCTTGGAAGAAAGCCCTGGTGATCTACTTCCAAAAAATTAGCCATTGAAAACCCCATGGAGCACAGTTCTACTCTGACATATATGGGGTCACCATGAGTCAGAGTACACTTGATGGCAACTGGTTTTTTTATGTCCACCCAAAGACATGTAACAGAATGTTCACAGCAGCTCTATCTGTAACGGCCAAAATCTGGAATAGTAAAATGGAGCAAAATAGTAAGATGAATTTATATTGTATATATTTATACAGTGGAAGACTACACTAAGAATGCATTGTCTACAACCATATGCAACAATATGGATGAATCTCACCAACATAGTGTTGAACAAAAGAAGCCAGACATAAAAGAATACATATTGTGTGCTTCCATGTATATAAGATATATAAACAGGTAAAACTAATCCATGCTGCTTGAAGTCTACAGTGACTGGAAGGGAACATGAGGCGGGCTTGGGGTGTTATTAATATTCTGTTTCTTGATGTGGGTGTTGTTACACAGGCATATTCAGCTTTTGAAAACTTACCAAGCTATACATTTACGTGTCCACATTTCTGTATGTAAAAATATTTTTAAAATAGATCCATGCATTACAACCACCAATAGGAGGGGCTTGCCATTCATTTGCTAAAGCTCTTGTTACTAAAAGCTGAATCTATTCCTAGAAACATTTGTCCAGCACTGGGACTGGGTGAGGTGACACCTCTGATCATGGAAGGCACCTCTGAGATGCTGTAAGAATGAAAAATGGCAGAGGCCAGAAGTGAAGGGGAGAAGGTGACTGGTAGACAGCCTTGGGCACCTGATGTCTGAGGTCATTCACGGCCTCCAGGCTAACGCTGCCCCCTGACAAGGACAGAACCTGGAAGACTCTCCGGCCAGGCGTTGAGAGTACCTGCAGCCATCAGACTGCGCAGGTCAAATTTCTAACCAGATATTAAGGGAAAGAGAATGATCTCTCCTTATAAATTGAATCTTGAAAGTCTGTTAAAGAAAGCAGTAGAAAAAAAAGACAGTGGAGAGGGGAAAAAATTTATAAATGGCATTTTCTGAGGAGAAACCTGCAGGAGAAATTTTGGCTCACATACCAGAGACAGTCTCCCTATTTCTTCCAATTAATGAAACTAAACAGGAAAAGAAGGAAGAGAAAATACAGAGGAAACACAAGGCCCCACTAGGGTGCTGATGGCCAGTGTGGAGGAGGATTTCACTCACACCAGTGTGGAGGAGAAGACAGTGCTGATGGCTCCAAGCAAGACTTCAAAGATCACTCTGCTAACATTGTAGAAAAAGGAGACCATTCCATAACATTCTATTGCTGTGAAATGGATGGGAATAGGCAAAAAAATCCATAGCTAAAAGAGAACTCTTTTTGCATATTCTAGAGTTAGAGGCCACTTGGAGAAGTTTGGTAAACAGTGAGTCCGCTAAAGATTTGAATTGTCTCATGCTAGAGAAAAGTCCCAGGTCTCATCCCGGAGGATCTAGAAAGGCCCAGAAAGAAGAAGTCACAAGAAGAGTAGAGATTTGGTGCTCAGTGGTGCTGGTTAGTCTCTGGATGGTATAAATGGTTAACACACTTGGCTACTAACGGAAAGGTAGGAGATTTGAGTCTACCCAGATGTGCCTCAGAAGAAAGTCCTGGCAATCTACTTCTAAAAAGTCAGCCATTGAAAACCTTATGGAGCTCACTCCAGAGGTTCACCATTCAGCTGGGGATTGGACAGCCCTATAAAACAAAACAGGACTAATGAGGCACAGCAGTCCAGGGACAAGGACTAGAAGGCAGAAGGGGACAGGAAAGCTGGTGACAGGGAACCCAAGGTTGCATAAGGACAATGTTGACATGTAGTGGGGTTCTTAACCATTGTCATAGGGCAATATGTGTACTAACTGTTTAATGAGAAACTATTTTGTTCTGTAAACCTTCATCTAAAGTGAGAATAGCAGCACAACTGGAAGAACATAATCGACATAACTGAATTGTACATGTAGAAATTTTTTAAATGGTGTATCTTTGGCTACGTATATTTTCACCAAAAAAAAAAAAAGGGTCCTCCAAAGCCGAGAAGGGAATATGTTGACACATTGTGGGGTTGTTAACCAATGTCATAAAACAATATGTGTACTGTTTAATGAGAAAATATTTGTCCTGTAAACCTTCACCTAAAGTATATTAAAAAAAGGAATAAAAAACCCTATGGAGCACAGTTCTACTCTGACACACATGGGGTCACCATGAGTCAGAGTCCACTCAATGACAACTGGTTGGTTGGTTGGTTTTTTAGTACCCATTGGCCATGTCCCACTAATCTTAGGGAATCAAAGACCTATGGGTTTAGTGGACTACTGGAGATTTGAAAATAACTGTGTTATGAGGGGAAAGCTCTTCTCTGACTTTGACTTGACCCCGGGATATCAGGCCAAAGCTAATAAGAGATAAGGGCTAGCAAAGGCATTTCATGGACAAAAGGGAAGCCAGATCCCTCCACCCTTTTGAACCCTTTTAAACTGGTAAGGGAATAGCTGCAAGCAAGTGCTCAAGGCCCTAGTGACTTCTTTCAGTTAGATTCTTGCACTAGCATTAGCTGATCTCACCCAATCCTTTAGTTTAAACACATTGACGCCTTACTGAGGGCTTCAAAGTTGTGATACATCAGGAAGATGCTGGGAATGTAGCTAAATTCTGCCAGCAGAAGCTTGAACTACATGAGATCCAATATCCTATTTACAAATCAGAAATTTTGGCTCTAAGTTACACAGTGAGAGACAGGTTCTGGGAGGGTGTATGAGATGCAGTGGCAGTCAACAAAAACCCTCTCATCTCTGGGCCCACACATACCAAGCAAGACGTGACAGGACAGGCTGGTTGACTATATCTTCAGGACTGATGTTCTCTCTTGCCAGATTCACCCACAGTTGCTGCCATCTCTGGAAGGAGCCAGAGTCATGTGAGACTCCCAGGGTCTAGAGGGCTGAAGTTTCTTTAAGTTGATGCCAAAAAGCTTGGGGCTTTCCAAGATAGAGCCAACAGTGGTGCTCACCTCTATGACTCTGGATAAATATAACTGCTTAAGCTGGAAGAGACCAAAGGAAAGCTCAGAAGAGGAGATGGTCAAGGAAGAAACCCAGGATCTCCTGCTGGGCTAGACCAGAGTTTTCTCCAAGGGAATTTGAATTTGGCTTTGAGGTCGGCACAAATTAGAACTACTTAATGATGTCTTATTAGAATGGATACTAGAATGCTTTCTACAGGAACTCTTTTCCCTCAAGAGTACTGTACTATGGTTCTGAGAGTCTTATAAGACTTTGAATGAAATATATAAATATCAGAAAGCTTTACACCTTCTGGAAATCTGTAAGCTAGAGGGCAGAACTATGGTAAAGAGTGTTGAATTTATAAACCCTACCCTAACAGTCTTGGTGATACTTAAAAGAAGAATCATATTCAGTTCTCTAAACTAAAATCTTAAACTCACAGACCAGCCATACCTATGAGCATTATCCCTGGGTCTCTTTCTTCTTTTCTCCTGGGAGTTGCTGAGAGGCCACCATTGTTTTTCAGGCAAATGTTACAGCAGTTTATTCCTTGCTATCTAGTTCCACTATTTTTCCCCCTCTGACCATTTAACTTTCATTCCCATCAAATTTCACTTCACAAGCTCCTTTATCTGATCAGTGAGTTACTTGCCAAACATGTTCCAAGAACTTCTGGCAGCGTTGTGCCAGGAACCCATTACTCCATCATTTAAAAATATTTAGCCAACTCTTCTTTTCCCATACTCTCCTTTTGATTCCAAGGGTAATAAATTCAGTCAAAGTGCTGTAACCTGTGTTTCCTAAAGCCTCTTCAGCCTGGGGTTTAAAACGGATCATACTAAACCCTTAATTACAGCTCTTTTGCCTATTCTCCCTTCCCTGCTCCTCCTGGGAAAGAGGTCAAGGTGGGGACGTCTCACAGTCAAGCAGCTGGCATGAGGCTCTCCTGATCAACTAGCACCAGTTGTTCTCAGCCTTGATGTACTAGTCAGGGCTTGGTAGAGAAATAGTACCAACAGGAGATATATATATATATATATACACACACATACGTATGTATTTTTAGAGATTTATATATGTATACGTATACGTGTATAAATACACATATGTGTATAAATATATATATACAAAGAGATTTATTTTAATAAGTTGGCTCATGTGACTGTGGGGCTTTTGTTGTTTTGTTATTAGGTACTGTGGAGTTGGTTCCGACTAACAGCAACCCTATGTACAACAGAATGAAATACTACCCAGTCCTGCAAGCAAGTGCAAATTTCCATAGGGCAGGCCAGAAGGCTGGAAGCTCAGGCAGGATTTTTATGTTAGTCTTGAGACAGAATTCCCTCTTCTCAGAGAAACCTCAGCTTTTTGCTCTTAAGGCCATCAGGAAGGGGCTGAGGTCCACCTACCTTATCAAGGGTAATCTGCTTTACTTAAGGTCAACTGATTTAAATGTTAATCATATTAACAAAATATCTCCACAGCTACACCTGGATTAGCGTTTGACCAAATAATTGGGCACCGTAGCCTTACCAAGTTGATGTATAAAATGAACCATCACACCTGGCTTTCAAATAGAATCACCTGGGGAACTTTTTAAAACTGCTGCTGCCTAGGTCCTTTCCCACACCAATTAAATCAGAATCTCTTGGTGTGAAGCCCTAGGCTGGGTAGTTTCTAAAACTCTGCAAATGAGACTAATGAGCAACCACAGTTGCAAAGCACTTCTGTGAGCTATGGTTAGATATGAGCCTTTGTTGAGCATCCATTTGCAGCCAGGTGTCAGCCCACACAAGCCCGGGCACAGAGAAATAGCACCGGATTCTCCACCTAAGTCATTCAAATTCTCCCACTCACTGCTTCTTTCCCCCCACTACTCTGAGGTAGGGTTCCTTTCTATAGTAACTCCTGAGAATACAGGAACACTCTCCACCTCTTTCATGAACGCCTCTGCAAATCTCTCAGGAATTAGCACTTCTATCACCATCGTTCATTCAGAAAATGTAAATCACCTTTTTGCTTTAAGTCAATCATTTCCCCTTTTCCAAAGGTGACTCAGAAATTCAGAGCTCACTGACAACGAGTGCGCACCTGTGAGGGCCTGCGGACACAGCTCACTGTTCCATTAATGGCAGAACACACTTGGGGACGCAACTGACAATGACAACAGCAAAATTAGCATTTTTGCAGACATGAAAAAATGAAGAGGTCTGTCTGAGAACACATTTTGATCTATTTAGATTTCACATAGTCTTAAAATGCGCAATCATTTCACTGCTCCCTGAAAACACTGTCAAGTATTGTGCTCAGGATATGAAATGCATGTGCACAGAAAGTCCGTGCAATTTGAATGTCTGCTAACCTATTAATGAGCACACTGGAAGGAGCCCACAAGAACTAGGATAGAGAGCCTTGAAGCCAGTAAATACTCTTGTAAGAATCATCACCCTCTGTGGTCATTAATTGGTACCCATGCCAGCCATTTCAGCAAAAGGTAACTCATTCATTCCTTCAACGAACAGTTCCTTGAACATCTACTATGTGCCATTGACTGTGCTAAGAGTCAGAGCTAGACTAATAAATGAAATAGAGTTGTAGCCCCCAAGCATCTACAGTATGTTGTTGTTGTTAAAGTGTGTTGTTAGGTGCCATCGAGTCGGCTCCAACTCATAGTGACTCTACGTACAACAGAATGAAAGGCTGCCCAGTCCTGTGCCATCCTCACAATCTTTGTTATGCTTGAGCCCATTGTTGCATCCACTGTGTCTATCCATCTCATTGAGGGTCTTCCTCTTTTTCACTGACCCTCTACTTTACTAAGCTTGATGTCCTGCTCCAGGGACTGATCCCTCAAGACTACATGTCCAAAGTATATGAGACATAGTCTTGCCTTCCTTGCTTCTAAGAAGCATTCTGGTTGTACTTCTTCCAAGACAGATTAGTTTGTTCTTTTGGCAGTTCATGTTATATTCAATATTCTTCTCCAATACCACAATTCAAAGGTGTCAATTCTTCTTCGGTCTTCCTCACTCATCATCCAGCTTTCGCATGCATATGAGGCGATTGAAAACACCATGGCTTGGGTCAGACGCACTTTAGTCTTCAAGGTGACATCTTTGAGGTCTTTTGCAGCAGATTTGCCCAATGTAATGCATCTTTTGATTTCCTGACTGCCACTTCCGTAGGTGTTGATTGTGGATCCAAGTAAAATGAAATCCTTGACATCTTTAATCTTTTCTCCGTTTATCATGATATTGCTTATTGGTCCAGTTCTGAGGATTTTTGTTTTCTCTATGTGGAAGTGTAATTCATATCTTCATCAGCAAGTGCTTCAAGTCCTCTTCACTTTCAGCAAGCAAGGTTGTGTCATCTGCATATAGTCCAGCTTCTCAGATTATTTGTTCAGCATACAGATTGAATAAGTATGGTGAAAGGATACAGTCCTGACACACACCTTTCCTGACTTTAAACCACGCAGCATCCCCTTGTTCTGTTCAAACAGCTGCCTCTTGATCTATGTATACAAGTTCCTCACGAGCACAATTAAGTGTTCTGGAATTCCCATTCTTCACAATGGTATCCATAATTTGTTATGATCCACACAGTCGAATGCCTTTGCACAGTCAATAAAACACAAGTAAACATTTTTCTGGTATTCTCTGCTTTCAGCCAGGATCCATCTGACATCATCAGTGATATTCCTGGTTCCACATCCTCTTCTGAATCCAGCCTGAATTTCTGGCAATTCCCTGTAGATATATTGCTGCAGCCGCTTTTGAATGATCTTTAGCAACATTTTACTTGTGTGTGATATTAATGATATTGTTTGATAATTTCCGCATTCGGTTGGATCACTTTCTTGGGAATAGGAATAAATATGGATCTCTTCCAGTAAGTTGGCCAGGTAGCTGTCTTCCAAATTTCTTGGTATAGACAAGTGAGCATCTCAATTGGTATTCCGTCAATTCCTGGAGCCTTGTTTTTTGTCAATGTCTTCAATGCAGCTTGGACTTCTTTCAGTACCATCAGTTCCTGAGCATACGCTACCTCCTGAAATGGTTGAACGTTGACCAATTCTTTTCAGTGTAGTGACTCTGTGTATTCCTTCCATCTTCTTTTAACGCTTCCTGCATCATTTAATATTTTCTCCATAGAATCCGTCAATATTGCAACTAGAGGCTTGAATTTTCTTCAGTTCTTTCAGCTTGAGAAATGCCAAGCGTGTTCTTCCGTTTTGGTTTTCCCTCTCCAGGTCTTTGCACATGTCATTATAATACTCTGTCTTTTCAAGCCGCCTTTCATCATTTCTTCCTTTTGCTTTAGCTACTCAACGTTCAAGAGTAAGCTTCCGAGTCTCTTCTGACATCCATTTTGGACTTTTCTTTCCTTCCTGTCTTTTTAATGACCTCTTGTTTTCTTCATGTATGATGTCCTTGATGTTCCACAACTCGTCTGGTCTTCAGTCATTAGTGTTAAACATGTCAAATCTATTCCTGAGACGGTCTCTAAATTCAGGTGGGATATACTCAAGGTCATACTTTGGCTCTTGTGGACTTGTTTTAATTTTCTTCAGTTTCATCTTGAACTTGCATATGAGCAATTGATGTCTGCTCTGCTGTCAGCCCCCGCCTTGTTCTGACTGATGACATTGAGCTTTTCCATTGTCTCTTTCCACAGATGTAGTCAATTTGATTCCTGTGTATTCCATCAGGTGAGGTCCACATGTATAGTAGCCGTTTATGTTGGTGAGAAATGTATTTGCAATGAAGAAGTTGTTGGTCTTGCAAAATTCCTTTATGTGATCTCCAATGTTGTTTCTATCACCAAGGCCATATTTTCCAACTATCAATCCTTCTTCTTTGTCTCCAACTTTCGCATTCCAAACACCAGTAATTGTCAATGCATCTTTACTGCATGTTCGATCAATTTCAGACTGCAGAAGTCGGTAAAAATCTTCAATGTCTTCATCTTTGGCCTTCGTAGTTGGTGCGTAAATTTGAATAATAGTCGTATTAACTGGTCTTCCTTGTAGGTGTATGGATATTATCCTATCACTGACAGCATTATACTTCAGGCTAGGTCTTGAAATCTTCTTTTTGACAATGAATGCATCTGTCTTCAATTCATCATTGCCAGCATAGTAAACCATATGATTGTCCAATTCAAAATGGCCAATACCAGTCCATTTCAGCTCATTAATGCCTAGGATATCGATCTTTGTGCGTTCCATTTCATTTTTGATTATTTCCAATTTTCCTAGATTCGTCCTTTTACATTCCATGTTCCTATTGTTAATAGATGTTTGCAGCTGTTTCTTCTCATTGTGAGTCGTGCCACATCAGCAAATGAAGGTCCTGAAAGCTTGACTCCATCCCCGTCATTAAAGTTGACTCTACTTTTAGAAGGTAGCTCTTCCTCAGTTGTATTTTAAGTGCCTCCCAACCTGAGGGGCTCATCTTCCGGCACTACATCAGACGATGTTCCACTGCTATTCATAAGGTTTTCACTGGCTACTTCTTTTCAGAAGTAGACCTCTGGGCCCTTCTTCCTAGTCTGTCTTAGGTTGGAAGCTTATATGAAATCTGTCCACCATGGTGACCCTGCTGGTATTTGAATACTGGTGGCATAGCTTCCAGCATCACAGCAACACGCAAGCCCCGACAGTACAACAAACTGACAGACGTGTGGGGGATCTACACTATACAGCCAATCATATAAACAGATAATGACTTCTGCAAATACTTTTCCTCTGCCTGGTATGCTCTTCTACCATTTTCTTTGTCTGGCCAAACTCTACTCAACCCTTAATATCTTGGCTAAGATGTTACTTTATCTAGAAAACCCTCCTTGAGACTTCAAATCAGAGTTGGGGCCCTTTCTAGGTACTTCCATAGGATCCAATGCTCACTTCTGTCTTAGTATTGTGCACTTTGTATTGTAATTACTTGTTTTCTTGTCTGTATCTCCCACTAGACAATTAGTTACTTAAGGACAAAAGCCACGTCATGTCCGTCTTTGTATCACTACCTTACAAAGCCTAACACATAATAGAAAATAAATAATTGTTGAGGGAATAAGTAAATTAGAAATAGAGGTGTTCATGGGGTATTAAGGGAACACAAACAAGAGACACTCAAAGACTCTGTGGCTGCACATTAGAATCATCTGCAGAGAGAAGTTATAGATGATTCAATTTGAGTTATCCAGGTCCAGGCTGGTTGGAGGCTAGGAGAAGACATGCTAAGCAGAAAGAGAACATGAAAAAACATGGAAGCCTGAAGCACCATGGTCTATGCTAGAAAACTATCAGCAAGATGATGTTGACAGAATGCAAAATATGAGGTAGGGAATGAGGAGGGCACAAGCTGGGGCAGCTGGGGTAAGTTCATGGCAGGGAGGAGAGGCTCTGCTTGAACAAGACTCATATATCATTTTCCTCTTTGTTCCCATCTAAATGAACAAACACAAATATTGGAGGAGTCCCAGGAGCAGATCTTCAGTGGTTACGTACTTGTTCCCAACTTGTGTGAGAGTCCCTAAGATAGAAACCACACTGAACACTCTTCCTTGATACAAGATACCATTTCCTACCCTGATCTGTGAGATTCAGTACATGCGACTCTCCAGAGAGGAGCTGCTGGCTCACCAATTTGTCACACTGCTTGTGGAAGGTTTTCATCCTTTATTACAAATTATGGGTAAAATACCTTGTCAAAGGTGATGGGCTCCTTTCCTCTGCCCAGCCTCTTCCTAAAAACCTGGCTCTTCTTTGTCAACCTGGGCAGGCTTGAGAAGAGCATATTGCCTAATTTTTCCTTATTCCGTTGTGTTTTTAAATATTAATTTCAGTGATTTAAGTATCCACATGCAATGCAGCAAATATCCAATTTAAGGTGTATCAGATAGGATTAGGAGCCCCGTTGGTGTCGTGGTTAAAGTGCTTGGTTGCTAACTAAAAGGTCAGTGGCTCAAATCCACCAGCTGCTCTGCGGGAGAAAGATTTGGCAGTCTGCTTCCCTAAACATTTACAGCCTTGGAAACCCTATGAGGCAGTTCTACTCTGTCCTATAGGGTCACTATGAGTCAGAATTGACTTGACAGCCTGGATTTTAGTCAGCATTATCCAGAGAAATAGTGTACCACCAGGACTCCATACACACACTCATATGGAAACACAGAGATTTATTTTAAGAAATTGGCTCACGTCATTGTGGGGGCTGGCAAGTTTAAGATTCATAATCATAGGGCAGGTGGGCAGGCTGGAAACTCAGGCAGAATTTCTATGTTACAGTCTTGACTCAGAATTCCTTATTCTCTGGGAAACCTCAGCTTTTGCTCTTAAGGCTTTCAGCTGATTGGATGAGGCTCACCCACATTATCAAGGATAATCGCTTTTACTTAAAGTCAGCTGATTTAAATGTTAATCACCTCTACCAAATACCTTCACAGCAACAACTGGACAGTGCTTGACTAAACGACTGTGCACCATAGCCTAGCCAAGTTGATACATAAAATTAACCATTGCATAAGATATTCCCAGACCTTCAGAAAAGCATTTCCTATTACCCACTTCTGTTTTTAAAAGATTAGCTGATAGAGTTTAGTCATTAATTGTTGGAACGTTAATTAGTTAGTTAAATGTTGGAATCTGCATGGTACCTGACGAAGAAGGTACTCATTAAATGCTTGTTGAATTAACTAATTAATTAATGACTGAACTCTATCAGCTAGTAGTTAAGAGCTTGGCTGTTAACCAAAAGGTCAGCAGTTCAAATTCACCAGCCACTCCTTGGAAACCCTATGAGGCAGTTCTACTCTGTTCTGTAGGGTCGCTATGAGTTGGAATCGACTCGATGGCAATGGGTTTTTTTGTTGTTGTTGTTGTTTATGCTGGAATCTGGAGATTCAAAGATGAATGAAACATGGCCCCTACGCTTAAGCTGCTCACAGTCTAATGGAAGGAATTCTAGGATTGGAGCTCATGTGGGTGCAATGCTGAGGCCACTGCTGACCTGCCTAAGCCAGTGCTTCTCAAAACATGGTCCTTGGACAAGCAGCATCAGCATCACCCAGGGAATTTGTTAGAAATGCACATTCTTGGGCCCATACACAGACCTACTGAATCAGAAATTCAGAGGGTGGGGCCCAGCAATCTGTATTTTAACGGGCCCTCCAGGGGATGCTGATGCTTTCTCAAAGTTGAGAGCCTCTGGGCTAAGCTATACTCTGAATCCCACCAGGCCTGTCTGGAGGGCCAATTAGCAATTCCCAGCTTTGGGGTAAGGAATTCAAACTTTATCTAAAGAATTTGGTCTCTGTGCCAGGTTTCTGACAGACAACCTCTAAAAACCTTGGAATTTTCCCCAGGGATTAAACTGTCTTTGATGAGACCTTCAGACACACCTGAGGGTTTATGCTAATGAGGTGCCTCTTGGGTAGGGACTGGCCAGGCCAGAAAGACCCACCATGTGATATCAGCCCAAACTCAAGGGAAGGGGCTGAAGGTTGCATTCAGTCAATCACACCTAAGTAATGACCCCCAATAAAGGCTCTAGACCTGGAAGATCCACGGTGCTTCCTGGTTGGTGATAGCCATTGATAGACATCTTGCACATGGGAGGGTAGCACATCCCTTTTTGGGCCATGGAAGTTCTGCTCTGAAAACCCTCCCAGACCTCACCCTACGTGTCTCTTCATTTATATCCTTTTTGCTATAATAAAACTAATCTTAAGCATAGCCCTTTCCTGAGTTCTGTGAGTCGGTCTAGTGAATTATTAAACCTGAGGGAATAGTGTGAGTCAGCAGATCAGAAGTGAGGGGAGCCCTGGGAACCCCTGAGCTTAAGGCTGGCATCCTAAGGGGGTAGCAAGAAAACCCTGAATTTGTTGCCAGCAAATCAGAGTGAAGGTGTTGTGGGGACTCCCAAGCCTGAGGTCTTGGGCAGACCTGGCAGCCTGGAAGACTGCCCTTTAACTTGTGAGCTCTGTCCTCGACTCGGGTAGTTAGGGTCAGAGGAGGAGGTGCTGCACGTGCAGCTGGTTTCAGAACAGAAGCGAACAGAAGTGATAACAGATGGCATTGATTTGATCTTCTCATTTGGTGTCAGGGAAGTGGAATTTGATTTCCCACACACCAGCCTGCTTCCCTACAATTGCCCTTCTCTTTTTAGGGAATTCCTGAGAGTAACAGGAAACGCCAATCCACAGTGACACTAACCAAAACAGAGTGAAATACTATGTCATCCCATAACAACAGCAGCCAGTCCCCTCTCCCTGGACTCACAGAGATTGTCTTGTGAAGATCAGGGCAGTATAAACTAGACTGGCTAGAGCCATTTCACTGTCAACACATAAGAAACTAGAGAGGTAATATCATCATAGTCTCAATTCTGCCCACTGCTACTTAGGAAAAAAAGAAAAAAAGAATCCTATCAGCCCGGCTGTTCAAAAAAACTAGCAGGAGCACCAGAGTTATTTCAGTGCGTGGGAATGGAAACGGGATAAACTGAAACAATAAACAACTTGAACTCTTAGGAAAATAAAGGCAAGGGAAGCGAGATCACAGTCTTAGCATCTGAGTTCTGCAACCCTGCGCTTGTTTTAAACAAATGAAAGCAGATTGCTGTCTTTCTGGAGCTCTAGTGAAATGTATTTTGCCAACAGCAGACCATTCAGTGCTCCTGGCCTCGGGTTTTGGCTTATCACCACCTGTCTTTAGTGACCTATTTTCACTGCAGCAAGATCAGCCATGTCTGCAGGGCCCTGAATCAGCAGTTTCTCCTCCACTTACCGGCTCCAGGCTGGCAGCACTGACACCCGCATCACAGAAAGTGCCACCCCTGCACTCGCCCCAGAGGTGGGAGAGAATCAGTTTGTTACAAAGATATCAGTTCTGACCCAAGGCTGCCTTGGGAGCCCAGCTGTCATGTCTTCTCTACATAAGCTGCTGAACTCAGAATTATCTTGGCCTAATAATTAACCAGGACTAAAAATAGCCCCAAATTGCCTAGGCTTTGCTTATATCCTACTCAGGTGGGACAGTGAATTGAAAAAAATATATTTTATTGCAAAACCATATTTTGTAAGGCTTTGCCCCAGAATGTGGAAAAAATTACCCAGTATGCCAGTTTGGAAGGCAGTTCAGTTAATCTGGCTTTTTTTTTTTTTAATGCAACCTTTTGCAGTGCACACTGATTTGAGACTATCATTTCTCGGTGGGTACTAAAAGCAGCCAGGAATTGTATTCCAAATCTTCTAAGAAAACCCTCAAATACAAATTCACGATTAAAAGAAAGAAAAAAAAAAGCAATTGGTTTAAAGAGCTACGAAAGATAGCCTGTTACCAGGCAAATTAGACAATAAGCAGAAATCCACAAGAGAGCGCCCTCTCCATTCTTCATCCTCTGAGTTGAGTGCTCTGCATTTCCCTGGCCCTTGGCTGCCCATTGATTTGCCCTCCTGCAGACACTGTGCTCCCAAGAGCTAACTGTTCAGTGTCCTGTGGAATGCTACTTCTGTGACAGCTCTCTGGCTGCAATCATCATGCAAATGTTATCTCTGCAACAGCAGAGATGCAACTTCTAATGAAGAGAAATCAAGCAAAGCAAAAAATAAAGAGGAAAAAACAAATACATCTAGAATGACTTCTCTCCATAGTGATCTATCTTTGTGTGCTGATTTCCTTGACACCCCAATGATAAGGCAACATGCAAATACATTCATCATAGTAATCTGTGTCCAGTTCAAGGTCTCAGACAGGAGAGGCACCAATCAGTGATAATGGCAGAGCCAAGTGTTTTGGGAAAGCCCTTTGTCCTCATCCCTATTTTTCTCCTCCTTCTAGACACAACCTCACCTCACATTCAGCAACCCACTAGACAACCCCACTGGGGCCATTGTTTCCCTGTTCTGGAGCCCACAGCCTCAGTTCATTCTCTCTCTTCCCCATTTCAAAACTTATCTTACTTCCTCAAAGACATTTAGGAAGCACTAACTGGTGAGCAGAATAGGTTTGCTCCCTCCAGATACAAGAGAAGATTTAGAACAAGGGAGTGCGAACGGATGTAGGACTAAGACCTTTGATTCCAGTAAGGCACTGAACAGACAGCAGAGGATTGAGAAAAGACTTCCACTCCACCACCTGGCATGCACACATCTTTGAATTCAGGGACATAGACCTCACCATATCCCAGGAGCATAAACCTAGAGAAGTCAATTGTCCCTCTAAGGCTCAGCCTTCTCATCTGAAGAAAAAAAAAAAATGTGAAGATAAGAATACACCTCTAATTCAGAGGCTCTTCTGTGGTAAAATAGGATGATGTATGTGAAATCCTTATAAGATGTGTAAGCATAGTGAGTAGCCAACCTTGGTGCTCCTCAAGAAAAAATAGGATGGCAGGGGTGAACAAAAAGGAAGGAAGAGTTGAGTTGGTTCTATTAGTAGTAGTATTATTAACTCATATTTCAACAAACATAGGATCACTAAATTTCCTCTTGAAGAGAGTATATGATTTCCTGAATCTGTCTCTTGTCATAGGTTACTCATGTTGGCCTTGACCCAGAGGGATGTTTCTAACGATAAACATTTGGAGGCTCCTTGCAAAGATTTTATTGTGGAAATGCATATTAAAGAATTGTGAAAAATTGAAAACTGTCTATATCCCACATAAACAAAACAAAAACAGTTGCAGTTGAGTCACTTCCAACTCATGGTGACCCCTTATGTGTCAGAATAGAACTGTGCTCCAGGGAATTCAAATATTGAGTGAATTATTATCTATCCATAAAAACGACATACAGGAACATGTAGTAATGCAAAAAAAAAAAAGAGTCCATAATGAAAAAAATTAACAGAAAAAAAACAGATTATCCAATAGCATGTATAGTAGACTGACTTTTGAAATACACACTCACACAAATGCATGCAGCATATATATGGAAGAGTCCATGGGAATACATTTTAATATGCATGTTTACAGTATATGGAGATTGAAATTATGGGTTACTTTAATTTTATACCTTTGGCTTTTATTTATTTTCTACTCTTCTATAAACAAACAAACAAAAAAAAAAAACCCCGTTGCCGTCGAGTTGATTCTGACTCATAACGACTCTCCTAGAAGAAATATATATTATTTGGTAATAAGAAAAAACAATAATAGCTATACATAAATTAAAGAATTGCAGGCTCTAGCAAGCCCAGTGGGAGAGTTGTGAGGCCAGGGAACCTCTGAGGATACTCTCACCATGGCTCTGGAAGAAGAGGCCCCTGGACCCAGAACTCTGCTCTCTGAGACCCCATCTGAGACTTCTGTTCAGCAAGCTCTATTGTGCTTGCTTATCAGACTAGAGGCCTGAGTTGGAGACAGAAAGGGAGTTGACCTCTGAAGTCATTGTGTGGAGGGAGAAATTACAATAAAACCTAATAAATTTGCAATCTCAAGCCAGTGGGTGACCAGTGGGTGACAGGCAATGTAATGATTTTGTAAAAGGGGGAGGTACCGAGAATGCAACAGATGCATGAACTCTTAGTTCTTGGTTTTGGGATGGGCTGGGTAAGAATCACAAAGAATAAGAGAAGAGCTATGGTCATTGGCACAGAAGGATACACTAGTCATCTTGAAAATCTCTCCCTCTGGAAGTACCTAATAGACTTTATCAATGCATTTTTCCCACTCAGTGAAGTCACAGTCAACATGTAATAACAGCACTGAAGATCACAGCCTAAATTATTAAAATTTTATCAGGTACAGCCGGTCCTGAGCCTGAAAGTGCACGCAAATCTCCTCATTTGAATAGTTGATTTAATACTGTTAGTTCTGTCCTGTATCATCTGGTTAGAGCTCAGGCCTAATGAAGCCTCAGGAGCTGATTTTATTCCCATACAGGCTTGTTAGCTTCAGATAGAGAATTTTCCCAGCAGCCATAACATCTTCTTAGAACTTAACCTAGATGTGTCACAAGGGGCAGGAGACATCATAACTCTTGGGAAAAGAATCTTAAATCCTTGTCCCACTGAGAGAGTAGGCTTGTGTTCCTATAAACAGGAAACCCTTGGTTGTTTGTTGTAGGGAATGGCCAGAGAAGGATAGGAATGATGCTTGGTTTGGCAAAAAATAACACAGAGCAGAGGCTCTTGAGAAAGAAAAGAGTGAAAAGATGATGGCTTCTGCCTGGCTTTGTGGTTGAGAGTTGACTGGACAAGAAGTGATGATTTGTGGCTCGTGGCAATGGAAACATCCAGAAGATGAGGTCAGTGACAATGAGGCCAGAAGAGGCCAAGAGAAAGGTTCTTCTTCCCCTCTACACTAGATTAGTATTCCCAGTTTCTTTCCCCTGTACTCCCAATGAAGTCCCTGAGTGGTGTAAATAGTTAACATACTAGGCTGCTAATCAAGAGGTTGGAGGTTCAAGTCCACCCAGAGGTGCCTCAAAAGGCAGGCCTGGTGATCTGCTTCTGAAAGATCAGCCTTTGAAAACCTTATGGAAGACAGTTCTACTCTGACACACATGTGGTTGTCATGAGTTAGAGTCTACTCAACAGCAACTGCTTTTGGTTTTTTTTTGTGTGAGGGGGGGAGGGGTGTTCTCCCCTTACCTCTTGTTTTACTCCTGTCAGAGTCCTTGTCAGCCTTTGCCACTCTTGTCTACTTGTCCATGTCCCTCACTAGACTTCAACCTCCATATGGGCAGGAGCTATAACCTGGTCTATAATGGTGAATAGACTGATATCTCCCAAACCTAGAGCACCACAGGCTCCTCATAAATGCTTAATAAATGTCACAAATAGTACAAGCATGACACATACAAAGATTAGCCCTGAAGAAGAAATGAGCAACATACCCTAATAAAGATGTACATGGTACAGATTTCAAAGAAGACCAAAGTCAGACCATTTGGTGGACTTCAGGGACAGGCTTTTAACAAGGACACAGGGAGAATAACAAGGCATACGTTGTTGGTGAGATGAATGAGCCGCTGGAGTTGAGTTGGCCCAGAAATATTGTGTATTCGCAACATCCACTTTGTCTGATATGGGTTGTTGTATTTTCTTCTGTTCATTACACCTTTTAATTGAATTATGTGATAAAAAGTGCTGTGAATTTCAAATACTCCCAGGTGTGATAGGAAAGTAAAAGGGAAAAGGGTGGAGAGGGCCTATGTCACCAGATAATTTCATTTAGTCGTCTGGGGGAGCTTGAATAAAAACACATTCATGGAGTGTTACATTGCAAAAGGAAGGATAGCTCTTAACATCTATTGAATAGTCTTCCCAGTTCTCCTGTAACAATGACTTTGGCATTGTAAAAGGAGTTTGTCCCAGTTCTTCCTGATTAAGCATATCGGTGCAAACCAGGAAGCTGGTCTGTTCACACATATGCAGGTGTCCTTTCTCTTAGATGGACATTACCTCAGTCTCTTTTTAAGTCCCTGGACTGTTGTCTGCGTCTGGAGATTTAAAGGTCAAGATTTCTATTAGTACTATAGCTAAGAGGCATAATTGTGTGCTAATTTTGGCTTCAGTAAGCATTGTAGACACAGTTCTCAGCAAATGTTTCAGAGGCTTAGCTAGAAATAGAGTTGATTGAGCAAAGGCAGTAAATTGAAACAAGCTATATGTCATGGATTGAATTGTGTCCCCCAAAAATATGTGTCAACTTGGCTAGGTATGATTCCCAGTACCGTGCGGTTGTCCTCAATTTTGTGATATGATGTAATTATCTTCCGTTTTATGATGTATTGTAAATCCTAACCTCTATATGTTAATGGGAGCCCTGGTGGCATAGCGGTTAAAAATTTGGCTGCTAACCAAAAGGCTGGCAGTTCAAATCCACCAGTCGCTCTTTGGAAACCCTATGGGGCAGTTCTACTCTGTCCTTTAGGGTCACTATGAGTCGGAATCGACTCTGCAGCAACAGGTTTGGTTTTTTAATATGTTAATGAGGCAGGATCAGTGTAGGGTCTAACTTGAGTCACACCCTTACTTAAGTCACTCCCTTGTTTGAGTCACACCTTTTGTCTTACAAGAGATAAACGAGAAGACAAGTGAGCAGAGGGGAAATGGACTTCACAACCACCAAGAAAGAACAGCCAGAAGCAGAGCACATTCTTTGGCCCTGAGATCACTGTGCTGAGAACCTCCTAAACCCAGGGGAAGACTGATGCCAAGACACATGGAGATCACCAAGGAACGTCGGGCCCACAGATGTTGAAAGGAGACAAGGATCTTCCCCCGGAGCTGGCAGAAAGAGAAAGCCTTCCCCTGGAGCTGGTGCCCTGAATTTGGACTTCTAGCCACCTAAACTGTGAGAAAATAAACTTCTGTTAGTTAAAGCCATCCATTTGTGGTATTTCTGTTATAGCAGCACTAGATATCCAAGACACTATATAATCCTTATTATTCTCTTTGCTAGAGAGAACCCTGAAAAGGGGGAGAAATCAGTTGACAAGCACGCAGCCCGTGTTCTTAAACGTGTGAGTGACCACTAGTGACATCGCTTAGAGAGCAGAAAACTGGTCTGGGAATATGAACACCTAGCTGCTCTGAACTTTAGCAAAGCAATTGTTGGCTTCCCAGCAAGCATCTTTGCACTTACTGTTCCCTTAACACTGCACACTCTGACTCAGATCTGCCTGTGGCTGGCTCCTCCTTGTCCCTGGGTCTCAGTTCAAATGCTCCTTCCTCAGAGAGACCTTCCCAGATAGTCCCCCTCCTCAGTCATGCTCTACCATGTCACTCTATTTTGTTCAAAGCCCTTGTCACCATCTGAAGCTATTTTGTCCATTTAGTTGTTTATTTGCTTATTGTGTGTGTCCTCTCACTTCATATACAAGCTCCATTTATCTTGTTCATTGCTTTATTACATCCCCTTATAACAGTGGTTGGCACACAGTAGGCCCTCAATAACTATGCTGAATTTATAAATGAGTGAATGAGTGAGTAGCCTAAATACAGGAAAAAATGCTTTCGTCACTGATGGGCCAGCTGTCATAAAGAGCTATGTGTATGTATTTCCTCAAGGTGGAGAGGCAGGAGGCAGGGAACCAGGTAAAAATAACAGGGCCAGAGAGCCGAGCACTGTGCAGACTCCCCGTCTGGATGTCTGTTGTTGTTGTTGTGTGCCCTCAAGTCAATTCCAACTCATAGTGACCCCATGTGACAGAGAAAACTGCCCCATAGTGTTTTCTAGCTGTAATCTTAATGAAAGCAGGTCATCAGATCTTTCTTCTGCAGAGCCTCGTGGTGGGTTTCAACCACCAACCTTTTGGTTAGCAGCTGAGTGCTTAATCTTTGTACCACCAAGGCTCCTTTCTGGATTTCTATATACAGGAAAAGCCCCTTTATTCCCATACTGAAGCACTAACATTTCCTCCCCCAGCGTGCATTTCTGCATGTGGGTGGACACCCTAGAAAGCAGCTGTGAAGCTAAGAGATGGGGGCATGGGGGTAGGCAGTACAGAACTACAAATTAGCCATGTTGTCACTGTGATTTAAAGCAGAGTGTTTACATACACCTCACAGAAGGCAAAGGATGGCTTTGTCTTACGAATTGGGGTGCAGTGAGAGAATATAATTAAAAGTGGCTGAAAAATCTCTGGGAGTTCATTTAATACTTTTGAATAACTACTGTCCATGGGAAGGTGCTCAGGGAAAAGACACCAGCAAGCTCAGAGAGCTTGCACTTTGGTTGTTTTCATCCATCCATACAGCTCAGGATGCCCTACAAAGATGGTCCTTCAGCTCTGAGCACTTCGACCACCCCCATTCCCAGTGGACACCCTTCTGCCCCTTTCCCCAGCAGTGGTGGGAGCCTAGCTCTGTACAGGACATCTGTGCTCTAGCCTGGTTCTCTCTGAGCATCTTTATCTGGTAGAATGATTAAGGGTGTCCACCAAGACCTTTGAACAGGGTTCTGAACCGTTTCTTTTCGGGTTGACCTCTGCAGATTCTGATTCTATAAATCTGGGGTGGAAATACAAATTCTCAGCAGGGCATCGAACCAAAAATAACCAGTTTGAAGCCCTGCCTTGAAACAGTATGAAGCTAATGCTCTTTTATATAATTACTTTCATTTGTGTAGGATTCAATGATTCAATTGAGGAAAAGTCACGCTAAGAACAATAACCCTGTGCAATCACTGCTTAGGGGAACTTGAGCTTCTGTTAAAGGCGGTGGGAAAATTTTCAAATGTATATTGGTAGTGATTAACAACATGATAAACATAACTAATGTCACCAAACTGTACATGTGAAGCATGTTGAAATGGCAAACAACTTGTTCATCTATATTCGTTGTTGTTGTTGTTATGTGCCATCAAGTTGATTTCAACCCGTAGGGACCCCATGTGACAGAGTAGAACTGCCCCATTGGGTTTTCTAGGCTGTAATCTTTAGGGGAAGAGATTGCCAGGTCTTTCTCCGCAGAGCCACTGGATGGGTTCAAACTGAAGACCTTTCGGTTAGCAGCCGAGCACTTAGCTGTTTTGCCACCAGGGCTCCTTACGTATATATTTACCACACACACACAAGAATAATAACGCTTCCTTACATTTGTTTAGTACTTTATACAGTTGACAAAGTTTTTTCACAAAGATCATCTTATTTCACTTTAATCCTCATTACTGCATTTCATGTACAGAAGAGCAGGTATTTTTCCATCGCTATTTTATAGAGGAGGAATCTAAGGTCAAGAGTGGTGAATGACTTGCTCAAGGTCATAGAGCTGGGAGGACCCAAACCTCTTTTGCCACAATTGTCTATGTGTAAAGCTTTCTGCAGATATAGGAAGAATGTTATAATTTGGTTGTGTCTGCTCAAGGTTGAAGTCTAGACAGTCTTAGTATAGTGCCTGGCACATAAGAGGCAATTGTTGAATGGTGGAAAGAAGGAAGGAAAGAAGTGCTACCATTTTGGGAGATGAGATTGGCTCAAAGCATACCTAAGTCCTTTTCGTCAGTAAGTGATATGAACATAGAATTTGGGAACTAACAGAGACTTTAGAGATCATAGCAAGCTGTACAGCTCCGTTTGCTAAATTGCTTATGCCCCACTGCAGCCATCTGTCTGCCTGTGATCCCACATCAGCTGATCTGAACTCACATTCCCATACACAAACACAAAAAGTACTTCCTGGACTAAAAATAAAGTGCACATAAAAGTTTATTTAAAGGAATCCTTCTCCGGAAGCTGCAGGAGTGGGAGGGGAGCCATTGACAGACTATGGGACTAGGGGCAATGTGCACAGAGTCTGTCTTTGATCCTCTGAGCTTCCAAGTTGAAAACGCTGCAGGGAAAAGATTCCTTCCCTAGAGATACAGGCTGCATCTGACCTTCCCCTGTGGGTGTTGGTTTCAAGCTGCTCACTCACCTGCTTGCTCTCTCTCTCTCTCTGCAAATGACTTGCTTGGTAATAAATTATGGCTGAGGAGATAGGAAAGGCTAGGTGTCCCAGCCTGGGGTCATGCAAGGATCTTTATTATTTAGAGTAATGTTAGGAGTTGGCCATTAGGTCTAGGGACGAGCCTTCTGCCTTCTTCTCTTGCCTTTCAACACATGTTCATTCATTTATTTGTTCTACAAACCTCAGTTGACTGTCAGGCATTGTGGATATGAATATGAATTACAAATAGTCTCTACTGTCAAGAAGCTCAAGTGGATTAAGAGGGAGTAGGCTGATGGGGAAGGTGCGGGAAATGAGGCTGGAGAGACAAAAAATGGAAGGCTGCCTATTCCACTGTAAGGGGTTTGTACCATATCCTACAGGTCAGTATTTTCCAAATTTGGGCACTGTATGAACTACTGTTTTGTTGTTGTTATTTGTTTTTAATTTTATTTTGTTGTCATTGTTGAGAGTATACACAGCAAAACATACACCAATTCAACCATATCTACGAGTACAATTCAGTGACATTGATTACATTCTTAGAGTTGTGCAACCATTCTCACCCTCCTCTTCTGAGTTGTTCCTCCCCCATTAACATAAACTCACTGCCCCCTAAGGTTCCTGTCTCATCTTTTAAGTTGCTGTTGTCACTTTGATCCTATATAGATAATTCTTAAAAGAGCATAATGCTCAAGGCAGACATTTTTTACTAGTTAAACTACTGTTTAGTTTTAAGAAGACTTCGGTTTAAGGTTTATAGTTTATCTCAGGGCAATAGTTTCAGGGATTCATCCAGTCTCCATGGCTCCAGAAAGTCTGGAGTCCATGAGAATTTGAAATTCTGTTCTGTATTTTCCCCCTTTTGATCAGGATTCTTCCATAGAATCTTTGCTCAAAGTGTGTATGAACCACTTTTAAAAGAAAAAAATTTAGTAAATACTCTCAGTATTGACAACTTATTTTTATTAGAATATTATTTAAACATATACAACCATAACCTAGGTATAACCTCCCAAATATTTATAACTCTTATACAATTATAAAACCAAAATGAATTTACAAAGTAAGATTCAAATTAACAAAATTCATTTAATGAAATGTATGTTATTGTTTTATTGAAACCAAATGGCTACTGGCATGCAAATACGATACTGGACAAGCACACACATTATTTCAAGTTTGGCGTCCCTACAAGACCATGTGCTGGGTAATGACTCAATCTTCTTCCTCCTTCTCTCTGAATCAAACTAGCATGCAACCATCACCCAAAGAGACCACAGTGATGTCACTTGGCCTTTACTCACCTCATCTATGTGTTAAGTTTGTCTCTGTTTTTTTTTTTTTTTTTTTTCTTAATAGCCTGGGATAATAAAATCAGAGCTGCTTGGCTCAAGTGTGATTTTAAACACAAATGCATGTGTAGACACTGAAATCAGTTGGCATTACTTGGCTATAAATGGTCATGAAATGATCTAGCATATGCTTCTATTTAAATTTTAAGTTGTCCTTGGAATTAAAATAGTTATTTTTAAAAATTTCTGAGAGAACTCATCGGCTCCCAAGAGTACATTACTGAAATACTATGTAGGTGCTAGGGGCCCACCAATGACAGAGTCTGAGCAAGGAAAGTGACATGATCAAATTTCCATGTTACAGCAGTTACACCAGGGTCGGCATGATAAACACATTAGAGAAAGGAAAAACTAGGGATGAGGAGGTCACTCAGGAGACAACTATAATAATTTAGGCAGAGATGATGTATGACCTGAACAAAGACAGTGTCGGTGATGAGGCCTAAGAGAATAAGCTAGATAAGTTTGTAAAAGGCAGGATCTATAGAGCTATAGAACTCAGAGACTGATTAAGCATGGCAGATGAGGAAGAAGGAGCATTATAACTTAGATGACCCTGTTAAACCTGAATGGGAATACAGTAAAACCCGAGAAAACTGGAACCTGTGTAAGGTGGAAACCTGTCAGAGAAGGAAAACTCAAATATTTTCCACTAAAATGAGCAATAGAAAAGTGGTAAGACTGCATCCTGTCAAAGGTGGAAAATTTGCAAGACCCAGAAAAACAAGGCAGTCCCAGCAAGTTCTGGCTTTCACAGGTTTCAGTGTGGAAGGAAGGTGAGTTTAATTTCAGACATGGCGACTTTGAGGGGCCTGTAAACTATGGGGTGAAGACAGTCAAATACAGTGGGCTAGAACATGAAAGAAAAAGCTTCTACGTGAGGCTGACCTGATAGGATTTCCGAGTGTTTATCCAACTTAATGCTCAGATACTTTTTAAAGTACAAAATCTAAAGACAGTGATATTTAACCTATTATCAGAGCTACGTATCCTAGAATGCCATGGTGGAAAGAACATGGAATTTGCTGTCGTTCAGACCACTGTTCCGATTTCCTGCTCCACCTCTTATTAGTCATGAAATCTGGGCAAGTTGCTTAACCTCTCTTTTATTTTGTCAAACGAGATTATAAAACCTTACACTGAAGAGTAATTAGGATAATTAAGTAAAATAAGGCTTCATGGTATCTAGCACAGTGTCTGCAACTTCTTGGCTACTTAATCACACTCATTTTCCTAATGTAATAGTTAAGAGCACAGACTCTGGAGCCAGACTTCAAGGCTTCAAACCATATCTCTACCATTTTCTATCAACTTGACTTCGGGTATGTAACCTAACCTTTCTGTAGCATAGAGGGATAGAGGAATATGATATCTCGTAGGGTAGTTGAGGAAGCTAATTGAGTTAATGTACATAAAGCTCTTAGAACCACGCCTCTGGCACATAGTATGTGTTATAAGTGTTAGGTAAGTGTTACTTGTTATGAAGGTCATCATTACTCCTTTCCCTTTCTCCTTTCCAAAGATTAAGTTTAAGATTCTTTCCTGGTCATCATTTCGATGGAAGAGAGAGACAATGAGGCACTGGGCATCTAAGCCACTAGGTGTGAAGCCCCGTGGGGTAAGAAGGAAAAAGAAGCTTGACAGTCCCAAAGGCATTTTTGGCCTATTTGCCAATTTCATCAGAGACAAACCAAGGACTGCAATACCCCAGGGGAGGAGACAGAGTGGATGAAGTCCAAAGCCCTGTGATGAAATGGAAAGACTCTCCTCAGATGTAGGGCCATGATAACACTTGTTTCTGATGAATTTATTTCTTACTTATCAGCTGTTAAATGCCACAATTATGCTGCATTTTGCCCCAAACTGGAGAAAGGACCAAAAAAAAAAAAAAAAAAAAGTAAAATAAAATAAACCTCAAACCAATTTGCATTCCCTGAGGGCTAAATCCAGAGAAATTACAGCTGGAAAAGCATCGTCAGGAGCATGGGCCAGTGAGCAAACATAGATTCGTCTGATGTATTAAACATTATTGTGTCACATTCTTGACCCTAATCAACCAAGGTCATGAACAAATTACTCCTTTTAAAAATTTTATGAAAGAAACTGCTGTGTGCTTTTCTCCCTGGGCTCTCTCACTCAGAACACAAATGTAGCCCGGCTCTTCCACGGCTGTGCTCACAAGCACTTTAAGCCTAAGCACTGAGCTGAGTTCTTGACGATTTGCTGCCTTCATCAGGATCACTGAAGAATACTTTTTAGTAAATTTCAATTTGTTTAATCCTGAGAGGATGCAATGACTCTGAGGACAAAGTGGGGTAGAGGGGCCTGTTGGACATGGACACGTTATCTATTTGAGAGCAGACTTTAACTAATAAAACTTTCTTGAAAATAAAAAAGAGAAAGGAGTGAAGTAGAAAGAGCCAGGCAGGTTTAAGAGTGAATCCCAGGCCTGCCACTATGGGATTTGAGGCAAGTCACTGAACCCTGATTCATTGGCCTCAGCTGTAAAATGATGACAGCACCACCCACTGACTCTAAAGCCCAAGCTCGATTTCTCCAGCCTCCGTTCTAGGCACTCATTTCTGGCACGATCCCCTTTAGTCCTATCAGGACACTCTGGGCTCTCTTGCCTCTGGGCTCTTGCACGAGTCCAGATTCCTTGGGCTGAAACAATCTGCCTCCATCCCCATTTGCCTGGCTTACAGGGACTCATCCTTCAGGCCTCTCTTTAAATGCCACTTCCTCCAGGAAGTCTGCTCTAACATCATCTCCCACAGTCAATGTCTAAATTGTGTGCTCTCCTATGTGCCCAGAGTGCCTGTGTATATCCCATCAGTGCACTTAAACACTGCCTTGCTGATATGCCAGAATCTCCCCCCTGGACTGTGAACACTGTGCAAGAGGGATCATGTTTCTCTAACAGCAGGGCGTCTCCAGGGCTTAGCGCAAAGCTAGACACACTTGAAGCATTCAAAAAATAGCTGTAAAATTAACAAAGATTGGTAATTGTTGCTAATTGTATGGCCCTCGCATAAAAGGTGTTGTTGTTAACTTGCTGTTGAGTCAGCTCTGAGTCCTGGCCACCTGATGTATAACAGAACAAAACATCGCCCAGTCCTGCGTTATCTGCATGATTGTTGGTGTGTTTAAGCCCATTGTTGTGGCTATTATGCCAATTCATCTCATTGATCCATTACTTTACCAAACATGGCCTTTTCTAGTGACTGGTTTTCCTGATGACATGTCCAAAGTAAGCAAGACGAAGTTTCACCATTCTTGCTTCTAAGGAGCATTCCAGTCGTATTTCTTCTACAACTGATCAGATGAAAGTTATGAGGAATGAAGAAAACCAAAGACACAAGGGAAAGATTATTCCAAAGGACTAATGGACCACAACTACCACAGCCTCCACCAGACTGAGTCCAACACAACTAGATGGTGCCCGGCTACCATCACCGACTGCTCTGATAGGGATCACAACACAAGGTCCCGGACAGAGCTGGAGAAAAATGTAGAACAAAATGCTAACTCACAAAAAAAGACCAGACTTTCTGGCCTGACAGAAACAGGAGAAACCCCAAGAGTATGACCCCCAGACACCCTTTATCTCAGTACTGAAGTCACTCCTGAGGTTCATGCTTCAGCCAAAGATTAGACAGGCCCATAAAACAAAATGAGACTAAATAAGCACACCAGCCCAGGGACAAGGATGAGAAGGCAGGAGGCAACAGGAAAGCTGGTAACGGGGAACCCAAGGTTGAGAAGGGAGAGCGTTGGCAACCAATGTCACAAAACAATATGTGTATTAGTTGTTTAATGAGAAACTAATTTGCTCTGTAAACCTTCATCTAAACTATAATAAAAAAAGAAACTTATGAGAAATCAGACCCATTAAAGGATTTTGTCTGATATGTTTATGAGCTTCTGTGCCCATCCGTTGGCAGTTGTCCTCATGACCAGACTACCCTCTTTACTCCAGACTCCAACTTTCCTTGAAGCTGACACCACTGGCTTTCCCACTGAACACCATCTGAAGACACCTATGTCATTGCAGCCAGAATCTCATACAAAGCTTGTTGTCTGACCTCATCCTGCCTTGCTGATCCAGCAGGCCTCTCAATCCTGCTTCTACCAAAGATTCAGTCTGACTTGCTGTCCTTGGAACCATGCAGGAAGTGACAGTCTTCCTGGTCTTTAGGGAAGAAAGATCTAACCCAAGCATCCTCCTCTCCTTCTCCCTCCTCTTCAAGGATATACAGTGAAACCTGTAGAGCCAGAACTCAATGGGATTACCTTGTTTTTCTGGGTTTCACAAGTTTTCTGCTTTTCACAGGGTGCAGTCTTACCACTTTTCTATGGCTCATTTGGTGGAAAATATTTTATTTTCCTTCTTTGACAGGTTTCTGCCTTACACAGGTTTAGGCTTTCACAGGTTTTACTGTATTGGGAAGAGGAATTTCTCTCATATTACTTCCCTCAATTGGAATTTATTTCTGGGCATCCTGTTCTTCCCACTCTGCCATGGGTCCCTGTCCTTCCCCCAGTGGTCACCATCTGGAAGTCCTAGATAATCTCTCTTCTATGGGCACTTCCCCCTTCTCATGGTTTCAGACAAGTAGTTGATGTGGGGCTGATCACACTTCAATCAAGTGCCTGTATGCTTCATTTTACACAACATCACCACAAAGGAGTAAACGTATGTTGGTCTCTTCCAAACAACTGGAGTAATTCAAGGAAATAACAATACTTTTTCCCCTAACGAAACTTAAATATGTTTACTGCTTATTATTCTTTTCTGTAGCCTAGGGGAGAAATATCCAAAAAGGTAAACCTTTCTCATGGAATTTCCATCATGGGCACAAACCTGCTCCTAAACAGGTTCTTACCTCTCCAAAGTGCTTTGTGTTTCCCACTCTGCAGAGCCAATGACATCAAGCTTTGGAATCTCATTCACCACCAAAAGACCTGATTTTGACCCAGAAGTCATCACCTCCCAGTGGTACATTTCTCTAACTCAGAGGAATTTCCTCAGGAAGTCAGCAAAGGAGGAACACCCCTACTCCTCAGCACAATCAGGACCCCTTGGTAGAAGAGTGCAGTTGTTACAAGCAGGAACTCTAGGGCCAGACTACCAGGGTTTGGATATGGGTTCTACTTCTTCCTAGCTAGGAGAACTTAATCATGTTTCTTAACCTCTCTGCACCTCAGTATCTTTATTGCAATGCAGTAATTATAATAGTGAGGCTTTAAAAGTAGTGAGAATTTAGAATTAAAACACTTATAAATCAAAGCTTAGCAAAGAAGTGCTCAATAAATTCTAGCTGTAGCTATATATCTCCCCACCAGTGTAAACACATCTATTATTTTCCTGTTTATCCAGCAAGTAACTGTTGAAGCAGATGTATATACATTTGCAGACATCACCCAAGAACAAATACTAATTCTCAGAGATAACACCATCAGGGAGTATTTTTCTAAATGACTCATGAGGAATTCTCAAAGTAGAATCAGCAGAGAAAGTTCTAGTCTCGTGAACTTTCAACTTAAAAATTAGGTACAAACGGGACTTCTCCTGATGTCTCTGCATTTTGGCTGAAGACTCTATATCGAAAACAATAAGTAGCAAGTACTCCTCTTCCCCAATCCTACAGGGACCTGCTGGATGCATCTCCACAAAATCACTGAAAGGAGGCCAAACTGGTCTTTCAACTCTTGATCCCAATTCCACCTTCAGAAGACTTGAAATTCTCAAAAGGGAAGCTTAAGAATAGAGATCACTTTGCCTATCCTCCTCTTCTCCCTACAGAAGAAACTGACACATGTCCTCGTGTCCTCGAAGGCTTGAGGACGTAGTTGAACAGAGACCACAGCCTGCCTGGTGCGTACACTATACTAAAAGCAGGAGACTGAGACAGGTGAGGGGAAAAGGCAGCTGAGAGAGCAGCCTTCATTTTCCGATTGATGGAGCGTGAGTATTTGAGTTCCCATGAGCCTAGTGGAAACCATGGAATGTGTCCACAATTGAACCAGGGTGGCCTGCCAGAGCAAGGGGACCTCAGGATTAAGAGGCTGGCAACACAACCACTGGAGCAGAAGTTGGGGTGGAGGGAGAGCGGTGGATCACAACAGGTCAGCTGAAGAGTGTATCACCCACATCAGGGACCAGCACAGTGCAAGAAGTCCCAATGTGGAGGACCCACAAATGCACATCGTGAAAAAGTAAAATGAAGGTCCCAAGAGCTCAGCAGCGTCAGCCAAGAGACAACACTAGGAGCACCAACTACGTGAAAAGACTGTTTGCCTCTTGTTATGGATTGAATTGTGTCCCCCCAAAATATGTTGTACCACTCTGGAAATTTTTTTGGTGCCTCTTTAAAAAGCTAGAAATAGAAGTACCGTATGATCCAGTAATCCCATTCCTTGGAATATACCCGAAAGAAATAAGAGCCATCACACAAATAGATGTATGCACACCCGTGTTCATTGCAGCACTGTTCACAATAGCAAAAAGATGGAAACAACCTAGGTGCCCATCAACAGACGAATGGATAAACAAATTATGGTATATTCACACAATGGAATGCTACGCAATGATAAAGAACAACAGTGAATCCATGAAACATCTCATAACATGGAGGAATCTGGAAGGCATTAGGCTGAGTGAAAATAGTCAGTCGCAAAAGGACAAATATTGTATAAGGCCACTATTATAAGAACTTAAGGTTTAAACACAGAAGAAAACATTCCTTGAAGGTTACAAGGGTGGGGAGGGAGGGAGAGGGGTATTCACTAGCTAGATAGTAGACAAGAATTATCTTAGGTGAAGTGAAGGACAACACACACTACAGGGGAAGTCAACACAACTGGACTAAACCAAAGCTAAGAAGTTTCCTGAATACAACCAAACACTTTGAGGGACAGAGTAGCAGGGGCAGAGGTCTGGCGACCATGTTTTCAGGGGACATCTAGGTCAACTGGCATAACAAAGTTTATTAAGAAAATATTCTGCATCCCACTTTGGTGAGTGGCGTCTGAGGTTTTAAAAGCCAGCGAGCAGTGATCTAAGATGCATCAACTGGTCCCAACCCACCTGGAGCGAAGGGAACGAATAATACCAAAGACACAAGGAAAAGTATTAGCCCAAGAGACAGAAAGGGCCACACAAACCAGAGACTTCATCAGCCTGAGACCAGAAGAACTAGATGGTGCCCGGCTACCACCAATGACCACCCTGACAGGGAATACAACAGAGAGTCCCTGATGCAGCAGGAGAAAAGTGGGGTGCAGAACTCAAATTTTAGTAAAAAGATCAGACTTAATGGTTTGACTGAGACTGGAGGGACCCCAGAAGACATGTCCTCTGTACTGTCTGTTAACCCAAAACTAAAACTATTCCCGAGGCCAACTCTTCAGACAAAGATTAGACTGGACTATGGGACATAAAATGATACCCGTAAAGAGTATGCTTCTTAGCTCAAGTAGATACATGAGGCTAAATGGGCAGTTCCTTTCCAGAGGCAAGATAAGAAGACAAGGAGGGTCAGGAGCTGGTTGAATGGACACGGGAAATTGGGGGTGGAAAGGAGGAGTGTGTTGTCACAGTATAGGGAGAGCAACTAGGATCACATAACAATGTATGTATAAATTTTTGTATGAGAGACTAATTTGAATTGTAAACTTTCATTTAAAGCATAACAATTAAAAATATATATATGTTATAAATGCTAACCCCTATACCTGTGGTTATAATCCCATTTGGAGATGGGTTTTCTTTAGTTGCCCCATTAGGGTCTATGCCCCAGAGCAGTCGAGCCAATGAAATGTACTCCAAGTCAGAAAGAGTAAGAAAGTTTATTTAGGAGGTGTCCATCACTGGGGATCTGACAGCAACGCAAGCTGTCTCTATGGAGTCCCAAGAGGCATTTTTACCTTAGAGCTTGTATATGAATTTTACAAAGGTTAGAAGTGTCTTTGTAGCCCGCAGATGGCATGGCCGGATGAGTTATTCTTTACAAGGTAATTGCTATAGACTCTTCATCATACTTTATCATCCCCTTATCAGGCTAAAGATATACATGTCAGACATCTGGGCTCTAATCTTCCTGTGGGGGGTCGTAAGCCGCAGGTGGCTGGACAGAGCAAAACAAAGTCATTAATGAAGGTATGTGGAAAGGAGAAGGCAAAGAAAAAAAAACTTACAGGTTTATCATGGCATTAGTTATGTCAAGCTCTCAGTCGCCCATTTTGAAAAGGAGAAAACATGTTGGGGAGTATTAGGGTCACACTTTGTTATGTTAATGAGACAGTATTAGCGTAGGGTGTGTCTTAAGTCAATCTCTTTTGAGATATAAAAGAGATTAAACAAGCAAGCAAGCAAGCAGAGATGGGTGAAGAGAGATGCCAAGCCTCATTAAGATGATCCAGGAGCAGAGACTCAAAAGAGACAAGGACCTTCCTCCAGAACTGACAGAGAAAGCCTTCCCTTAGAGCCAACACCTTGAATTTGAATTTCTAGACTCCTAAACTGTGAGAAAATAAATTTTGTTTGTTAAAGCCACCCATTTGTTGTATTTCTGTTACAGGAGCACTAGATAACTAAGATACCACCCTTCCCCTTCCACCCTCACTCCCCAACCCTGGAGAAACCAAAGACAGCAAAGTAAATTGCGGAGGAAAAACAGTGACCAAATAGACCCTCCTTCCCCATTTCAAGACCCCCAGCCTAAGGTCAAGCCTGGGCTGTGGAAATGGGAGAAGCTTTGCATTCGACTCGAGATTCGAGATTGATTTAGACTCTATTGAGCCTTTTAATACTTAAAGAATTATAATCATCAAAATAAGACTTGTTTTTGTTACCTGAAACAGAAGATTACAGAAGGGGACAGGTTGAGCAGAGTATATTTTCAAGGTAATCACAGAGCAGGCAAGGGGATTAATTAAGCAGTTTTCTGTTAACAGCTATTAGATTTCATACATTCGTAATATATTGGTTTGAAAAAACATATGGCAAAGCAAAGTCTCATCACTCCTGCCCTCCACCAACAGGGTTCTGAGCTGTTGCTTGCACAGGCCTTAGGAACAACCTGGCATAAACTAACATTATCTCCAAAGGATGGAGAGCACTTCTTTTAATGGCATCATTAGGAATCCCTGGGTGGCACAAACAGTTAAGCACTCGGCTACTAGCCAAAAGGTTGGTGGACCCACCTAGAAGCTTCTCTGAAGACAGGCCTGGCAATCTGCTTGCAAAAGGTCACAGCCTTGAAAACCCTATGGGGCAGTTGTATCCTGCACACGTGGGGTCACCATGAGTCAGAATTGACTCGACAGCGACTACCAAAAACAGCAATGACATCATTACATTTGAAGTCAAAGTTCTTCATCTGCCTCAGTTTCTTTCTAGGGAGAGACAAGTGGCATTTTTAATCTTCTAATCACAGAGACATGTGATGATTAATTTTGGGTGAGGCAGGAGAGATAAGATTTAGTTTGGAAGGAAAGTAATTTAAGCACGCAAGATGTACAAAACCTTCTCTGAAAGAAATTCAGAGATTCAAATGACTCCAAAGAAGACTCAAGAATGAAATGGAATGTTCCTCCCATTCTCAAAATAATAATAATAAAAGAAAACATATATCATGCAAATAAATTTCAAGAACTTGGTGAGATAATTGAATATGCCACTTTTCCTTCCCCTTTCCTCTCTTCTGTAATGCCCTCGCCTCCAGGACAAAGTTATTTCAGCATATATTCCACCTTGCTATTTGTCCACCATTCTTTGAGAGCAAGCCATTGGCCCAGCCACATCTCCCTCTCAAAATACTCAGGGAAACAAGTACAAATTCCACGTGGAAACCAGAAGGGCCAAGGGAGGAATTCTGTCCATTTTCTTTTCACTTTTCCATTCTTCCGAAAGCGTATGGCTTGGTAGAAATTCCGAAATTTCTGGAAGTAACTGAAAGAAGCACAGCTGGAATAGCAATATCTAAATAAAAATGCCAGTGACCTGCTAATATTACCTAGTCTAAAAATACCATGAAACATGTGGCTTTCATTACACCAACAAAGCAGCTATAGTGTGACAAGCAGCCTGCCTTCCAAGATTATCCTCATTTACATGATATCATGTTACTTAGAGTTGGACTCTTGGGGTCAAAGAAAAACAAGAATACTGTAGCAAGAGGTAAAACGAAGGTGTAGGCACTCAGCCAAATGTTGTAGATGATCCAGAAAGGATGTGAGCTCACAGTCACATGACCCCTCCTGGCTCAGCACTCGAATCACAGATTGTTTATTGAACACATATGGAACTTCTCACACATGGCTCTTATTTTATTGTGGATAAGATCAGGGCAGAGACTGTTTCATATTCAAAATGGCATCCCACACAGCACCTACCACGGTTCTCCAGCACAGATGGAGCTCACAGCCAGCAATAATGGTATAGCTGCAAAGAGCACAGACTTTGGAGTCCCTGAGCTGAGTTTCAAGCCCAGTTGCTGTCTCTAAAGCTGTTATCTTGGGCAAGTTTCTCACTTCTCCATGTTTCAATTTGCTAATCTGGAAAAGGGGTATTAGCAGGATTATTACCACTACTATATTCAGAGCCACCATTTATTGCATGCTTACTGCATGCTTACCACAACTAGGGACTCCACTTCCTGTGTACATATATCACAACAATCTGATGAGGAAAGTACTAATATTATTGCCATTTACAGATGAGGAAACTGAGGGTTAAAGAAGTAACTTGCCGAAGTTGCACAATGAGTAACTGACTGAGCTGGATTGGAATCCAGATCTGACTTGTGCCAAAGCCTGTACTGTCACCCTCTACAGTGTATGGTCAACACTGTCATATTCCATATAGAGCAGATCAAATAGCACAGTGGCTAAAGGCAAGGACTCTGGGTTCAAATTCTGGCTTCTCAACCTCCTCGCTGTCACCTTTCTGAACTTCAGTTTCCTCATCTGTAAAATGGCGATAGTAACAGTATCTGCCACATAGGATGGCCATAAGGATTAAATGACTTAATAGGTACATGGCATTTGAAATAATACCAGCACATAGTAGTTACTCTGCAAACATTAGATGTTTTTATTATTATAAAACAAGTGACATACACAGACAATGTGAAAAATGAGAGCTGGAACAAAAGAAAGAGCATGGAAGGCCCCAAAAGATCAATGTCCTGTGGGCACTTATAAAACCCTCTTGGAACACTTGCAGAAATGACCAGGGACATTTTCAGGGGTGCTGAATTCCTGCTTATGCAAATGGAGGGATCTCAGAGACATTAAATTTTTACCAAATTTATATGACTGTATTTTATATCCATAGCTGGAGACATCTGGATAAGAAATGTAATGCTATGCAGATGGACATCTTAGCTATGGCCCTGCTTGGCTGAGGGCTGCAGAGTCAGGCTAGAGCAGTCCACCAGTGGCCTGGTCCCAGCCCATGTATTCTTGGAAGTGACCCTCCTGTCTGATGTTCCAACATGAAGTCACATGGTGACCCCGAGGTAGTCACACCAGTTGATGCATCATGATGGAGCTGACATGCCTCGTCCATCAATCCCATAAAATCCATTGTCAGCTCATGCCCACTTTGGAAGGCTGGAAGTGTACGTAGTGGGAGGCTTCCATGATGACAGGCCTTTGTCACAAAAACTGACCTAGGAACTTCTGAGTAAACTTTGCAAAGAATAAAAGGACATTCTTTTAGAGATGTGGTGGGGGGCCAAATTAAATGACCAGGTAGAAAATGCAAACCACTATTGAAAAATTTATGGAATTACTATCAACATTAAAACCACAGAGATTTATCAACTCCAATTTTCCAGTCAAGGTCCAAGAGAAGAGCTTTGTTGTCTCCAATTGTAACAGAGGACCAAAAAATGAACATTTATGATGCAAAGCCAGAAACAACATTGTCTTGAGCTGTGTTCCTGGATTTTGTCTCCATGTGTGGATTTCTGGCTACAGCAGAGATGGTAAGTGAGTAAAAGAGCATTTCTCCTCTTACCAAGCTCCCTACTTTATGGTGCACATCAGATGCACCATATTATTATATTATATTATATAATATTATTATTATATTTATTTTAATATCCATCTCCAGCTGACTCACAGTTTTCTGGAAATAAAGGTATATCCTACCAAAAAAATTTTTTTTTTTTATCAAGGAGGATAATGAGGCTGCTTATGGAAAAGGATCTGTTTTCCAGGAAGCAATATGTAGAAATTAGCAAAGAAAATGGAAAGAATGTGGATTTGAAATTTGGCCATATTGAGTCTTAAGTCTTCTTACTCAGTGATTTTTAAAAGAAAGGCTTATTTTGGCAATATTATAAAAATAGTACAGAAAGCTAGTTACTAAAATCTGGATACGATACAGACTTTAACGTAAAAGGAAGATAAAATTTCATCAGAAAAGTGTTGAGGAAATTTCTCCTAAGAGCAAAAAGTCTTTTACTTAGCAAATGCCTTGAAGAGCCATTTGGCTGTGAAAAAGATAGACTCTGGGCATATTGCATAGAAAGAAGAGCAGTAAGCCAAAGGTAATATATTTTTCTACATAATAGTGCAATATTTACCAAGATAATTTCTCAGCCCTCTTCTGGTCTCAGCTGCACAATTTTCCTGTTGTCAGCTGTCATTGAGTCTGCCCCCAACTCATGGCTATCATGCACAACAGGACAAAATGCTGCCCAGTCCTGAGCCATCCCCACAATTGGTTGCAGATCGGACTGTTGTGACCCATAGGCTTTTCACTGGCTGAATTTCAGAAGCAGATCACCAGGCCTTTCTTCCTAGTCTCTCTTAGGCTGGAAGCTCTACTGGAAGCTCTACCATGGGTGACCCTGATGGCATTTGAAATATTTCTGGCATAGCTTTCAGCCTCACGGTAATACACAAGCCACCATAGTATGACAAACTAACAGACAGGTGGTAGGCCACTGCCTTAGATCAGGTATTATCTCCTCTCATCTCACCAAGTGACCACCATTATACATGGCCTCCTACACGGTTTCACGGCTTGCTCCCACACACACTCATTATCCTTCCTCCACACTAGTGTCACAGTGATTGCTCAGAGCTATAATCTTATTTCTCTGATATAAATCTGTCAGTGTCTCTCCATATACTTCAGGATACACACTTATGTCTAATTCTCCAAATATTTTCTGCTATTCTCCTTGCTCAAAACGTCCATTTCATACTTCTGGACATTTTCACATGATGCTTCTCCTACTTTTCGCCTCTGTCTCTCTAAAGTGTATTCCTCCTGCAAAAGTCAGTTTAACCTTCACTTCCTCCGGAAAGCCTCCCTAACCCTCCCCAGTGTGAAGTAGGAATCCCTCCTTGTATTTGAAATACTCCTGCAGATGACTGGATAAGAGCCTTGGTAAAAATGAACTTCTTACACAAACCTCTTATAGAAATTAGGATATAATGTGATAAACACAAGGGATACGTTCTCAGCAGAGACTATCTGGAAACGTCAAAGGAGAGGTTTAGTGGGTATGGATTCTCACTGTCCACATTAACTCATGGGATAGCCCCTTAGAGCAGTGGTGTTGGTGTTTACCTATCCCAAGTGATGTCTTATAAAGTCATGACGAGTCCTAAGTGGGATCCCTGTAACCAAGACTCCTATAACCCCAGCCACATCACCCACACTAGCCAGCTTAATTAATTTATGTGGCTCAAAAAATTGCAACAAACCATGCCTCCTATATGTAACATCCAGGTTCTGGGTACAATTTCTTATGGCACACCTGCATCATCCTGCTATATTCACCCCAGGTCCATCACACATGCCCACTCATGTTGCAGCTGTGTAATGGTGAGCACTCTGCATATTCGGCATTGGTTTTACCTCCATTGTCATGGAAGCTAGGAGCAACTGAGCACAGCATGCTGGCCAGGGACTATGGCGATGTCCCACGGAATCCTACACCTTAGTCTAAGGTGTAAGACACTCATTAATCTATTGTAGCATTTTGTCATGGTGACCTGAGAGTTGCATTACTTGATTTCTCATCCATCAGGCTCTAAGTTCCTTAAGAGCAGAGGCTATGTTTCATTCAACTTTGTATCTCAACAAATTTTGCATGATGAAGAGTCAATAAATTTTGGGGGATGGATGAATGAAAGTGAACTATAAATTCCATGAGGACAGGGACCATGGCATTGTATCTTTCTAGCAGCTAACAATGCCAACACTTAAGTGGTCAGAAATGCCCAATTACAGGTCTCCAAAGGTAAAGGTGATATACGTACATTTTTCATGTACAATATTTATAATATATTGGAATATATTTATAATATACACAATATTGCAAAAATCCTGACAGATATTAGATTCAAGATTGCTGTTTGTAGCATGAATTATATCAGCTCTGTGTAGAAAAGCTGGTTTTAGCAAACAATAAGCAGTTCTGATTGGTTGCTTTATGTGTATTGATTTATTCCATGTGGTAAAAACAAATTCACAATTATTTAGTGTGATGTTTTAGTAAACAAACTCTTTCACACAGAAAAGAAATAAAAAGTGTTCTTGGTGATGAAGAATTAAACATCGCTAATATTTATTTTTAGAGTACCTGGGCGGTACAGTTAACATGCTCAGCCGCTAACTGAAAAGTTGGGGGTTTGAGCCCACTCAGAGGTAGCTCAGAAGAAAGCCTTGGTGATCTACTTCCAAAAAATCAGCCATTGAAAACCCTGTGGAGCACATTTCTGCTCTGACACACATGGGGCTGCCATAAGCTGGAATCCACTCAATGGCAAATGGTTAATTTTTTAAATAAATTGAGGTCTGATCAACTGTGTCTTTAGTTATACAGAAGTGGTGTAAATCTGGAAGACAGAGAAGAATCAGGACTGACCACGTGATTTTGAGTTTCTCCATATGGATCTGAGGTTGGCAGAAAAGTGAGAACAAAGATTAATTAGTTCATAGTTGATTCCAGGAGACCATGTATTGGTCCTCACAAGATCCTCCCTGGAATAGTACCAATAGGGAGGGCAAATGAATCCTATATCTTCATTTTCTGTTTCTTTGGCCAGAAATTTCTTTGTATGTTGCTGTGTTAGTCAAGACACATTCCATTTCCAGTGACAACTCAACTCATTTAGTTTGAGCCAAAGGGGAAAGAACTGCTTCTCATAACTGAAAAGGTGAGGAACAGGTTTCAAGTTCAGGCATGGCTGGATCCAAGGCATCAAATGATGTCATTAAGATGCGATTGCTCCATTTTAATCTTTAGGCTCTGCTTCCTTCCTCCTTAAGGAGGTTTTCTCTGCTTGGTAGCACAGAGTATCTCTGGAGCTTCAGACTTAAATGGTTCTTTGCTCTTGCATTCTCATAAGAAGGGACCCTCTCTCTGCCAGCCCCTATATCAATTCCCCTAAAATGACTTTGAATGGATCTGCTTGGGTTAGGTGCCCAGCTCAGGACACATCACTATATGTGGGGAGGATAGGGTGTAATTATCCAGCCTGGCTCAATGCCCAGCCCTCAGGGGAAATGACCATGTGAGTAAAAGCCCCACCAGATGCAGGAAGGGAATTTCCCGACAAAAAGATACTAACTAGGCAGAGAGCGGAGTTGCTTATGCGCTAAGATCAAGATCTGTGTGGAATGTTTCCTCAACCACTTGATCCACAATCTCTGCACATGTGACTTAATCATATATTTTTTTCCTGAAAGACCCCAAAAATTTCTTCCTCAATCCAGTTAAAAAACAAATCAGAATGTTCATCGTTGGAGAAGCCATAAGTTTCCAGGCACTGTAATAAGATAAAAGGCTTCTGAATGTTTAGCTTCTAATGAATGCCTCACTTAACCTCAATGCCACGATTTCAGCAAAAAGTACACGTTCTTTCAAACAGATTTACTTCTTCAGCTGAGGTGGAGAGTCTAACACATGATAATTTAAAGAGCTTGAAAAAGTCAAGTAGTAGTTTTCATCAGGAGAATAAAGTAGCATCAATTTTCTGGATTGGACACCACCAAAGAAAAGTCATTATGCAGCAGTGACATATGAAATATCTGCTTTGACTTCATGTGAGAGATTATTTAGCAGCATCAAGACAAAACATGACAATTCCCACTGGTCATGAGAAAACACCATTAAAAGTACAGCCTTGAAAAAAACAAATCTTATCCCCCTGCAAATGTTATCAAACTTCTGATGAAAATGGATACATTTGCTAGTTTAGGAAAATCAAGAAAAGGCTACAAGGAAAGAAGGAAGGAAGGGAGGGAAAGAAGGATGGAGGAAGTGGAAAAGAGAGAATTCAGAGAGAGAAAAAGAAAAAACGACCTTTTAACTTATTCTTCAGATTTATGTTGAAAAGTGTAATGGCCTTTGGAGTCACAGAGAAATAAGATTAAAGTCAAGCTTTGTCACTTAATTGTTACCTAAACTTGGTTACTTAACCTCCCTAAGTCTCAGATTCTTCATCTAAAAAAATAGGGAGAAAAATGATAGTGCCATTAGTAACGATTAACTGAAGCAATGCACGTGTAGTGCTGATCCCAGTGCCAGAATACAAGTGCTCAATGAATGAGATTTGGTATTATTATGTTGTTGCCGATGTGGTTAGTCGGTAGTTCTCAGAGTCAGCTCTAAGTTTGAATGGAATGCTGCCTGGTCCTGTGCCATCTTCATGATTGTTGGTATGTTTGAGTCCGTTGTTGTGGCTTCATCAGTAAGGGCTTTAAGTTGTCTTTATTTTCAGCAAGCAAGGTTGTGCTATCTACATATCACAGGTTGTTAATGAGTCTTCCTGCAATCCTGATGCCGCGTTCTTCATATGGTCCAGCTTCTCAAGGATTATATGTTCAGCGTACAGATTGAATAAGGTGAAAGTTTACAACCGTGCCACACACCTTTTCCAATTTTAAACCACACAGTATCCTCTTGTTCTATTCAAATGACTGCCTCTTGATCAATGTATAGGTTCCACATGAGCACAAATAAGTGTTCTGGAATTCCCATCCCTGGTATCATTATAGACTGATGAACACAGTGTATCCTGGTGCTTCTTACAAAATACTTTCTGTCCAGAATGGTTATTTAATTTTATCAATGTAAAAATACCTAGACAGAAATCTTTTACAGGCTATACCTTTTTAATTCACAGGTAGAATGGCAAACTTGTTTGACAAGTGGAAAATAGGGAAAGGAATCTAAAAAACTTCTTCAGCATTATTGAGTCAGAAATTTTGCAGAACACTAGAGGTCCCTCTTGACAATGAATCCTCCAGCCCTGGTGATGCAGAATTCAGAGTGACAACATTTCTGCCTGAGCCCCACTAGATGTCTCTTGGATAAAGTTCATAGACAATCAGTGCTCTGGCATTGATCATTGATTCAGTGCCTGAAAATCCTTACACAGAAACAACAGGGTTTTAAATAGCCAAACAATTTGCACACATTCTAGAATCCACCTTCTGCTTCCACACACACAATCCTAATGGGAGAAATCTTTTGTTTTCCAGAACCATTGTCTGGTGTTAAGATGACATTGTTGGAGGCAAAGGTGACAATAATGTTATTTCAGTTAATTAAGAATGATAGCTAGTACTCAGGAGACACAGGGGAGTTTCCCTCTAAGAAAAATGTAGGGTTGTCATCTCAGAGTTAAATCACCAAATCAGTGGCAAACCCCAATAGCTAAATAGCAATGGCCAGGTTGACAATAGAAATGTATTAATTCATTCAGCAAATATTGACTGAGCTCTAATTTTGTGCCAGATGCTGTTCCAAACACTAGGGATGCAGCAGTGAATTGGAGAGAGCAAAATGCCTGTCCTCAGGGAGCTCACATGAGGAAAATGAATGCATAACTAAAGTACAGAATGTATCAGGCAGGCATTCGGTGATGGAAGCAAGTGATGGGAGTGATTAGGGCTGCACTGAAAAGGTGACATAGGATTAGAACTTGAAGGAGGCAGGAAGCCAGCCACAAGGTTACCTGGGAGGGTATTCCAGGCAGAGAGTAGTGAGTGCCAAAGTCCTGGGGCAAACATGTCTAGAGGGGTGGAGGAATTCCAAGGAGTGCAGTGCACCTGGAGTACAGTGAATGAGAGGGAGAAAAGAATGTCAGAATTGCAAGGTTGGGAGGGGGATGTAGATCATGCAGAGCAATCTGGAAATGAAAAAAAAAAAACCACTTGTTGTCAATTCCAACTCACCGCAACCCCATGTGTACCAGAATAAAACTATGCCCTATAGGGTTTTCAATGGCTGTGATCTTTCAGAAATAGATTGCAAGGTCTTTCATCCAAGGAGCCTCTGGGTGGATTCAAATCACCAACCTTTCTGTTAGTAGGGGAAGGCTTAATCAGTTGTACCACCCAGAGACTCCTCGGAAATAACCCTAAATAAAGTATGCCAGCGATTTTTCTCACTTTACAATGAAGCCTGGGTTTCATCACATACATGCATATATTCAGAAAATGTCGTTACTTTTTACTGGAACAAGTAAAGTATAAACAGCCCTCTCAGGAGTAACTGAGAAGTGTATGCCATGGTTATGAGGTGGCCTTCTCTTCTCTGTGGCTCCTCCCCTCTAAGCTCCTTGCTTCACCTCCCTGATGTGGCTGTTTCCACACTGTCATATAATTATTTGTCTACTTATTTGTCTTCCCCTGAACTGCGAGTGCCTTCAGAACAAAGACTTCACCCATTTTTGTAACTTCACTTAAGCAGAGCATAAGGCACTGTCATGGATTGAATTGTGTCCCCCAAAAAATGTGTGTATAAACTTGGCTAGGTCATGATTCCCAGTATTGTATAATTGTGTACCATCTTATCATCTGATGTGATTTCTTTATGTGTTGTAAACTCTGTCACTATGATGTAGTAAAATGGATTAGCGGCAGTTATACTGATGAGGTATACAAGATTGGATAGTGTCTTGAGCCAATCTGTTGAGATATAAGAGACAGAAGCAAGCAGAGAGACAGGGGGACCACTTACCACCAAGAAAGCAGTGCCAGAAGCAGAGTGTGTCTTTTGGACCCGAGGTTCCTGCGCTGAGATGCTCCCAGACCAAGGGAAGATTGATGACACAGACCTTCCTCCAGAGCGGATGCAGAAAGCTTTCCCCTGGAGCCGAAGCCCTGAATTTGGACTTGCAGACTACTGGACTGTGAGAGAATAAACTTCTCTTTGCTAAAGCCATCCATTTGTGGTATTTTTGTTACAGCAGCACTAGATGACTAAGACAGGCACAAAACAGTAACTCAATAAATGCCTTCTTACTTAAATTGAACTCAGCAGTTATTTTATAAGTTAGGCAATATCTGCTTACTTCCTTCGGAGTCCTTAGCATGTCAGAAGTAGAAAAACTTTTAAATTTCTGCAATATAAAACCAAACCTGTTGTCGTTGAGTCGATTCCAACTCATAGTGACCCTATAGGACAGAGTAGAAACCACAGGGTTTCCAAGGAGTGGCTGGTAAATTCGAACTGCCAAACTTTTGGTTACTTGCCAAGCTCTTAACCACACAATAACACAATGAATCACTGTCCCAGGCTCAACACACATTATTGTAATATGCTAGTGATATATAATGAGAATAACAGACTTCGGATCAACTAAATGACCAAAATGTTGAAAATTGAAATATGAACACAGATATAATCTGATTATGTTTCAGCACAGCTGACTACCTTTCAAGACATTACTGGTCCCCTAGATTAATGGCACACACGAGCACAATCAACAAAAAGCCTTACCTGCTCACAGTGCATGGGTGTCATAGTAACAGGACTAAGGACATAATGCTCTGCGGACTCAGATGAACTGGGCTCCTCTCCCAGCTCTATTATTTCTTAGCCAGGTGACCTTGGGCAAGTTACTTATCCTCTCTGAACCTCTGTCTCCTCATCTGTAAAAAGAGGTAATAATAGTATCACTCTCATAGAGTTCTTAAGTATAATAATCAATAGAAAGTGCATAGCATGATTCCTGACAAAACATTCCACCAGATGTAATCTAGTATATGCACAGAATAGGCCAAGGTCAAGTATTTTATGGGGGCAGTGGTGGTTCAGTGGTAGATTTCTCACCTTCCATGTGGGAGACCTGGGTTCAATTCCTGGCCAGTGCACCTCAGCACAGCCACCACCTGTCTGTCGGTGGATGCTTGTGTATTGCTAAGATACTAAAAGGTTTCAGAGGAGCTTCCAAACTAAGATAGACTAGGAAGAAAGGCCTGGCAATCTACTTCCAAAAATCAGCCATTGAAAACCTTATGGATCACAATGGCTGATCCTATTGTGCATGGGGTTGCCATAAGTCAGGGGCCAACTCAATGGCAGCTAACACCAAGTATTTTATTATACTCTCCTCAGTGTACAATTTTGATCTCCAACTTTCATTTGGATTTCTTAATTTTTTAAGTATAACATTCAAAGTAAAACTGCCATGGAACACTGTAGACTAAAATGTACAGTAACAGAATTTTGTACAGGTCCATAATACCTTTACTTAATTCCAATATCCAAAAGCCTTTAAAATGTGAAAACTTCTGTACAATTCCTTTGGAGGTAAAACCTGACCTGAGGTAAATCATGTGGTTGTATAGACTGGAACTCACGAGAAAATATATTTAAGTCTTCATTTACCTGACTTGATTGTGCTTGTTAAGTTTTGCTGCAGAAATATGAATGTATTTGATTGATAGGTGCTGCCCTGAACTCTGTTGAGGCATTGCGTAATACACAGTGTATGGTCGGTATTGCTTTTCTAAAATCCAAAACCTCTGAATTCTAAAATACATCTCACCACAGGGTTTCAGATAAGAAATTGTAGGCCTGCAGCCTGGCAGCGCTAAGAGGCAGGTACTGCACATTCTTTACGTGTTAGGATTGACAAGAGACCTCATTAATGCTGACTGTGGCTTTGATGGCCCAGACTCCAGGCTAGCAAAAAGTCAGACTTCAGACTTATGAGCAGCCAGCTTCCTCAAAACATAAGGGAAGAGAATGCTTTTCTGAAGGAAGGCAGTTTCTTTCAGTCACATCTAATCAAAACGATGTAGGGTTGACACTGGATGCCGATTCCATAGAGAACACTGAAAACTGGGATGGTGCCTGATTCTCACGGGCTGTGGGAAAACCCCCTTGGTTTTGGGGGTGTGATCCTGGACACAGATCAGCTGAATAACATTGCACCATGTAGTTAAAAGGCAGTATTTTGTCCCAAACTTAACAAGCTTAAAAGCTAACAAACCCACCTGCCATGTCTAACCATGCATTTATCCATTTGTCTGGGTGATTGATGACTTTGTGGGCATAATAACTGACTGTGGTTATGTACTCTGGCAGAGTTGAGTAGCTCTGCTAGGGGAACCGAGCATGTTGAGGACGGGAAAATTGCACAGCTTGGGAGTCCTAACAATTCAAGGACACAGTAGCAGGTATGGGCAAGGCAGACAGAAGCTGGTGGGTGGAGTGGGGATCTGAGTGAGTGACTACAACATAGGTTGGGACTTCGGTAGCCCCAGGTGGCCACAATTCTCACCCTATCCTATTGTCTACAGTCTGGGCTAATTTGATAATGTTAAACACCTGACTCCTTTGGCCTAGGTCAGAATTTTTGGTGGGGCAGGGGTTGATAAAGGACATTACTGGGAGAATTAGACAGATCTGAATAAAATCTGTAGCTTGGGTAACACTATTGTAATGAGGGTAATTTCCTGATTTTTGATAATTGTACTGTGATTATGTAAGAGATTAGCCTTATTTTTGGGAAATACGCACTGAAGTCTATGCCGACATTTTGGTTAGCAGCCTGAGCTCTTAACCACTATGCCACCGGGGCTCTGAAGTATATTGGGGGGATGGGGAGAAAAAAGATAAAAATAAATACAGATTACTGCATCTCACTACAGAGCTACTAAATAAAACTCTCTAGAAGTGAAGTCCAGAACTATGCATTTATAGGATATAGGCCAGAGCATTCCCACCCATTGCCATCGAGTCAATTCTGACTCATAGCAACCCTTTAGGACAGAGTAGAACTGCCCCATAGGGTTTCCAAGGAGTGGCTGGTAGATTCAAACTGTTGACCTTTTGGTTAGCAGCCTGAGCTCTTAACCACTGCCCACCAGGCTCCAGAGCAGTCCCAAGCTCACTAAAATTTGAGAACCAATGTGCTATTATTACTAACTACTCAAAAGAGTGGTCTGCAGGATGCAGCACTGGCCTCAACTGGGAGCTTGTTAGAAATGCAGGATCTCTGGTCCCACCTGGACCAATTCCATCCATATCTGCATGCTTAACAAAGATTCCCAGGTGATTCTGGTATACTTTAAAATTTGGGAGGGCCTAGACTTTATCACCTGCAGATTAATGAAATCCATTTACCAATTAAAAGAAAATGCTTTTCTTTGCCTCTCTCCCTGGTGGCCTTCGAAGACCAGAAAAAGGGAGGAGATGGAGCTATCAGTTATAACTACTACAACCCCACATTCAGCTAAAATGGAAAATTTACTGCTATTACATAAATGCCACTTAGGTCCATCAGGACAGGACTTTCTGTCCTTCCTTTCTGATTTATTCCCTGGGCAGGACATATTACCCCCAGACAGACTCAGAGGATGCGCTTAGAAGTGCCACACCAACTCTCACTACAAAGCTAGAGTTGCAAGTTCAGTCAGGTACAAAAAACCAGTTGCTGTTGATTCCACTCTGACTCATAGTGACCCCATGTGAGTCAGAATAGAACTGTGCTCTATAGGGTTGTTTTTGTTTTTGTTTTTTTTAATATTTTATTGTGTTTAAAGTTTACACAGTAAACTAGGTTCCCATTTAACAATTCCTACACAAATTATTCAGTGACATTGATTACATTTTTCACAATGTGTCATCATTCTTGTTCATTCCATTCTGGTTGTACCATCTCTAGTACTCTAGTTTCCCTGCCCCCTTACCTTCTCATCTTTGTTTTAAAGTAATTGTTGACTGTTTGGTCTCATATAGGTGATTTTTTTTAAAGGATCTCATTACTCACAAGTGATATTCTTTGCTTTATGAGCCAACCTATCATTTAGCTAAAAGGTGACCTCAAGGGATATTTTTGGTTTAAGGTTTAAAGAGTATCTCAGGGCAATAGTCTCGGGGGAGTACTCTCATCTCCACTGGTCTAGTCAAGTCTAGACTTTTCAAGAATTTGAGTTCTCTTCCACATTTTCCTCCCATTCTGTTAGGATTCATCTATTGTGGCCCTGATCAGAATCATCAGTAGTGGTAGCTGGGCACCATCTAGTTCTTCTGGTCTCAGGGTAGATGAGGCCATGGTTCATGTAGACTAGTAGTACTGTGGACTACTTTCCTCTCTGAGTCTTTGGTTTCCTTTTTTCTCTTTTTTTCCAGATGAGTAGAGACCAGTAGCTGTATCTTAGATGGCCATTCACAAGCTTTTAAGACCTTAGATACTACTCACCCATTGGGATGTAGAACATACACATTATGAACTGTATGATGCCAATTAACTGAGTTGTCCCACAAGACTATGGTCCTAAGCCTTCAAGTAGAGAAAACCAATCTCTTGAAGTGTTTATGTCTAAGTGACCATAACTGTGTTCCCTATGTGGTTTATTATACATATGAATATACATGCATGCACACACATACCTGTACATGCGTATGCCTATAAATATTTCTATCTATGCATATATATATGTACCCACATATTCATACACATATATGCCTATATATATATTTGAGTAACTATACACATATCTTTTGGTTGTTGGTAGTGTTATTGTTAACATCATATACCTTGGTCAAGCTGTGTGCACTTCACCCACATTCAGTGCTATCTTTCCCATCACCAAAAATAACAAGTGTCGACTATCTCAGACAGCACTTCCCCTTCTCCCCCTTCCAACCATCCCTGGTAACCACCAATGAGCGTTGGTCTCTGTATATATATCTATTCTTGTCTTCTTATAAAAGTGTGATCATACAATATTTGTCTTTTTGTGATCAACTTACTTCACTCAGCATAATGTCCTCCAGATTCATCCATGTGATAAAATGTTTTGAGGACTCATTCTTTATGGTTTCGTAGTATTCCATTGTATGCATGTACCACATTTTGTTTATCCATTCATCTGTTGATGGGCAGTTTGGTTGTTTCCGTGTTTTTTGCTATTGTGAGTAATGCTGAAATGAACGTAAGTGTGCATATGTCTGTCCATGTCTTTTATTAGATCTCTAGGATATATACCTAGGAGTGGGATTGCTGGATCATAAAGGTATTTCTATTTCTAGCTTTTTTGAGGAAGCTCCATACCATTTTTCCAGAGTGGTTGTACTATTTTGTATCCCAGCAACAGTGAATAAGCGTTCTAATCTCCCCACATCCTCACCAGCATTTGTTGTAAAAATGGCTTGAGGGAGGTGTCTGACATCCTCCAACCCCACAAGGGGGAAGGAGAACCAAGATCAACAGCTCAAGGCATGAGGTGGAGGCCAGACAAGCCTCCTCTCTCCGCCATCTCTGCCAATTCTGATGCCGACTGTCCCTCCCACAGCACTCTCTGCTAGGTTCAATAACTCATTGCAATGGCCACACACAACTCACGGACCGTACTCACAATTATGGGGGTTATTAGGGAAGTAACAGTTATAATTCAGGCTCAAGAATACTCAGGATACAATTCTTCCATGAGGATAGCCTCTCCCCAGCTGTTCTCACAGGCACACCTCTCTCTCACCCTCTGTCTTTGCCCAAAGGCAATCAGCTTTCTCTCTCTCTGTGGGCTGGGAAGCCCACTGCACCGTCTCCTGCTGCCGGGTCTCTTCTTCCTTGGCGGTGGTGGGTTCCTTCTCTCTGCTCTGCAGTTGGTGCTCTCTTAAGGCAAAACTGACCAATCCCGTTGGTAGGCCACAATTACCCTATCACACGATCACCTGGGTAGGAGTTACAAGACCATAGCTAGAGAGGTCACACACAAAAGTAATTGTTAAAAGCAGTCGTATCTGTCTTTTGTTTGTTTTTTAACCAGTGCTATTTTAGCCAGGGTGAGATGGTATCTCATTGTAGTTTTGATTTGCATCTCCCTGGCTAATGATCATGAGCATCTTTTCATTTGTTTGTTGGCTGCTTGAATATTCTCTTCAATGAAGTGTCTATTCATGTCCTTTGCCCATTTGCAATTGGATTATTTGTCTTTTTGTTGTTGAGTTATTGATTTCTATGTGTTTTAGAGATTAGACCCTTATTGGATATGTCATTCTGAAGAGTTTTTTCCCAATCTGTAGGTTGTCTTTTTACTCTCTTGATGAAGTCCTTTGAAGAACATAAGTATTTAATTTTTAGGAGGTCCCAGTAACCTAATTTGTCTTCTGTTGTTCATGTGTTTATATTTGTGTTTGATAATCTTTTTTTTTTTTAGGTCTGATAGTTTTGTTCCTGTTATCTTCCAGGAACTTTATAGTTTCAGCTTTAACATTTAGATCTTTGATCCGTTTTGAGTTAGTTTTGTATATGGCGTAACATATGTTTCATTTTTCTGCAAATGGATATCCAGTTTCGCCAGCACCATTTGTTAAAGAGATTTTTTTCTTCCCCATTGAATGGACTTTGTCCCCTTGTCAAAAACCAACTGCCCATAAGTGGATGGATTTCTTTTTGGGTTCTCAAGTCTATTCCATAGGGTTTTCAATGGCTGAGTTTTTGGAGTAGATCGCTAGACGTTTTTTCTGAGGTACCTCTGGGTAGAATTGAACCTCTAACCTTTTGGTTAGTAGCTCAGCGTATTAGCCACTTGCACCACCCAGGGACCCCCAGTCAGGTATAAGAGGTGCCTTTCATGATTCCAAAGACTCATTTAGCATTTCAGTAAAATCACTTTATGGAGCAGCACTAGACTATTCAAGCACCAGAAATCAAAGAAAACAAAATAAATAATCCAAAAAATGTATCGTCCCTTCTTGCCTCAAAAAACCAAGGAAACACTACAGTGGAGAATTATATACTCAAAGTGGGAGGCAAAAGTTAAAAGAAGAAAGTATGACAGTGGGAAGCACATCTGAAATATTGACAAGGCCTCTGAAGGACTTGAGAAATGGACTTCCATTCTCTACCAGAAGACTTCCTTTAGAGATAAAGAAATCTCTTTGGTCTTGAACAGAAAAAAGAAGTAATACTCTCTGTGTACCTAAAAGTGTAAAATTAGAATGATTAGTAAGCTATCAGAAAGTCATCTTTCCTCTTTCCCACTCCCTCAACCCCATATCCACTCCACCACCAAATTCTACTTTACTTCCTCAGTATCTTGCTTCTTTCACATCCTGATTAACACCATCCTAGTTGAAGTTATAGTTGTTTCTACCTGGACAATTGCAATAGCCTATTAACTGGTCTCCTCGCCTTCACTGTTGTCCCCATCATGTGTTGTTCATACTGTAGCTAGATGATCTTAACAAAACTCAAATCTGATCAAGTCATACACTGTTTAAAACCTTCTAATAATTACCCCTTGCCACGAAGATAACTTAGGCCTGGCATGGCATTTCTCTTCTAACTTATCTTGATTCATCTCTTACTGACTCCTCCATGTTCCAGCCATACTTGTCTTCTCTTGCATCCTGAAGGATACGTGCTATTCCCTCTACCCGGCATATTCTTTCCCATCTCAGTTTTGCCTATTCATCCTTCAGTCACTACATAAAAATCATTTCCTCCAGAAAGCCTTCCTTGATTTGACAGTCTAAGTCAGTCTAGTTGCCAGTCCACAAGCTGTTCGCAGTAAGTACAGAAATTCAGAAATAGATTTTTGGAAATGTTTAGGGCATTATAATATTACTATGACATCCAAACACATGATCAGTGGACGCATGTCATTGAAGAAGGTAAAGACCAGGTCAGGTCAAACGCACATGGTTAATCACATGTGTCATGAGTTTTATACTAGTATAAGACCATAACAGATTGGGGAGAAAAACACATATATTTGGGAAGTACTAGTTTCAGTCACTTTGCCGTGTTATGCACACTCACAGCACCATGTACCTTCTTTGCAAAGCATTGATCATCACTAGTAATTGTACATATATTTTTGTGATTTTTTTCTTATGGTCTGTCTCCTGCACTAGACTCTTAGCTTCATTAGAGCAAGAACCAGGCTTGTTGTTGCTCAACATTGTATCTCCTGAGCCTAGCACAGTGCCTGGGACATAGGTGGTGCTCAATAAATATATCTAATTAGAAATGGAAAGAGCGCATGTAGTGAGCCTTGTTGAAGATTTTAACATTGTGGCACCTCACTACTGTTCGTTGGTACTTACTAAGTCACCTGGGGCTGATAAATGAGGATGGGAGAAGACAAGGGATATTAAGAGGTAGATGAAAGAATAATGACTCTATTTCATGAATTCAACCTGACCCTTTCAGATCACGTTTCAATCGTATCCCATTGCTGTTGAGTTGATTCTGACTTTTAGTAAACCTGTAGGACAGAGTTGAACTGCCCCATCGAGTTTCCAAGGCTGTAAATCGTTACAGAAGCAGACTGCCACATCTTTCTCCCACAGAGTGGCTGGTGGGTTCGAACTGCTGACCTTTCGGTTGGCAGCTGAGCAGTTTAACCACTGCATCACCAGGGCTCCTTTTCCATGGCATAATGAATATAAAATGGGAAGTGGACAATGTTTTTTAAGAGTTCAAAGCAATGTTTTGTCTTGAGTAACCCAGATCTATAACGCTAATGTCACACATTGCAGGTGTTTTGTTTTGTTTTAATTTTTAAATTTAACTCTAATTAAGCAACATCAGAAAATACGATCACTCTAAAACAGGAAAACTCTTGCACATGCCAGCATTCTGCTGTTTGTATTTCCTCACACAGCTCTGCCCTCCGTGCCTTTGTTCTCAACTGTTTTGCTGATAAAATAAAGAGAAAAGAGAGCAGTGTGTGCTGGTATTACTCTGACAGCTTGACTCCTGGTAGCTGCTGGACCTCGGAGTATAATTTCCTCCCTGGTGGGTTATCAGAATCAAACACCCCCAACTAATCAGAATTTCAAAGCACAGAGATATCTAGTTTAATTTAAAAGGATTCTTCCAAAACAGTTCTGAGTAGGACATTTGGACTTTTTGCCCCACTAATTGTTAGCTCAAACAGGCATCAGAGGCCGCAGGAATCTTGAACTCTTTCCAGGAAAGAGAAGAAGAAATTTTAACACAGTGAAAAGAGCAATGGATGGCGTCAGAAAGTCTTAGCCCCAACTCTGGGAAAGGCAACTAATCTCTCTGGATTTTGATTTCCTCATGTGTTAAAAAATAAAGAGGATTTGACCAGATGACCTCTTAGATCCCATCTAGCTCTGAAATTGTGACTGTAATCTCTAAGGACTCTTCCAGCTCTAAAATTATGTGACTGAATGATTCAAATTCCTCTAGGCCACAAGCCTCAAAGTGCTAAGGAGCTCTGTACCTGTTCCCTGGCTTCAGTTTGGTATTAATAGAGGTGACAAAGGTGGGGAGGTTATACTTAGAAAAAATAATTCCCATTTGCTACTCCTTGTATTTAAACTATCTTCTAAGTCTATAGTACAATGTCTACCTCATGCCTAGTATTGTGAAAACTAATTTATTTATAAAACCCCATGACTCAAAGACCAAACCCTAGTTGCATAAACATCAAGCATAAATACTAATATTATTCTCAAAAACAATGTGCCTGGAAAAAAAGTTCTAGGATCAAATGAATTTGTGAAGTGCTGTATTCTGTACATAGACAGATGCTGTCAAGTCAACTCCAACTCATGGTGACCTTAAGTACAAGAGAACAAAAAGTTGCTCAGTCCTGTATCATCGTCGCCATTGCTGGTACGTTCAAGTCCACTGTTGCAGCTGTTGTGTCAATTCATCTCACGGAGAGTATTCCTTGCCCTTGTTGGCACTCTACTTCATCAAATATGGTGTCCTCCTCTAGCAATTGATTCCTCCTGATGATGTTTCCAAAGCAAGAGAGTCAGACAATGTTTTGTCATGATCCAGAAGGTTTTCATCAGTTAATTTTCAGAAGTAGATCGTCAGTCCTTCCTTCCTAGTCTGTCTTAGTCTGAAAGCTCCACTGAAACCAGTCCACCGTGGGTGACCGTACTGATATTTGAAATATGGGTGGCAAAGCTTCCAGCATCACAGCAACACACAAGCGACCACAGTATGGCAACCAGACAGACAGGTAATGGCTGTACTCTGCACCCCCTGTCTTAGCTACCTACTGCTGTTGCTACACAAATACCGGTGGCTTTAAAGAACAGAAATTTATTTTCTCACAATTCAAGAGGCTAGAAGTCAAAATTTAGGGCATGGCTCTAGGGGGAAGTCCTTCCTTGTCTATTTCAGCTTCTAGTAGCTGCCAGCAGTCCTCGTAGATGCACCTGTCTCTGTTGTCTGTCTTCCTCTTCCTTCCATGTATGTCTCCATATCCATTCTGCTCTTTTTATTACGCAGCAGTGATTAGAATTTAGAACCCACCCAACTCAAGTATGACCTAATTAACATAACAAAGAAAACCCTGTTTCCTAACAAGATCTTATTTACAGGTATACAAAAAAACCAAACCCATTGCCATAGAGTCGATTCCAACTCATAAAGACCCTATAGGGCCAGGATTTAAATACATATTTTCAATACACAATTCAATCTATAACACCCTCTCATTAATGTAGCAAATTGAAGAATGTCACTTTAAAGGCTGAAAACTACTACACTAAAGAAAACCAACCCAACTCTCCTTGCCCTAGCATTTCTCCACATTTAACCCCTGAAGCCTTTTTTCTGTGAAACATTTATTCACACTTACTATCTAGGGTTCCATATAGCACTCGGCTGCTAACTGAAGGGTCTGTGGTTCGAACTCAACAATTGCTCCAGGGGAGAAAAATGTGGCAGTCTGCTTCCGTAAAGATTACAGTCTTGGAAACTCTATGGGGCAGTTCCACCCTGTCTTATAGGGTCACTATGAGTCAGAATCGACTTGACAACAACGGGTTTTTGGTTTAACTAGGGTTCCACCAAACATACTTGGGAAATGCTACTCAAAGTGTGGTCTGTCCTGCCAGCAGCCACGTTTGTTTGTTAGATACTGGGAATTCTTTAAAGAAGGCAAATTCTCTGGCCCTACCTGAGACTTAAGGAGCCCTGTTGGCACAACGGCTAAGCATTTGGCCGATAACCAAAAAGTTGGTGATTCAAACCCACTCAGCTGCTCTGTGAGAGAAAGATCTGGCAGTCTTCTTCCATAAAGATTACAGCCAAGAAAATCCTATGGGGCAGTTCTACTCTGTCACATAGGGTCGCTATGAGTTGTAACTGACTCAACGGCACCCAACAATAACAACCCCAGACTTCCTGAATCAGAATCTTTGGGGTGAAGTCCAGAAATATTAGTTTTAACATGCCCTTCAGGCAGTGGTTTGTTGGGGCCGGTGGGTATGAGCTTCAGGAATTTTAGGAATTTTGTGAGCCAGTTGACACCATGTTGGTAGACTAAAATTTGCCAAGGTAGAAGTATTTACACCATGAAAATTGGCAAATGCTACAATGTAGGGCTGCATTTTTTTTTTTTTTTTTTCCTCCTTAAAGAGCTAGTTATTAGGCGTTTATCTGCAAACCACTGCCTCCAGGGGATCCTACTATGACTGAACTGAGAAGCACTGATAATGCAAGGATGTGGTATTATCAAAATGTATTACACTATGTTCAAAATATCTGTTAAAACTTTAATAAATAATTGTATCATGTTTTAAATGATCCAGGAAAATAGTGTGCAGGAAAAAACCTTGCATTTTCTGCTTAAAATTAGGTATTAATTGTCTAAAAATAAGAAGCCTTGGTGGGACAGTGGTTAAGCCCTGGGTTAACCAAAAGTTCAGCGGTTTAAACCCACCAGCTCCACAGGAGAAAGATGTGGCAGTCTGCTTCCATAAAGACTACAGCCTTGGAAACCCTATGGGGCAGTTCTACTCTATAGAGTCAGGATCCACTCAATGGCAAAGGACTTTTTTTTTTTTTTTTTTTTAATCTAGGAATACAAACAACGAAGTGACTGAATCTCACTATCAAGAGGAAATTTTTGACTTTATAGACTTTGTAAACTGATATATATATGTAAAGGCCTTTCTGACAGATCTATAGCTTTATTATGGTCTAATCTTCTAGTAAGGAGCCCTGGTAGTGCAATGGTTAAGCACACAGCTGCTAACAAAAAGTTTGGCAGTTCAAATCCACCAGCTGCTCTGCAAGATAGAACACTTGGCGATCTGCTCCCATTAAGATTTCAGCCTAGGAAATCTCATGGGGCAGTTCTACCCTGTCCTATAGGGTCTCTATGAGTCGGAATTGACTCGATGGCACACAACAACATTCTTCTAATAATCTTGAAAAAAATCTAGGTGTGTAAAAATATTCCCAGACAGTAGATTGCCATGTTTTCTTTTTAATTTTATAAACTCCTCCTCACCACTATATTTCAGACTGAGAAGAAAACACATTCCATACTTGTTGAGAGTCTATCTGGGGTCCTTTATCCTGTGGCATCTTCAGGGGGAATGGCATGGCGCATTATTTCCTTCATAACGCAAACTCCTCTGACAGATCCAATTATAGTTCTGATTTCACATTCGATAGCAAACACAGAGCACAGAATGATCTTGTCTTCATTTCTCTGGCTCAAATAAAGTGCAAAATCCAATGACAAAACCAGAAAGTAGATTGTGAGACTGAAAATCTGAGTTTCCCTTTAACATTTATCCTTTTGTTCCCTCTGACGATGGACAACCTCTAGGTGACTCAGGACAAAATATGGTTTTCTTGAACAGCTTATCTGGCACAAACACACTCCACTGAGCACCATAGCCATGACTCTGGAACCTTGACCCACCACTGTGATGTATTCATCTTTGTGAATCCAGCAGTTAATTCTGACAGCTAAACACAATGGCATCACATGACTGTAAGATGCCAAGTGGTATATGTTTAAAGACAGAAACATCTCTTCTCCCCCAGGCAGGCCTTAGGCTTCCTGACAGCCCTGAACTATTTACCTGAGGCAAAATGGTGACTACAGAAGGAAGAAGAAGGGCTCCTACATTTATTGAACCCAAATGCTTGCCAAGCTCTGCCTAGGAAATATGTTTATGTTAACTTAAGCAATCTTTACAACAATCCAAAAAGATTATTTGCCCTATCATTTCAACTAAGGGTCAAAAGTTAAATGCCTTTGAAGCCAGACAGTAAGATAAATAAGTGAAATAAGCAAGGTGAAATAGTACAAACACAACTAAAACTCGTAACTGACATTTGATATCAGTTTGGGGAGCAGACGGGAATGGTGGAGACGGCGGCAAACTAAAGAGTATGTGACCCATCCAAAGAGGACAGCCTTTAGTTGCTATGTGGAATTAAAGGTCCAATGGTCTGTTTTTAAAAAGTTAGAACCAACAACAACCAGAAAATATGTCTGTGGTTACACAAATATGTATATAGGCACATATGTGTATAGGTATGAATATGTGGGTACATACGTGTGCACAAATAGATGTATCTATAGGCATATGTACATACAGGTATGTGTTTGTATGCAGGTATATTCATATATATAATAAACTACATAGGGGACACAGTTACAGATACTTCTTAGACATAACCGAACACCTCATAAGTTTGGTTTTCTGGGTTTGAAGACTTAGGACCATAGTCTCATGGGACAACTCAGTTAACTGACATAATAAGTTCATAACGTGTATGTTCTACATCCCAACGTAGTGAGCAGTGTCTAAGGTTTTAAAAGCTTGTGAGTAGCCATCTAAGATATAACTATTAACCTCTACTTGTCCAGAACAGAAGAGATAGAAGGAAACCAAAGACTCAGAGAAGGAAGTAGTCCACAGGACTAACAGTCTACATGAACCATGGCCTCATCTACCCTGAGACCAGAAGAACTAGATGGTGCCCAGCTACCACTACCAACCATTCTGATCAGGCTCACAATAAATTGATCCTAATAGAATGGGAGGAAAATGTGGAACAGAATTAAAATTTTTGAAAAGTCTAGACTTATTGGACCAGTTGAGACTAGAGGACTCCCTGAGACTATTGTCCTGAGATACTCTTGAAACCTTAAACCAAAAGTATCCCTTGACACCTTTTAGTTAAATAACAAATTGGCTCATAAAATAAAGAATATTACCCAAGAGTAATGAACTCCTTTAAAAAACCCATCTATATGCTAACTTTGGTGAAGGGTAAGACAGTACACAATACTGGGGAAGCCAGCACAGCTTGTACAAGGAAAGGTCATGGAAGCTCCATAGACACATCCAGACTCCCTGAGGGACCAAATTGCTGGGCTGAGGGCTGTGGGGACCATTGTCTCAGGGAACATCTAGCTCAACCAGCATAATATAGTTTAAAAAGAAATTTTTCTACATTCTACTTTGGTGAGTAGCGTCTGGGGTCTTAAAAGCCTTTGAATGGCCATCTAAGATACTCCACTGGCCCCACCCCTTTGGGAGCAAGGGAGAATGAACTAAAGATATGAGGGAAAGATTAGTCCAAAGGACTAATGGACCACATCTACCACAGCCTCCACCAGACTGAGTCCAGTACAAATAGATGGTGCCCGGCTACCACCACTGACTGCTCTGACAGGGGCTCTGACAGGGATCACAATAGGCGGTGCTAGACAGAGCAGAAGAAAAATGTAGAACAAAATTTTAACTCACAAAAAAAGACCAGACTTTGGTGTGACAGACTGGAGAAACCCCGAGAGTATGGCCCTTGGGCACCTTTTAGCACAGTAATGAAGTCAGAACTGAAGTTCACCCTTCAGCCAAAGATTAGACAGGCCCATAAAACAAAATGAGATTAAAGAGGAACAACAGCCCAGGACAAGGACTGCAAGGCCCGAGAGGACAGAAAAGCTGGTAATAGGCAACCCAAAGATCGAGAAGGGAGAGTGTTGACACATCGTGGGGTTGTTAACCAATGTCATAAAACAATATGTGTACTAACTGTTGAGTGAGAAACTGGTTTGTTCTGCAAACCTTCATCTAAAGTACAATTAAAAAAAAAATCTATATGAGACCAAATGGTCAAAAATTACTCTAACACAAAGCCAGTAAGGGGGCAGGGAAACTAGAGTACTGGAAATGGTACAACCAGAATGGAATGAATGAGAATGATAACATTGTGAAAAATATAGCCAATATCACTGAATAATTTGTGTAGAAATTGTTAAATGGGAACCTAAGTTGCTGCGTAAACTTTTACCTTAAACACAATAAAATATTATTCATAAAAAGAAGTTAGAAATGTTTTGTCATATATTTTCACTACAATAAAAAAAAGTTGGAAATCTGATTCTCATGACAATTCTTCAAGATTTTAAATACAGAAGAGTGATTCAGTTTTAAAGAATTTAAAAAAACCTCTGTGGGCCAAACAAAACACATATGTGGGTTGGATCTGGCCCACGGGCCACAATTTTGCATCATATGCTCCAGACACTGTCCACTTGATCACCCACTGCATTCTGATAGCCTAGACTAACAATCCCCATGCAGCACTTGTTCTAGGCAATGGCCACAACCCCTCCCATTTATACACAGTCTACACTGTAGCTTTGCATTTTTATTTATTTATGGTCTTCAGCCTCCTGGAGCAGTACTCTGACCTCTGTTACTGTTTTTAGGTGTCATCAAGTCGATTCCATATCATAGTGAACCCATATGACAGAGTAGAACTGCCCCACCGGGTTTTCTAGGCTGTAATTTTTATGGAAGCAAATTGCCAGGTCTTTCTCCCTCAGAGCTGCTGGGTGGGTTCGAACCACCAACCTTTTGGTTAGCAGCCAAGTGCTTAACCATTTGGACCGCCAGGGCTCCTTGCTCTGGCCTCTTTTTTGTTGTTGTGTGCCATCAAGTCAATTCCAACTCACAGCCACCCTATAGAACAGAGTAGAACTGCCCCATAGGGTTTCCTAGGCTATAATCTTTACAGGAGCAGATCACCAGGTCTTTTCTCTCACAGGGCAGCTGGTGGGTTTGAACAGCCAGCCTTTCAGTTAACAGCCAAGTGCTTTAACCATTGCACCACCAGGGCTGCTTGCTGTGGCCTCTAGACCCCTTCATTTAGGTGCCTTTCTCTCTTCCCTTTACCCTCTTGGACTTGATTTCTCACTCAGTTTTCAGCACGGCTCAGTTTCTGCACTGTAGTCCTCCCGTAGCTAGTGAAAAACTCCTTAGCCCAACCCTGACCTTGCAAATACCACTCCTTAAACCTGGAAGTAGAGTGGGGGTGGGGAGGCATTACCTGGAGAAGCAGTAATCCCCATCTTACAACGAGGAATCTGAGGTCTAGTCAAGTCAGGTAATCTGGCTGCGAAGTAGAGTGGATGGAATTTAAACCCAGATTTGTTTTTCCTCCAGAATACCTTCCTCAGAGAGACTCAGTTTTTCACTTGAGTACTCTGAACTGAGCAGATACCTATAGGAGACCTGGGATACCACATTTTGCCTTGAAATTTCAATGAAATATTCATTTCTATTCCATAACATATTTATATTTGTCTTAATTTTTTTTTTTCCTTCAGGTAAAAATGTCACTTCAGAAATATTTGCTATAGTGTTATAAGTCTTCTTCCTTTCTCTGGATCTGAACCATACCCTGGGGGCCCATGCACAACTGTCCAGGAAGCCTGGTCCCACATATTGATGATATCGGCCTGGTGACCTACTTCCAAAAAATCAGCCATTGAAAACCCTATGGAGCACAGTTCTACTCTGACACATGAAAAATCAGCCATTGAAAACCCTGTGGAGCACAGTTCTACTCCGACACACATGGGGTCGCTATGAGTCAGAGTCAACTAGATGGCAACTGGTAACAGATGGGTAGAAAAGTCATGGGGTTGAGGAAGAGAAAAAAAGTAGTACTTTGATAAATCACACTTGCTCTTTGAAAATACTAGCTGCATACACTAGCATGGAATCCTCTTCCTGTCTGAAGACCCCAGCTATAGTGGAGAAACGAATGACTGTGTCAGCCATCTCAGTCTCTTTTCACAAACTCTTGGCACAAACAGCTCACAAACAAGGCAACTCAGCAGCATGAACATTAGTGACTTATTTGTCATATCAATTTCTCCAACTGTCCAGAGAAAATATTTGATTATAGGAGATAACTGGGGATTCATTTGTCCTTCAGCAAATATGATGACTAATGAATGCCTTCCTTTGAGTAACGTGCATACACCCACTCAGACGCAGTTAATTCTCCACCAGGGGCACATCTCTTAGGACCACACTGCCTTCCCAAGGGTTCTGTCATACTGGGAGAAAAGGAAGTCATGACACCACCACTGGAAAGCCTGCACACGTGGCCTCACGTCAGAGCAGATGCCTACATACGGGGGGTGCTTATCAGTTCATTGGTGGCCCTTGAATGCTGCCTGCTGAATGCCAGTGGATCCAGTAATTCCTCTTACTCTACGCTGAGTGCGACCCATGGAGTATATTCCAGGAATCATCAGCTGAGAGTACTTAAGTGGAAAGCCTTATTCATTCTCCATTTTAAGATCAGCACAGCCAATGTTACGAGAATCTAACTTTTGTTCAAGATGTAGAAGAAAGTTTTGTTGTCATTTTTCTAAGCTAAAAAGGCTTTAATAAAAGAAACAGCATCACCATCTATTGCTTTTAGCGACTCTGTGATGTGAATGTTACTTAAGGTTATCTAACTCACACTTCATCCTTTCCAAAATGTGTAACTCCCCTGCCTTCCCATGTTTCCAACCAGTATCACACAAACACCCTCTTGCTTGATAATGGTGTTGTTGTTAGCTGGCGTCAAGTTGGTCCCTGACTCCTGGTGATCCCAGGCACAAGGGAATTAAATGCTGCCCAGTCCCATGCCATCCCCATGATTTGGTTGAGGATTGGACTGTTGTGGTCCATAGGGTTTTCTTTGACTGATTTTCAAAAGTAGATTGTCAGGCCTTTCTTCCTAGTCCATCTTAGTATGGAAGCTCTGCTAAACCTGGTTCAGCATCAAAGCAACGAGCAAGCCTCCACTGACAGGCAGGTGGTGGTTGTATATGAGGTGCACTGGCCACATGGAAGGCAAAAATTCTACCACTGAACCACCACTGTTCTCTTCTTCCTCAAGAGGTGAGGGGTAAATCCAATCCTCAGGGTGCAGGTGAGCAGCAATTAGCAACAAAAGCTACAGTCCCACTGCAGGCCCAGGGTTGCAATTGATATTCAGCATCTTCCCCCTTTATCAACCTTTCTAGATTTCTTCTAGTCTTGGTCAGCACTTCAGCTCCTGTGGGTTGCTGGTCTAGTGGGGCAATGCAGATTTTCATCCCTGAGAGTTGTAAACCTTTAGTTGCCTTGCTCTTGTTTGGCTGTGGTTACTGCAGTTGCTCAAGAGATGACCCCATGAATTCCCAAGGTTCCACCCCTTCCCTTCCCTGCCTCTACCTTGTAGCTAGCTTCTCCTGTCAATCTTGGGGATTACCAAGCACTGACTGGGGCATTACGTACAGTCGGCCATTCCTTCCTTCAGTGTTTATCACTGTCTGATAATGTTCTTGTTTGAGGGTCTCTGTGCACCAGGATATAAGCTCCCAGAGAACAGAGCCTTGTGTCTTTCACTGTTGAATCCCAGTGCCTATGACATTTTCTCAAACCCAGAGAGCTCACAATATGTAGTTGTTGGACAAAAATGAGAAAAGAAAATGTAGAATGAATATTGTGGAAGGCTGAATACTTCCCAGATCTTTTTTTTTTTTTCCTTTACAAATGGTATTTACAACCAAAACCTGAAAATAGCACTTTGATATTCATCTACTTAATCTTCCACTTTTCAAGATGAAGCCCAACCTCAATTAAGAGGATCTTTTACTCTTAATGAGAATGAGTTGTTGAAAGAAGAAAAGAAAAAGAGGAAGTATAGACCCTAATTAACTTCTCCCCTAAATTTAGATGTATTGCATAAATATATAACTCTTAAAAATATAAGAATTACTGGAGTTGGTAGTCAATGAAGATTCATATAATCATAAACCTCTTTTTTCTTTGTCTTTCCATCATCATTTTAGGATGAATGTGATGGGGTTTTAAAAGAAGAAAAATTATCCAAGTAAACATGACATGCATTACATCATACCAAGAACTATACTAATTAGGTGAACAGACACGTTTCCTCCCTGGTACCAACAACAGGCTAAGAAGAATACCCTGTTATGCTTAAGCATAAAGCAGTTGGTGGCTAGCCAAAAGCTTGCATATGCCATAATTACATAGATTTACACCATTATCAGAGGGGCAGTGGTGGTCCACTAGTAGAATTCTAACTTTCCCTGTTGGAGACCCAGTTCAATTCCCAGACAAGGCACCTCATGCACAGCCACTGCTCATCTGTCACTGGCAGCTTGCAGTGTTGCTGTGATGGTGAACAGGTTTCAGTGGAGCTTCCAGAATAAGACAAACTGGGAAGAAAGGCCTGGCAATCGACTTCTGAAAATCAGCCAGTGAAAACCGTACGGATCACAATGATCCAATCCTCAACCATTTATGGGATGGCTCAGCATTTCATTCCATTGTGCATGTGGTACCCATGGGTCAACTCAATGACAGGTAGCAACAACATCTTGAAGAAGAAGTAAGGGATTTATTTTCATAATAAATCTGGATATCAAAAGGGAGCACAAGAGGATCTGAGATTACATACCATCCTTGATTTACACGGTCTTTATTACTGCCTCCCCCGCAAACACATATCCTATTTTTACACAAATAATGTGCATATTATATGTTTTTTTGCCAACTGCACAATCCCTTGGCACGTTATTTTCCTAAGCATGTTATGGGAGTTATGCATGTGGGTACATTATTTGTGAAAATACGGTACACACTTCCACCCCTACTTGGAGCTTCAACCACTTGCCTCACCTCCTAGCCAGAGCAGCCTTAGAAACAACTCACACCATGCCTGTAGTCACAGAGCAGATCATTGCCACTGCCACTGCTCCCGACAGACCAGAGGCCCCTTCCAGGGTACCTGACAAGGAGAAACCACCTGATACATTCTGGTGATGGCACAATCACCCCTATTCCTTTGTGGTCTGGTGGGGTTGACCATCATTGTACCCTAGATCCTCTCCCCTAGACACAATAAGGCACAAGACCCAGTCTAGCCAATCAAATACCCCATCATCCTGGAAGTGGACATATGATTTAAGCCAGGCCAATCTCTTTAAAGTGTTTAAAAGCAAAGATGTCACTGTAAGGACTAAGGTGCGCCTGAACCAAGCCATGATGTTTTCAATCGCCTCACATGCATGTGAAAGCTGGACAATGAATAAGGAAGACTGAAGAAGAACTGACACCTTTTAATTATGGTGTTGGTGAAGAATATTGAATATACCATGGGGTGCAAGAAGAACGAATAAATCTGTTGGAAGAAGTACAGCCAGAACGCTCCTTAGAAGCAAGGATGGTGACACGTCTTCTCACATACTTTGAATACGTTATCAAGAGGCACCAGTTCTCTGAGAAGGACATCTTGCTTGGTAAAGTAGAGGGTCAGCAAAAAAGAGGAAGACCCTCAATGAGATGGATGGTCACAGTGGCTGCAACAATGGGTTCAAGCATAACAACAACTGTGAGGATGATGCAGGACTGGGCAGTGTTTCGTTCCGTTGTATATAGGGTCACTCTGAGTCGCAGTTGACTCAGTGGCACCTAACAACAACAACAAAAACGAGGATCTTCACTGAGACATTTCACTAAACCTAGTAGAGGGACTTTCTCTTGCCTTGAGGAATATAGTGTTGGAACAATTCTACCTTGGAGCTGTGTAGTCATCTTCTACCAGGAGGATGGGTAGAAATGCAAAGTGCAACTGCACGGCACTTTGTTCAAAAATTAAGAATTTCAATACAGTGACAACAGAGCATTAAGCCAAGCTCAGGACCCTTCTAAGTATGGGGCCTTTAATGAGGGCACAGTCACATGTCCATGAAGCTGGCTCTGTCTACCAGTTTGGAAGAAGACCATCTTCAAAGAAGAGAATGAGGCCAGCATACAAAGGAGATCATAGATAATTATTAAAGAGTCCTAACACTACCATAAGGAGCCTTGGTAGCACAGTGGTTAAGAGCTTAGCTGACAACCAAAAGGTGGACAGTTCGAATCCACCAGCCACTCCTTAGAAACTCTATGGGGCAGTTCTGCTCTGTCCTATAGGGTCACTATGAGTCGGAATTGACTCAACAGCCGTGGGTTTGGCTTTTTTATTTTTTTAACAGTACCATAAGGATCCCTGGTTGCGCAGTGGTTAAGCATTCATCTGCTAACCAAAAGATCAGCAATTCAAACCCACCAGCTGCTCCGCGGGAGAGAGATGTAAGATTTACAGCCTTAGAAACCCTATCAGACAGTTCCACTCTGTCCTACAGGGTTGCTATGAGTCAGAATCAACCCGACAGCCATGGGTTTTGTTTAACAGTACCATTGAGCCTGAATCCAAGCGTGACTAGCATCTTCCATCCTAGAGTTCCCAGTTATGAGAACCAGAAACTTTTGTTTATGTTTAATATAGTCTGAATTGTGCTGTCACTTACAACCCAAAGAGTTCTGACCAATACTGCCAAGTTAAGAATTTGGACCTTTAAAAAAAAATAGATATCCATTGATTATTTAAACACAGTGTGTTATTATTGTTGTTTGCGGTCAAGTCGATTTCAACTCATGGTGACCTGATGTGTAAAGAGATATTTTTCAAAGGTTTTTGGAAAATTGGTTCTCACAGACTGGTTGGGAGAGAGAATAACCTACTGAAAGGAAGTCTAGCTGGCAGGAATTTCATAATTAAATGAGATTATTTCCTGGGGATAAAAAGAACTAGAATCCTATTTCCCCATGCCATAGCTGATATCCAATTGGTACACACCAGTACAGCCAGGCTGGTTACTTAAAACCAGTGTCCATTCTGATAAGGGGTATCAACCTCTTCTGATCATTAAGTATCTTAATTATCACCCCTGCCCATATTTATGCTGCAATATATTTTATAATAAAGTCAAGTTACTTAGAAATATTTTAGAATTCTGTTTTATGTTTGTCTGTAATGCATGACCTCAGTTATTTCACCTTGGATACCAAGATGCAGCAAAAATAAATTTGCCTGCAGCCTGAATGGATTTGCTACCTGTGAGAAATGATGACCTGACTAACTCTTCTCCTTTGACCTCATGATGCTGAAATAATCAGAGCAGAGCCAGGCAGAATGCAAATGGCAATAACATCCAGACTATCAATGACAATGACAAGAAGCTGACCTCTATCTACAAGATGCCAGAAGCAGATGGGCAGGAAGGGAGCCAAGTAGATGCCATAAAGAAAACGGAGATACGATAAACTGTACGAATTGTGTTGGCAATGCACAGTGTACCTTGAGTCAACTTGTATCGCCAACAAAATCCATGAGGCCAAGGCCAACATAACACACAGGCCAAAAGATGGCTGCTTACCACTCCACAAAACCAAACCTCCCCTACTCATTGGCTAGGGAGCCGTGGTGGTGCGGTGGTTAAGCTGTAGGCTGCTAACCTAAAGGTTGGTAGTTGAAACTCACCAGTCGCTCCACAGAAGAAAGATGCGGCAGTCTGCTTCTGTAAAGATTTACAGCACTGGAAACCCTACAGAGCAGTTCTGCTCTGTCGTATAGGGTCACTGTGAATTGGAATCAGCTCGACAGCAATGGGTACCCACTGGCTACTGCTCTAAATTTTGTCCCAAGGAAATAATCAAGCAAATGAACAGTGACGGAAGCTTTATTTATAATAGCAATAATCTGAAAACAACTTCAATGCCCAAATTTAGCCAGCTTCCTCTAACTGGCTCAATAAATTTTGATGTGCCCATATAATGGGCTACTGTTAACTCCATTAAAAATGTCAATTAAGGACATGGAAAGTTGTATTAATACATTATTAAATGTAAAAGCTAGGACAATACAATATGTTAATATAAGTATTTCATGGAAACATTTTGCAGACAAAAATGTCTGGAAGGATTTGGATATTGAAAAAATTCATGATTATTCATTCACATTGTATTTATTCCCTTATTTCTCACTAACAGGTACTCTATTAACAGTAAAATAAGGAACTTAGAGGTTATTTTAACTACATAAAAGATAGTCATCCTTTGGTTTAAGGTTTTTAAGCTTTTTAAAAAGCAAATATTGGAACAGTGAAAATTTGTTATATTTGATCATTTATACTTTGGAAGTTTTTTTTTTTTTAATTAGAGAAGATTTGGATTGGGAGAAAAAGGGGAAAGCATAAGGTGCCTGGGGTTACTATGTGCTCCTCAGATAAGAGACAATCCCAGAAAGGGGTATCCAAAGGCAAAGAAGATAAATAACATGATGTTCCCTGATATTTTCTTACTATTGAACTTAACTTTTAACTTTTGCTTGATATGAGAATAACTGCTTAACTAGATATTCATTCAGATATTGTGGGCATTTTTTCTTTTCAGCAATTGACATGATGAAGGGTTACACAACTTTTGTAGAATTAAATATAAAATATTTGTATTTAATTCTCAAAGCTCACTTCACACACATAGAAGCACTGGGGATCATATAACACCTATAAGGCAGCCAATGGCAGCCAAGAGCATGTGCAGGCCAACACTCACTATTTGTCTTCAAGACTGAGCAGTCAATCGAAAGATAATTCTCCCATCACAGCCATCTACTCACCATGGCTTTGTAGCACTGATCTTGCACAACTTTGTTTTTTCCATGAACTCAATGTGAATTCTGCTTGTAAAATACTCAAAAAAATCCAATAAGAGAAATTAAATACTAAGGAATCAAATTTTATAGAGAAGGGTTGAGCCTTGGAGGGCCTTGGAGGCCTGCTAATCCTTCTAATATCTAAGATTTTTCACTTTCAGAACCAATTTTCACCACATTGGGGGTGTTATTACTTCCATTGGGAACGCATGCCTTAAGCTTTTATCTCACTGGCCAAAGCTGTGTCACATGCCACCCCCACCTAAAAGAGAATCTGGGGAAGCTATTAATTTTGGTTGAGGATATTGCTATCTTTAACAAAATCAGAGTTCTCTTTATCAGAAAGAAGTGGGAATGGATATTGATAAGCAACTTGTAGACCTACCAGAAAACCTAAATATCCTGCAATATGGGATTGGTTAAGCAATGGATGGTACAACCACATAATGGGACACTCAAAGCTGTCTTCACCTCCAGAAAGAATAAAGCAGGAAATTATATGGTAAATGTCCTAGACATTTTGAATGAAAAAAATCAAACTGAAGAAATGTAAATAATATGATTACGTGTGTGTGTGTTTGTGTGTGTGTGTCTCCTTGTACATGCATCGAAAATTTATGGAAAGATTTATAAGAAAGCATTATCTGTAGTTACTTTTAGAAGATGTGATTGAGAAGGAGGGTGACATTTACTTTTCACTTCAATCTGTAGTATTTCTTTTGTAACTGGGATCAGAAGATTAATTGGCATGAAAATACTCAAAAGACCTCGGCTGATTAATTTGGTTAATTTGTGTCCAGACAGGTCTCAATACAACATTCTGAAAAGTTGGCCTCTATCTTGTCTTCTGAGATCCTTAGCAAGAGGTCTATTCACCATGATTCCATTTCAGTGAAGATGGTTCATCAAAAGAAAGAAGCATTCGTAAACCATCCTACCCAGGACTCTATCTCAAGACAGAAGCCCACAGGAAGGTTTCAGGGGACAATATATCAGCTGCTCTCTCGGTTACTTTTTTTTCCCTAAGGTAAGAGATATACCCGTCAATGTTTCTAAATTCACTTTGATAATCTGATTTCTTTTTTGATAACCCTCAAGAAAAGTTCTCTTTGTATTTAAATTATAACCCTTTACAGAGCCTATAATTCTAGTTCCATCTGGCTGGAAGAAAGTTGCTTACCATCCTTCACACTGTAATTGAAAATAGAATGTCTCCTGATGGCTGAAGAAATCAAACACATACATTCAGGACTCAGGAAGTTAAACCATAGCAGATTGGACAAAAGCTTGAAACTTCCTTTAAATCTCCTGTTTTATCTCAATAATTTGTGAGAACCGAGAATTTTACACTCTCCTCTGTGATACAACTATACCTGTTCACATAAATACAATCCCCTCACCACCAATATTTAAATAAACTGATGCTCCAAGAAGATGTGTCACATCTTGGCAAAGACCACCCCACCAGTATAATCCCCTGGATGATGGTTCCATACAACCTGACCCCTTGGGCTTTTCTACTTCTAAGTCAACCATTTCCAATTGTCTTAACCCAGGCACACGGGTTCTGATTTTTCAGTCCTTTAAATGTTTCCACCATTTTCCTTCAAAGTCTATTCCAACTTACCACTACCCCTAAAGTCGTGGTGCTCAAAATTCACTGCAGCTGTCTGCAGCTATTGGGAAGAATGAAGAAGGAAATTGTACAGGAAATGTCCTTGACACTTTAAATACAGTTAAAGAAATATCAGTACTCCCATGGCACGCTATTTATAGCTCCACTTTCTCTCCCCTTTTATTTGTATGTGTACTACTTATTTGTACCTCTGTACTCGGAAAAGAAAGAAAATATTTTATAATCCTATCAAGTAGTTTTATTGAGCCTTTTGAGTAAAGACTCGTACGTCATTTCACGGAGCACAACAGAATTGATTAACATGCCAGAGTGAAGATGCTGAAAGAATAAATTAGAAAAGCCCAAGGAAAGTTATAACAGAGTTTGTGAGCTAGAGAACAGAAAATTGGTTCAGAAATTGGTAAGAGATATAGGAAAGTATGTATATAAAGTGAATAACCAAATAGTAACGTTCACCTGGTCTAACACATCCGGCATACATTCTTCTGTAAAACCTTTATCTTTAACAGGCCAACCTGCCCATCAATCTGCGCAGCCTCAGCAAAACAGCACGCCAAGAAGTCTGCCTTGTTCCTTACCCAATGCTAGTTTATCCTGCCTGGACATGCCTCACACTATTTCCAAGACTGTTCTGATTACTCAGACTCGTGGCGGCCCTATAGGACTGTCCCCTAGGGTTTCCAAGGCTGGAAATCTTTACAGAAGCAGACTGCCCCATCTTTCTCCCACGAGTTCGAACCACCAACCTTTCAGTTAGCAGCCAAGTGTTTAATCACTGCACCGCCAGGGCTTGCTATGAGTTGGAATCAACTCAGCAGCAACAGATTTGGGTTTTGGTTTCTGATTACTCCAGCTCTTGATCTCTCAGCTCAGCTCCTGTCTCCGTCCTCACCCCTCTATCCAATGCTTGATACTATTGCTTCCTCAAGACTAAGACAGACTAGGAAGAAAGGCCTGGTAATCTACTTCCGAAAATTAGTTAATGAAAACTCTATGGTGCAAACTAAAACCATAAAATTCTTAGTAGAAAATGCAGGGGCAATGCTGTAGGGCCTAGCTTTTAACAATGGATTGTCTAATATAAAACAAAAGCACAAACAGCAAAAGACAAAATAAATGGTACCTCATAAAAATTAAAAACTTTTGTTCATCAAAAGACTTTACCAAAAAGTGAAAAACTTTACCAACTGGGAGAATATCTTCAGAAACCATATACCTGATAAGAATCTAATAACCAAAATATATATAAAATCTCAACAACTTAACTACAAAAAGACAAATAACTCAATCATAAAATGGTCAAAGGATTTGAATAGATATTTCATCAAAGAGGATTCAAATGGCCACCAAATATATGAAAAGATGCTCAACATCTTTAGCCATCAGAGAGATGCAAATCAAAACCACGGTGAGATACCATTTCACTCCCAGTAGGATGGCTAAGATTGAAAAGGAAAATAACAAATGTTAGCAAGGATGCAGGGAAATTAGAACACTTATTCATTGATGGTGGGAATGCAAAATGCAACAGCCATTGGGAAAACAGTGTGGCAGTTCCTCAAAAAACTAAAAATAAAACTACCATATGATCCAGCAATTCCACTTCTAGGTATATACCCAAAAGACTTGAAACAGAAACTTGTACACCGATATTCACTGCAGCACTATTCACAATACCCAAAGGTTGAAACAACCTTAATTCCCCTCAGCAGATGAATGGATAAACAAAATGTGGTACATACATACAATGGAATACGACTTAACCAGTAGAAGAAACAAAGTCTTGATACATGCTACAATATATATGGAGCTTGAAGACATTATGCTGAGTGAAATAAGTCAATCACAAAAGGACAAATATTGTATAACCTCACTTACATAAAAAGACAAGAAAAGGCAAAAATACAGAGACCAGAGTTTACTAGTGGTTACCAAGGTGGGAGGGAGAGGAGAAAGGGAAGGTAACAGAGATGGAAAAATCACATTGATTAAGGGTAGGGTTACACAGCCAATTATTGTAATTGTTGTCAATAAGTTGGACACATGTAAAAAGTTGCACTGACAAAAGTTGTGTGAGAGATAAAAAAGAGCAGCTGGTGAGGCTGCTTACTTTCAACCAAAAACCTCACGGGATTTGGTTCCTTGGTTTAGAGGTTTAGGGTCATGGTTTCATAGGACATCCCAGTTAATTGGCCTAATAATATATTTAGTGCTTCTGTTCTACTTCCTAGTTCATTTCATAGTTCCTAGGGTCTTAAAACTTGCAAGTGGCCATTCAAGTCACAACAATTGGTCTGTATTCCCCTGAAGCAACAGAGGAACAGGGAGAGTCAGGAATAGGAGGAGGATATGGAATCTGTGGCTAATTGCCTCCACGAACAACTGCCTCCTTTGCTATAAGACCAGAAGAACCAGATGGTGCCTGGCTACCATTTCTGAACATTTTGATCAAAGATTCCAAGAAGAATCCTGATCAAAAAGGGGAAAATGCAGTACAGAATTTCAAATTCTCATGGACTCTAGACTTTTTGGAGCCATGGAGGGTGGATGAACCCCTGAAACTACCACCCTGAGATCATCTTTAAACCTTAAACCAAAACTATCCCCTGAAGTCCGCTGTTGCAGCCACTGTGCATTTTGAGTGCCTTCAACCTAGGGGGCTCATCTTCCGGCCTGTATTGGACAACATTCTGATGTGATCCACAGGTTGTTTTTTTTTTTAAAAAAAAAACAACAGAAATTAGCCCGGTCCTGTGCCATCTTCATGATTGTTTTGTTTAGTTGTACGTGGGGTCCCCACGAGTCAGAGTTGACTAGACAGCAACTAAGAACAACAACTGATATTTAAACCTTGGTTCTTTGAAATTACACTCACCCCTCAAACTACATTTACTTTGAACTCCTCCCGAGGAAATCCTGGCATAATCCAGCACACCTGGACAAACCCAGGCTGGCACCAGCCAAAAGACTGAAATTACCGTTGGGATTGTCCCAGTCCCTGACACGGAGAATTGAGCACTAGTCAGGCAGAATTTCCAGCAGATTCAAGACTTACTGAATCAAAATCTCATGAAGGGAAGCCAGGAATTCTACTTTTAAAGGCACTGTCATGGATTGAGTTGTGTCCCCCAAAAATATCTCTCGGCTTGGCTGGGTCATGATTCCCAGTGTTGTACGATTGTGTAATCTGATGTGATTTTCTTATGTGTTGTAAACTCTATCACTATGATGAGGTTATATGTGATCTCCTTATGTGTTGTAAATTCTATCACCGTGATGAGGTTATGCTGATGAGGTTTACAAGATTAGTTAGTGTCTTAATGCAATCTCTTTTGAGACAGAAAAGAGAGAAGTGAGCAGAGACACAGGGGAACCTCACACCACCAAGAAAGAAGTGCCAGGAGCAGAGCACATCCTTTGGACCAGAGGTCCCTGCGCAGAGATGCTCCCAGACCAAGGGAAGACTGATGCATCACAAGGACCTTCCTGCAGAACCGACAGAGAGAGCCTTCTCCTGGAGCTGATGCCCTGAATTTGGACTTGGAACCTACAGGACTGTGAGAGAATAAACTTCTCTTTGTTAAAGACATCCACTTGTGGTATTTCTGTTGGAGCAGCGCTAGATGACTAAGACAGGCACTAAATGTGTTTCTGGTGATTGGCCAGGTTTGGGAGCTGCCGTAGAGGACAATATCCCATCGTACCTTCCAGAGTTAAAATGAACCTTTTTTTTTTTTTTTTGTTCTCTGATGCTGGTCAGTAGTGACTGGTTTCTCTCTTGCTATCTTGAACTTTTAAATAATAATCCATTTTTGATAAAGCCTAACGAAGTAAACCCTTTGGTGTGTATCAGCCCAGCTTATAGCAATTCTTCCTTCTCTAATAATTTCCCAGTCTATAGGGAGGGACCTTTTTATACAACGTGTCTCCACTGCTGACCTCAGTTTAGTGGACTGGGAGTGATTCAAGTTGAGCAAATCAGAAGCCCAGGACCCTGGAAATTTTGATTTGGGAGCAAGAAAGAGAGCTAGTCCCTCAATGTAGCTAGACCTTGTGAAGCTGGAAGTTGTTGGCTATCATCTTCCACTGGACTGAGTAGCAGGAAAAGCTGTTCCCCCAAGAAAGAAGGCAGTAGATGCACAGAAAGAAGCAGAACAAGAGACAAAACGAGCACTCTTGGATCCCCAACAGGTTTCCAGTCACCCATTGCAACCTCCCCAAGGCCCAGCTGTATAAAGCCCTTGGTTTTCACAAGCCACCCCTTCTTTATAATTAACTTTGTTATTCTTGAATTATCTGCAAGATGTAGCTTGCAGCAAGGCTTCTGCCTAGTGGAACTACTTACAATTGATAATGACACATATTGAGAAAAGAGGATTCATGGCCTTCAATGGTGATTAAAGACATTGTTTTTCCAACTATGATAGTTCAGGGGATGTATGACACCGTTCTTTCTATTTAAAGATCAATGTACACCAGGTATCTATGCATACTGATATAGCTGATAAAAGTCAACTCTTTTTTTTTATTAATATGGAAAAAAATGTCCCATTAATATCGAAAAAAAAAGTCTAGGACAAAACCTTTTTGTGTGAGATTATTTACAACATTCTTCTGAGAAAAAATTATCATTCCTGAATAAAAATGCTTAAGTAATTCTCTGATAAACTCTAGATTAAGACCTCCTCTGGGAACGTGCAGCCCACACCCTCAGCTGCCTGTTTCTCAGGAATCTAATGGTATTTAACCAGAATTTTTTTTTTTTTAACCGTATCCAGTCAAACAAAGATTATCTAGACATCCTCTTGTCCTATAAAATGTCCATACAAAAAGCAAATCTTTGGATTGGCCTGTCAGATCTTCTTCTTTGTAGCAAGTATGAAATAAAACTTTGACACCAGCTCATAGCAAAAGGGTCTGAAAAAATTTTTTATCAAAATTTGGTGAGTCTTTATAAAGACCATATTTTGGCCACTGCTGCAGTTTACACTAACCAATTGTCATGACTCTTGACTTCTGACAAGTTGTTTGGTGCTTTGTTTAAAAATTTACAATTCAGGTTTATAATGAATAGAGTATCTGCTGTGACTTTAGCGCTGTTCAAAATCTTGTTGCTGTATCATTGGAAAGCTTCAGCAGTGTGCTTAAAAATGTTGCCCTGTCTACAGCTCTCTCACCTTTAGCCTTGCTCACCTAGAATGTGGTTTGCCATCAGAAGATTTTTTTTTTTTTTCTGTTTGATATTTCTTATGTCCTGATTGCTGGGCATATTCCAAAACAACATCATTATCATTTTCTTTTGTCATTGAATGTGTGCAAGCGTTGTTTCATTAGTTAAAACATTTGTTAGTATCCACTGTGTGCAAAGTATTCCTTTCATTTCCTGCTTTCCAGAAGTGTGCCTAATAATGGAATTAGTGAAAGAAAAAACCCATAAAGCTCAATGATGCAATGAATCTAGACTATCTCATGCTGCAGGATTTTGCTGCACATAAACACACTCCAGATAACATCCAACAAAATTAAAAAACATATTGAAAAGGAATTTATAAACATACTGAAATCTTTCCAAGAAACGCGTAGACAGTGTATTGTACAACCCAAAGTATTTGTTCTAAGAGTGGGATCCTTTCCTCAGTGGCGTCACTAGTGGGGTGCAGGGGTTGCAGACTGCACGCCCTGACACTATCAGAAGGGGTGACACCAAAATGACCCCAGGGTCAGCAGCAGCAGAGGCCCCACCGGAGGAGGGGCCACCAAGGCAGTGGTATCACTAGGGTTGGTGTCATCTGTCACCTAGTGCGGTAACTCTTCACCCCCTCCCCCATCACCCACCAGTCAGGGTGTGGGTAGCCGGGCTGTGGCACCTGCCATTGGGCAGAGAAGAGGGTCTTTGCCTTGGCCAATGGAAGAAAGGAGGAGCTGCGGGGAGGTGGGGGGGGGTGTGGGTGGGGGAGCACGGCTCTCAGCCACGCATGGCAGTGGGGCAAGGCCAGGCTGCTCCACCCACGGAGGGAGGGATCAACAGACAGCCCCGCCTAACCCAGGTGGTGGGGCGGGAGTGAAACCCTGAGTTCCTGTGCTGAGTAACACCAACCCCAGTGATATCACTGCCTTGCCTTATAGTCCAACTCTTCACAGCATCTGCTTCCTTCATATCTCTTTTCCTCCCATCCCAGTTCCAGCAAGGAGTTGACTTTATCTCATTTCAACCCCCTTCCTTTAGTCTAATATTCCACACCAATCCTGTTCTTTCAGGAGTTGCTCCAGGCCCTGTCTAGCCATTCAAGGTTTTCTGAGACTCTACAGTTCTATTATTCTGATCAGCATAAGAGAAGTCTAGGCCTGCAAGCTGTTCTACCAACAACTGTCCTTCCTCTTTACTAAGGGGTTAGGCTAAGGCAGCAAGACTGTTCATACTCACATAATAATAACTCTGTCTCCATTATAGCCGTCATATGATACAATGTGAGGTAAGGGCCATATGACTTGTACAAGGTACCAAGGGCATCTAGAAGAGACAGTGCATTTCTATTTGTGGAGATTAGCCATGTTTCATTAGCCAAGTTTCATGAGTGGATGGAAATCAACTCAAAGTTGACACCTCAGTCATCCAGAGTGCATCACCTACATAGATATAAGACCGGAACTTGCTACAACAGGCCTCCCTTCCTGATATTCTGCAGCCTAGTCAAAGCCAGTCCATTCACACTTCTCTCCAGATATACCAGTCAATTTGTTTGGGCTAGAGTGGTCTTGGCCCAGTCACAACCGTACTGCACAAAGCATCAAAGAGATTTCTGCTGGTTCCTTTGCTGTATAGCAAACCTACCTGTGCAGAAACAAATAAATATAGCAGGCTTGAGACTACTTCGAAACGCCCACTTGCAGCGTTGGCCCTTGAATTCAGGAGAGTTCACACCATCCCCGTATTGAAAAGAGTGGCTCACTGTGCCTAAATTGTGCATACAATGAGATTTATGCTGAACCTCTGCATTTCTCCTGGGAGTCTGGAATTTTGGTACGTGCTAGGCAGAGGGTGCCTATGTGACCAGCCACAATAAAAACTCTGGGCACTGAGCCTCTAATGAGCTTCCCTGGTAGACAACATTTTGTATGCATTGTTATAACTTATTGTTGGAGGAATTAAGTGTATGCTATGAGACTCCACTGGGAGACGACTCCTGAAAGCTTGTGCCTGATTTCCTCTAAACTTTGCCCCTGCATCTTATCCCTTCGCTGATTTGACTTTGTATCCTTTTGCTGTAATAAATCATAACCGTGAGTATGACTATATGCTGAGTCCTGTGAGTCCTCCTAGCAAATCATGGAGCAGGGAACTGGTCCTGAGGACCCCCAATGCACTACCCTCCTACTTTACAATCTCATCTCACGTAGCCCCTGCCTTTGTTCGCTCTGCTCTTTTCTGTTTCTCAGACTATCCAAGTTCTTTCCAACTTGAGGCCCTTTGCACGTACTACCCCTACTGCTTAGAATGGTCTTCTCTTTTTTATGGCTCTTCCTTCAGTTCTCAGCTTATGTATATCACCTCCTCAGAGACCTTCCCTGACCACTACCAACACAGTTATCATCTCATGCATCACCTCTTTATTTGCTATCTACCAATCTTCAACCTATAGTGGGATTGTTTATTTACTTAAGTACTAGGCTACAGTTCCTCAGGATCTGGGACCTATCTATCTTATTCACACTATATCCCTAGCATTGTGACAGAAAAAATCCAATTCATAACTGTTGATAGATTGAATGGATGAATCCCTGCATTTGGATCAAAATATCCAAGGAGAAGGGGATCTTTAGAAATGCATTCCAACATCTTCTGTCCTATCAGAAGTGTATTTTACATCCAACAGATTTCCTTTTTCAAAAAAAAGAAAAAGCTGTTGTTCTCTGTGTGTGTGTGCACACGTGTGTGCAAGTGCCCTTTCAGGGCTAATTTTAGCAGTTCTTATGGGACATTGCAAAGATTTTAGTCCCTTCTCAAACAGCTGGATGTAACTGACCTGAACACAAGCTTCACTACACAACCCAGGAATTTGTAATGACCCTGCTTGCTAGTGCTGAGAACTCAGATTCTGGTGAGGCAATACTCTGTCAACATATCTCAGAAAGCTTATACTCCCTAGTGACCTTCTCCTCTTTGCATTTATTTATAGGAGTTATAAAGTAAATGCCTAGTGCTGAGCAATAAAAAAAAAAAAAAAAAAAAAAAAAAAACTTTTCCATCTAGGTTTTGAAAATCAATTTCTCTACCAAAATAAAAAAAATAACAATAATATTGCCAAACTGTGCAACGAAGGGAAGTATGAATAGCATCCCTAATAACTTTCTTTCTTACAGTAGCTCTTGGATCATCCAAAGGACCTGGCCCATATTTTGAAAAACCATCATTCTTTACTTCTGTCAAATGAGAAAAGTAGAGAAGGTCAAAGACAAGGACTTCCTCTAAAATGCACCACCATTTAAGGAATCCCTATGATCGAAGTTCAAAGTAAGAAGACTTCAATGGAGTACTACAGCTTATCTGGCTACCTAGGACAGTGCTTCATTTTACAGAGATAAGTGTGTATCCTACAGAGGGTGGAAGGCCTGATCTTGCTTTACACTTGGCTATCAGGGACAAGAAAGAATCTGCTAGATGGACTACACTTTGCCTTTGGCATGCTCTGTTCTGAACAATGGTAATCTTTCTAGTCACATCTCCCACCACTTCCCAACACGTATCTTAAACTCCCACCATATAGAAATCCTTACCATTCCTCAAATATGCCATGTTCTCTTACATCTCTGGACCTTTGTACACATTTCCTCTATCAGTAATGTACTTCCCCTTCCTTTTCTACCTACAGGAAAACTTCTCATGCTTAAGAATCTGTACAGATACTTCCTTGGTGAAGTCTTCCCAAATTTCCCGGGCAATTAGTGGCTCCCTCTCCTGTGCCCCCATTGACCTTTGGGAATAACTCTGTTATAGCACTTAATATATCATATTTTAATTAATTGTTCATGAGTCTTTATTCCCCAAGCCAGGCCGTGGGTTCTTCGAGATAAACAAATTTATTCATCTTTATATCTTCACAGCTTGTTAAGACATGATAGTGCAAATAAATGCTGATTAACTGAAGAATGAGAATTCAGACTTCAGCTGCTTAACTCCAAGTACTAGCCTCTGGATTGCTAAAATAAAGAGAATTAAATATGTTGCAAAATGTTGGCAATTTTTCCACTTACAGCATTCTAAGAGATTTGTTACAAAAATTTCCAAGAAAATTTATACACCAAAGGAAACATCACCTAAGCCCTAACTTCCTTTAATACAGACAGACTCTAAATTTAAATTTCTTCCTTTCAAGAGTATTTTAGCCTATATAACCAGTTGCCGTTGAGTGGACTCCGACTCATGGTGACCCCATGGGTTCAGAGTAGAACTGTGCTCCAAAGGGTTTTCAGTGGTTGATTTCTTCAAAAGTAGATCACTAGGCCCTTCTTCAGAGTCATCCTGGATGGACTCGAATCTCCAAGCTTTTGGTTGGCAGCTGAGCATGTTAATAGTTTGCACTACCCAGGATGCCTATATTCTACAGATAAAATTCAGAATCCTTGGAAGCTCAACCCCCACCCTTCCTTCATCCAATCTTTATATTCTGAATGTTAATGCCTAAACTTTATAGGGGATCAGCTGTATAAAAATTAACCAATGAAGTCCAGGACCATAGAAGCAGAACTGCAGTAGGTGCAGCTGCTTATCTCCCTGAAGATTTACTATCTGACCTGAAGAGACACACTGCTATGTGATAGGAATTTACTTACTGTTCATGCCTGACCTTTTTCCATGATGAGGGAGATTGCATTACTGGGTGGCTTGAAGATATTTTTGTCCCTGTTTAGCAGCAATGACATTTCCTGCCTATTGGCTGCAGAGACCCTTCTAAGCTCAAGCACAGAAAATCCTGACCCTGACGAAACTCCTCTATCTATGGGGCGAATTTCTGGGGGGCCAAGTATTAATAGGTTTAAAGGACAAAGGTTTATTGGAAGAGTGAGAGCAGAGGGGACAGCATGATGACAAAAACACACTGGCTGCCTCGCCACCTTCCATAGAAATCAAGATGGATAAGTGCAAGTAGACTTTGGGACTCTAGGAACCCTACAGTGTGAAAAGGCAGGTGACAGATGTGAGGATGTGAAAACACAGGGAAGTGAAATAGCACTGCCCGGGTCATTTGACATCCCTGTGCTCCATATCTAGGTCACAGCACCATAATTTTCCAAGCTAGAAATGTGATTGAAGCAACTGTAAACAGGCTTCTGCAAACCTGTTCCAATCTCAGGTGATCTTTATTCACACAATGAATAAACTGCCGAGCAGCAATGAATCCTGGGTATATTTAAATCTTCTCTTTCTTCCAAATACTCATTGCTCTTTTTCTTTTCCTCTACCCTCATCATTTCTAGAAAATGTGAGTTTTGTTTTTTTTAATGTTTTTGTCTCCCAGTAAATTTAAAATTTAAAAAAAAAAAAATCCTCTCAGACTAAAAAAAACACTATGTGTTGGTAATTGTGATCACAAAAAACAAATGTTCCCAATAAATTAAAGAGTGAAATTGATTCAGGATAGGAACATTTAACCGAAGGAACCATTTATAAAGACCAGATTCAAAACAAGTCACTTCCAGTGTAACCTGTTTGGTGTCATTAGATTCACAGAGATACGTATCATATGCAGCAATTAGCCAACAGAATGTCGACTCAACTATCAGAACACTTTTCTCCCATCTGCAGTGTGCACCATTAATCACCAAACCACTGCTGTAGAGTCGATTCCGACTCATAGTGACCCTATAGGACAGAGTAGAGCAGCCCCATAGGGTTTCGAAGCCTGGAAATCTTTACGGGAACAGACTGCCACATCCTTCTTTCTCAGGGCAGTTGGTGGGTTCAAACTCCCAACCTTTCGGTTAGCAGCTGAGTGCTGAACCACTGCACCGCCAGGGCTTCTTCCATTAAACACAGTCGTATATAAACCACCAAGACACAAATGGACAAGAATTACTAGCTTTCTCTAAAGGCATTTGTTTAAAAAATTACACACATTCTTTACTCAGGTTGCAAGTTCTTTCTATTGCTTCAAGTTAGAGAATTAAAAACTAGAAAAAACAAACCTATTGCTATCAAGTCAATCACGATTCATGGCAACCTCACGTGTTGCAAAGGAGAACTGTTCCATGGGGTTTTCTTTCCTTTCTTTTTATAAATTATTTTTTTAATTGCACTTTAGATGAAGGTTTCCAGAACAAATAGTTTCTCATTAAACAGTACATATATTGTTTTATGACATTGGTTAACAACCCCACAACATGTCAACACTCTCCCTTCTGGACCCTGGGTTCCCTATTAACAGCTTTCCTGTCCCCTCCTGCCTTCTAGTCCTTGTTCCTGGGCTGTTGTGCTCCATTTGTCTCATTTTGTTTTATGAGGCTGTCTAATCTTTGGCTGAAGGGTGAACCTCAGAAGTGACTTCATCACTGAGCAAAAAGGGTGTCCGGGGACCATACTCTCGGGGTTTCTCCAGTCTCTGTCAGGCCAGTAAGTCTAGTCTTTTTTTGTGAGTTAGAATTTTGTTCTAAATTTTTCTCCAGGTTTGTCCGGGACCCTCTGTTGTGATCCCGGTCAGAGCAGTCAGTGGTGGTAGCCGGGCACCACCTGGTTGTACTGGACTCAGTCCTGTGGAGGCGGTGGTAGTTGTGCTCCATTAGTCCTTTGAACTAATCTTTTCCCTGTATCTTGCTCCCGAAGGGGTGACACCAGTGGAGTATCTTAGATGGCTGCTCACAGTCTTTTAATATCCAAGACGCTACACTCCAAGGTAAAATGTAGAAAATTTTCTTCGTAAGCTATGTTATGCCAATTGAGCCCGACATTCCCTGAGACCATGGTCCCCACAGCCCTCAGATTAGCAGTCCAGTCCCTCAGGCAGTCTGGATGTGTCTACGGAGTTTCCATGACCTTTCCTTGTACAAGTTGTGCTGGCTTCCCCAGTATTGTGTACTGTCTAACCCTTCACCAAAGTTACCAGTTATCTATTGTCTATTTAGTATCCCCCCCACCCACACGGCCTCTTCCTGGTAACCGTCAAAGATTGTTTCTTTTTGTGGGTAAACCTTTTCATGAGTTTTTACAGTAGTGATCTCATACAACATTTGTCCTTTTGTGATTGACTTATTTCACTCAGCATAATTTCCTCCAGTTTCATCCATGTTATGAGATGCTTTGCAGATTCATCATTGTCCTTTATCGTTGCATAATACTCCATTGTGTGTATGTACCATAGTTTGTTTATCCATTCATCTGTTGATGGGCACCTAGGTTGTTTCCATCTTTTTGCTATTGTGAACAATGCTGCAATGAACATGGGTGTGCATATGTCTATTTGTGTGACAACTCATTTCTCTAGGATATATTCCTAAAAGTTGGATTGTTGGATCTTATGGTACTTCTATTTCTAGCTTTCTGAGGAAGCGCCATATCATTTTCCAAATTGTTGTATCATTTTGCATTGCCATCAGCAGTACATAAAATTCCGATCGCCCCGCAGACTCTCCAACATTTGTTATTTCCAGGTTTTTTGATTCACACCAGTAATGCCGGGGTGACATGGTATCTCATTGTGGTGTTAATTTGCATTTCTCTAATGGCTAGTGATGGTGAGCATTTCCTCATGTGTCTGTTCGCCACTTGAATGTCTTCTCTGGTGAAGTGTCTGTTCATTTCCTTTCCCCATTTTATAATTGGATTATTTGTCTTTTTGTTGTAGAGGTGTTGGATTTGCTTGTAGATTTTAGAGATTAGAACTTTGTCTGACTTGCACTGACCAAAAATTTTTTCCCAGTCTGTAGGTTCTCTTTTTACTCTTTTGGTGAAGTCTTTTGATGAGCATAAGTGTTTAATTTTTAGAAGATCCCAATTATCTAGCTTCTATTCTGGAGTTTGTGCACTGCTGGTTATGGCTGGTATCCAGTTAATGTCATGTATTAGGGCCTCCAGTGTTGATCCTATTTTTTCTTCTATGAACTTTATAGTTTCTGGCTTTATATTTAGGTCTTTGATCCGTTTGAATTAGTTTTTGTATATGGTGCAAGGTATGGGTCCTGTTTCATTTGTTTGTAGATGGATATCCAGTTTTGCCAGCACCATTTGTTAAAGACTGTCTGTTCTCCATTTGATGGACTTTGGGCCCTTGTCAAAGATCAGGTGACTGTAAGTGGATGGATTTACATCTGAGTTCTCATTTCTGTTCCATTGTTCAGTGTATCTGTCATTGTACCAGTACCAGGCTGTTTTGACTACCATAGCTGTATAGTAGGTTCTGAGGGTCAGGTAGTGCAAGTCCTCCTGCTTTATTCTTTTTCTTCAGTAGAGCTTTACTTATCCGGGGCTTCTTCCCCTTCCATATAAAATTAATGATTATTTTTTCCATCTCTTTAAAGAATGTTGTTCATATTTGGATCGAGATTGCATTGTATTTGTAAATTCCTTTGGGTAGTTGTCATTTTCACAATGTTGAGTTTACCTATCCATGAGCATGGTATGTTTTTCCATTTATGTTGACCCCTTTAGGTTTCTTGCAGTAGTGTTTTGTAGTTTTCTTTGTATAGGTCTTTTACATCCCTGGTTAGATGTATTCCTAAGTATTTTATTTATTTAGGGGCTATTATAAATGATAGTTTTCCTCATTTCCTTTTCAATTTTCTCTTTATTGGTTTATAGGAATCCAACTTATTTTTGTATGTTTATCTCATATCCTGCTACTCTGCTGAATCTTTGTATTAGTTCCAGTACTTTTCTTGTAGAGTCTTTTGTGTTTTCTGTGTATAGTATCGTGTCATCCACAAACAGGGACTGTTTAATGTCATTATTAATATGGATTTCCTTTATTTCTTTTTCTTGCCTTATTCCTCTAGCTAGGACTTCCAGCACAATGTTAAATAGGAATGGTGATAAAGGGCACCCTTGTTTTGTTCTCGTTTTCAAGAGGAATGTTTTCAGCCTCTCTCCATTAAGAATGATGTTGGCTGTTGATTTTGCATAGATGTCCTGTATTATGTTGAGAAATTTCCCTTCTATAACTATTATTGAGAGTTTTTATCAGGAATGGGTGTTGGACTTTGTCAAATGCCTTTTCTGCATCAATTGATATGATCATGTGATTCTTTTCTTTCCTTTTATTTATGTGGTGAATTAAATTGATTGATTTTCTAATGTCAAACCATCCTTGCATATTTGGTATGAATCCTACTTGGTTTTGGTGTATTATTTTTTTTGATAT
>NW_004444100.1:51021-76157 GCF_000243295.1 Trichechus manatus latirostris | reverse complement strand
ATGTTTTGATCTTGTCCCTTTCTTCTTTTTTGATGTGTGCATCTATTGCTATAAATTGTCCTCTGAGGACTGCCTTTGCTGTGTCCCAAAGGTTTTGTTACAATATGTTTTCATTCTTGATTGAGCCTAGGAATTTTTTTATTCCATCTCTGATTTCTTCTATTACCCAGTGGTTTGTAAGCAGGGTTGTATTCCGTTTCCATGTAATTGATTTTTTTTTCCTTGCTCTTCCTGTTGTTAATTTCTACCTTGATGGTGTTGTGGTCAGAGAAGATACTTCATATTATCTCAAAGTTGTGGATTTTGTTGAGGGTTGCTCTGTGGCCTAAGATGTGGTCTATTCTGGAGAATGTTCCATGTGCTTTGGAAAAGAATGTGTACTTTGCAGCTGTTTGGTGGAGTGTTCTATATATGTCTATGAGGTCAACATGGCTGATTGTGCCCTTTAGGTGTTCTGTATCTTTATTGAGTTTCTTTCTAGATGTTCTGTCCTTTACCAAGAGTGGTGTGTTGAAGTCTCCTACTATTATTGTGTAACTGTCAATTTCTCTTTTCAGTGCTGTTAGAGTTTGTTTTATGTGTTTTGGAGCCCTGTCATTGGGTGCATAGATGCTTATTATGGTTATGTCTTCATGACAGATAATCCCTTTAATCATTATATAGTGTCCTTCTTTGTCTTTTATGGTGGATTTTGTTTTAAAGTCTGTTTTATCTGAGTTTAGTATTGCCACTCCTGCTTTTTTGGTAGATGTTTGCTTGATATATTTTTTTCCATCCTTTGATTTTTAATAAAATTACATCTTTTTTCTTAAGATGTGTCTCTTGTAGACAGCATATTGATGGATCCTGGTTTTTTTTAACCATTCTGTCACTCTCTGTCTCTTTATGGGTGCATTTAGGCCAGTTATAGTCAGTGTAATTATTGATAGGTATGAGTTTACTGCTGTCATTCTGTAGTGCTTTTTTTGGTGGTGCTGACGTTTTCTTTGTTCCTCTTACTCTTCTGTGCTGAATTCCTTTTGTTTGTTGGTTTTTTTTATTTCTTTTGTTTTTGTAGGTTTCGTTTTTACTGAGACTTTATGTTTTTCTTCTTTATTTTGATGAGTAGGTTTGTTAACTTCCTTGTGGTTACCTTGAAATTTACCCTTATCTTCCTAGGTTTGAACCAGTTTGTTATTACTTGGTATCGCCTTGCCTTCCTTGCCATTGGAAAGTTCTATACCTACACTGTTTATTCCCTTTTCTATTGTTCTGATGTTGTTGTCATTTACAGATTAACCTCTCTGGTTCCCTGTTGTAATACTTTTGTTTTTGGATAGTCCTTGAGAGTTCATTTCCTAGGTTGGTATCTGGCTGGTACGATCCTGTGTCCTAGATTCAGCTTGTGATCTCATGTTGTTTGTTCTCAGATCGAAGGACTCCCTTTAATAAGTCTTGTAAGTTTGGTTTCGTTTTTACATAGACCCTGAATTTCTGTTTATCGAGAAATTTCTTAATTTCACCATCATATTTGAATGAGAGTGTTGCAGGATATATTATTCTTGGCTGGCAATTTTTTTCTATCAAACTTTTATATATGTCATCCCATTGCCTTCTTGCCTGCATGGTTTCTGCCAGATAATCTGAGCTTAGTCTTATTGTTTCACCTCTGTATGTGACTTTGTGTTTTTCTCGAGCTGCTCTCAGGATTCCTTCTTTGTCTTTGGTTTTAGGGATTGTGATTATGATATGCCTTGGCGATTTTCTTTTGGGGTCTATCCTATATGGGGTTTGTTGAGCTTTTTGGATGGTCACCTTTTCATCTTTCAGGATATTGGGGAAGTTTTCTGTCAGCAGTTCTTCAATGATCCTCTCTGTTTTCTGTTTTCTTTCCCATTTTGGAACTCAGATCACTTAAAAATTTTTGCTTGTGGTTGTATGCCACATAATTCTCGGGGTTTCTTCATTTTTCTTTGTTCTTTTTTCTGATTTTTCCTCAGAGTTGTATCCAACTGTTCATCTTCATTTTCACTGATCCTGTCTTCCATCGTTTGAAACCTGCCCCTAAGCCCTTCTGTGACACTGTCCATTTCTGAAATCTTGTTGTTTATCTTTTAGATTTCTAATTATTGTGTTTGTATGATTTCTGGTTATGAATTTATTTTAACATTTTGTTCCTTTATTATTTTCCTGAATTCTTCCAGTTTTTGTCTGTATTTTCCACAAATTTGTCTGCCTTTTCCACAAATTTGTCTGCCTTTTCCATGAATTTGTCTATTTTTTCCTCATTTTTGTCTGCTTTTTGCTTCAACTCTTAGATAGTTCTGAATATTAGAGATTTGAATTCCCTATCAGGTAGTTCTAGTGACTTTTCTTCTACTGGAAAGTCATCTGGTGTTTTATTTGGGACACCTACTGGAACCATCCTGTCTTTTTTTTATGTTTTGATATTCTTTGCTGTCTTCTGGACATTCAGTAGTTATTTTCCTCATTTATTGATTGTAGATTTGTTTGTTTCATCCTACTTTTTTGTTTCATTTGGTTATGTCTGAGCAGGCAGGCTGTGCATTCTTTGTTGTTTGCTCATCTGTGGGCACAATACTTTTCTCCTCCTTGTCTAATTGGCACAGTCAGACACTCAGCTATAGTGCAGCAGGGCAGGTCCAGCTGGAGGGGAGTTGCTGGGATGGTTTTCTGTGGCATGTACTATGGCCAACAGGGTGGGCTTGGGATCAGTGTAGGGCAGGTTCCAGTAGGCCATGCCTGTGCTGCTTGGGGGTGTGATGTTCAGCGCATGGTGCAGGTAGGCAGGAAGAAGAGGGGAGATTGTGACGTGTGGAGCTAAGACAGGAAACAGGAGAGAGAAACAGGAGCCGAAAACAAACAAAAAAGAGCACTAAGGGAACTTGCCATTGGTGCGGAGAGATGATAGACTGATAAATGCAGAAAAACAAAAAAGAAAAAGGGTAAAAGGAAATAAATAGATTTTTAAAAATTAGAAAAAGAAAAGCTCCCAGGGATCCCACTGGTTTGGCTGTGAAGACTGAGGAAGTGGCTCCCAGACCGCGAAGTACAGCCTGGCTATAAGGGGTAGCTGTGTCACACAGCACCAGGTATTCAGGAGACAGGAAGAGAAGGTAAGTATAGAGAGACAAGAAACTGAGAAATGAAGGAAGACAAAAAGGGAAAAAGAGAGAAAAGAAAACAAACAAAAAAAGAAATGCCTCCAGGGATCCCACTGCACAGCTGCACAGACTGAGGAAGTAGGTCCCAAGCTGTGCAGAACTGCCTGGCTAGAAGGGGCTCCCAAGCAGAGACAAGAAAAAGAAAACAAACAAATCAAATCAAATCAAAACAGAGCAAATCAATACAAAGAAATAAACAAAGCCCTGGGGATCCCACCAGCATGGTGGCACAGGCCGTGAAGCAGTTTCACAGTCAAGCTGCATTCCACAGCCTTTCAGGAAGAAGCAATGATGGCACACGGAGCCAGGTATTTAGGAGAAAGGCGGGGGAGGTGGTGAGAGGTATGGAAGAAACCAAAAGAAGTGGAAAAAAGTAACACCAGCAACAAACAAATGGCAATCAGGGAGTCAGCCAGTGTGGCCAGGTGGAATCCAAGCAGCACAGAGCTGAAGCCAGTGCATCCTGGCCAAGACACTGTGGCTGCAGGAAGCAGAGGAGGCTAAGTGGGGGTGAAAAAAGGTGGGGGATGGGAAAGCATATATTTCTGGTTACCAGTTGTTTTGTCTCCTGCTGGGAGCTCCATGAAGCTGCTTTCCCATACTCCCTGTTGGCCGATATCTGACAGGAGTCCAAGATGGTGAATCCGTACTGTGTTAGCTGATGGGGGGGCCTCTGGATGTATCTCTCCTCACTGTCTGTTCTCTGTCAGTTTCTTAGTCCTCTAGGTGCTTGGCTGAGTTCTTTATCCCTTCATTTGATGCTTAGGGTTTCAAGATTGGCGTTTGTCTCTGTTTGGCTTAGTTTTTCAGGTCTTTGCTGTGAAGGAATGGTGTGGTACTTCTATATATAGTGCCATGCTGCCCAGAAATCCTTCATAGAGTTTTCTTAGCTTTAATCTTCAGGGAAGCAGATTGCCAGGCCTTTCTTCCATGGTGCCCCTGGGTGGGTCTGAACCACTAACCTTTAGCTTAGTAGTTGAGCACAAACCATTGGCACCACCCAAACCAAAAAAGCAAACCATACCCATTGCTACTCAGTCAATTCTGGCTCATAGTGACCCTATAGGACAGAGTAGAACTGCCCCATAAGGTTTCCAAAGAGTAGCTGGTGGGTTCAAACTGCCAACCTTTTCATTAACAGCTGAGCTCTTAGCCACTGCACCACCAATGCTCTTTGCACCACCCAGGGACCTTAAAAGACTAGAAGGAAACCTATATATATCATCTTGGACAGAGTTTTCCTAATTTTCTTTAATCAGAGAAATTTCTCCCCTCAAAGCACCCCAATAAATTAAACAAATAAGAGCTGAGTTTCTCAACAGGTGGTATAGGAGCCCCATTTCTTTGCAGCCCCATTACCCTCAACCAAAAAGTTCCCTCCTGGCTCTTGCTCTGGCCACCAGCCCAAGAGTTCCTGGGGCTTCAGTGTCAGATGTGGAACTGCTGAAAAGTTTGATAAACTGTTTGCTGAAACTTGGACAGTTTGATAGGCACTAATCTGGTAAGAACTTCTCCTTTAGAGTTGAGAAAACTGAATCCAAGAAAGGTTAAATCAATTTCTTGAACTAACACAATCAGCTAGTCAGTAACCTAACCTATGACACCAAGCTGATTCTAGTCAATGGCCAGGTCTCTTCTGGAACAGAACTCTGGAAAGCAAACCTGTTTAAAAAGATGTAACCAGCTGCTTCCTTTATGGTCCAAGACAGAAGTCACTTTTCATTACAGAATTTGATATAGCAGTTAATGAACAACTGTTTCCTATCAAACACCACAGTCTTGGGGTTTCTCCTCTAAAACCAGAACTATAGCCACATATCTCTACCATATACAATATTTGGGTTGTCAAATTTGTAACATGAACAAGTAATAATGATTCCAAAGCTGTTTAAAAATATATAACTCTCCATAATTTATAAATAAGACTATAAAAGTTATTCTCTATAAATAAGAACACGAATCCATAAGGCTTGCTGCCTAAAGATTATACACCTTCCTTAGTGTGATGGTTAAGATTGTGTGTCAACTTGGCTTGGCCATAATTCTCAGTGTTTATATGTGATCACTCCCATGATGGAATCTGCTGTGAGTAGCCAATCAGTTGAAAGGGAGTTTCTTTGGGGGTGTGGCCCGCATCTGAATATAAGAAGACGTTCTGGCTTTTTGCTTACTCTGGATCCTGTAGCTGCCTCCAGTTCATCTGACCTCTGATTTTTGGGACTTGAGCTATCAGCTTATCTGCCGATCTTGGGATTCATCAGTCTTCACAGCATGTGAGCAAAAGCCCTGCTCTCTGACCTGCCAATCTTGAGTTTGCCAGCCCGAGGCTACATGAATCGAGAGAAGCCTCTATCCTGATCCACGGACTTGGGACATTCCAGCTTCTACAATGAAGTGAGCCGTTTCCTTGATATAAGTCTGTCTATATATATATATATATATATATATTTATATATATATTTATATGTTCTCCTGGTTTTGCTTCTCTAGAGAACCTGGCCTAAGACACTCAGTAACAACTGCCTATCTCAGTACATCATGGATGCAGTATCACAGATAAAATGGGACCACAAGCAGCAATGACACAAGGAAGAAAACATGATCCAGAACTGAAATGGCCTCTTTAGATGTTTAAAAGTGACTGCTGGCTGCACAAGGTCCTTGTTTGTTTCCTGCAGTAAGCTTATTTTTCTTGCCACTTACATCCACACAGAACTGAAGGTAGCTACTACCTGTCACCATTAATTTACTTGGTTTGTTCTAGAAAACAAGAAAAAAGGAGGTACAGTATTTCCCGTATAGTATAAAATGATCCAGACTAATTAAATGCAATAAGAACTAAGTGACAAATTAGCCTTTCATCCCCTTAGCCCACGTACATAAAACAAAGTCATAAACATTTAGCGTAAGCTCTTTGTCATTTATTTTAATGCTTCTTAAATGTGCTAAGGAGAAAAAATTTATGATCTGTTCCTATAGTATTCTGGTTATGAAGGTTCTATTCATCAATAACTAATTTATTTGTATAATAGAATACCGGTTTACAAAGAATGCTTCACATAATAAATGTGAGGAATTAATGTAGACGTCTCTAATTATTGAATAATATAGGCCAGAATATAAGTAGTTACTAAAAAAAATTATATGTACTGATTCTCCAAAAAAGCAATATAAAGAAGAAAAAAGTTTTAGGTATTTTAGAAAAAAAGATTTTAAAAGATCATAATGATTCAAAATTTTAACCATAAAGAAAAGAATTCCAAAGCCCAGTTTACCAAACACTTTATTAAAAACCTAATTCCAGGCAAAGACATTATAATAAAACTTAAAAGTATACTAGCATATGGCTATTATGTAAAAATAACTGACACTATCGCACACTTGAGTGAGGCATCAGTGATTCAGTGGTAGAATTCTCACCTTCCACGTGAATTCTCAGCAAATGTACCTGGTACTACAGCCACTGACCGTCTGTCAGTGGAGGCTTGCATATTGCTATGATGCTGAACAGGTTTTGGCAGAGCTTCCAGACTAAGACACACTAGGAAGAAAAGCCTGGCAACGTACTTTTACTACTGCTACTTCACAATGGTCCAATCTGCAACCAATCATGGGGATGGATGGCACAGGACTGGGCAGCACTTCATTCTGTTGTGCATGGGGTCACCATGAGTTGGGAGCTGACTCAACAGCAGCTAACACAACAACATAGCACACTTACTTGAAGGTTTACCTTAGTAAACTTTTTAAGTCAAATAATTTAAGCCTACTCCCAATAATCCTGAATTTTTAGTATCACCAGCAATTTTCCAAAATTGATAAAGTAACCTGGCACTGAATTACTAAAAATACCTTAACAGAAATAAAAATTACAGATGATTTTAAATAAGTCACCTGTTTTCCTTGGTTACATTCCTTCACCTTTGTCCTAGCTCAGCTTCACTGGATCTTATGTTATACAGCCCTATTCATATTTATAAGGTGGTTTCACTGGATCTTATGTTATATGACCCTGTTCATATTTATAAGGTGGCTGAAAGTTGAACATTTTTCTTCCCAGTCACAAATGGTGTTCTTATAACTATAATACAATGTCTTTGCTATAACTACCTACGATGGATCTCTTTTGTGTGGCTTTCTCACCACGGTCTTGTAACTTCCACCAAATGACTGGGTGGGACTATGCTAATAAGGTATATGGAACCCTAACAAGGGGATTGGTCAGTTTTGCCATCCCACTAGGTTTAAAAGACAGCCAATTCCAGAGCAAAGAAAGGATCTCACCACCACCAAGGAAGAAGGCCAAGAGCAGAGTGTGTCCTTTGGACCCAGGATCCCTGTGCTGAGGAGATCCTTGAACCAGGAGACCAAGAGAGAGCTGTAACACTAAAGACAGCGAGAATCAGCAGCAGGAGAGAGCGCAGTTGCTTCCTGACCGAAAGAGCGAGAAAGCTGAGTGCCTTCAGGCAGGAGGCTTGCTGGAGGAGTAGGATGCCTTTGGGCACTTGGTGGAGCTAGGTTTGCTGACCCACAGAGCTAGAGCTGAGCACCTTCAGGCGGAGTCTTACTGGAAGAGTGGAGTGCCTCAGAGCACTTACCCGCAGCAGGCCAGAGGGAGGTATGCCTATGGGCATGGCTGAGAAGAGGCTGTTCTGATGGAAGAACTATATTTCTAAACCTGAATTGTAATAAACCCTAATAAACCCCATTGTGAATATTGTCTGTGAGTTCTGTGTGGCCATTGCAATGAATTATCAAACCCAGTTAAGAAGCAGAGAGTGCCATGAAAGGGATGGCTGGTGTCAGAATTGGTAAAGATGGTGGAGAGAGGAGGCATGTCTAACCTCTGCCTCATAGGAATCAGCCTTGGGCTGTTGATCTTGATTCTCCTTCCTCCTTGTAATGTTAGAGATCAGACACCCCTGCTGTACCATTTTTACACCACCTAATTCAATTTTATTTTTGTGTTTATGTGGCCCACGTATCCTGACCAAAGGAAAAAACACAGGAGATAAAAATACTTGATATGTACGGGTAAGTGTTGACAGTGTTTATTAGTGCAGTTCTCAGCTATTTCTTTACTTGAAAAAGTTATTCTACCACTTCCACCCCCCACAGGCAAAGTAGAGCATCCTAGGAAAGTCTCTATAGAGGAGACAAGATATGCACATGTTGTTGTTATTGTTGTCCACTAAGGAAGGCACTCCTTTCTCAACCTTTTCTACAATGAATATACTAAAAGCTGCTTACAGTAAAATCGTAATCTGAAACCATAGGCATATTATTCAAAGATCCTCTTTGGTCTGCCCTCATTTAAAACAATTCAGTTCAATTCTTCAAGTAGAATTTGATGCTTATTATGCTAAGCATCATTTAAAAAAACAGAAGATAGTACATATACACACATGCAAGCGCACACACAAACACACATACATGTATACACATATATACATATATATGCACATATATACGTATTGTTGTTGTGTGCCATTGAGTTGATTCTGACTCGTAGTGACCCTATAGGACAGAGTAGACCTGCCCCATAGGATTTCCTAGACTGTCGACCTGACGGCAATGGGCTTGGTTTGGTTTAATCATTATGGGAGCTGATCACCAGGTTTTTTCTCCCGCAGAGCCAACGGATGGGTTCGAACCACTGACCTTTCGATTAGCAGCCCAGCACTTAGAAATCTATTGAGGAGACAAGATATGCACATGTTGTTGTTATTGTTGTTGGGTGCTGTCGAGTTGGTTCTGGCTCATAGCGACCCTACGTACAACAGAAAGAAACACTGCCCGGTCCTGTGCCATTCTCTTGATCGTTGTTATGCTTGAGCCCATTGTTGCAGCCACTGTGTCAATCCATCTCCTTGAGGGTCTTCCTGTTTATTGATGAGCCTCTACTTTACCAAGCATGGTGTCCTTCTCCAGGGACTGATCCCTCCTGATAACATGTCCAAAGTATGTGAGACGAAGTCTCACGATCCTTGCTTGTAAGGAGCATTCTGGCTGTACTTTTTCCAAGACAGATTTGTTCATTCTGGCAGTCCAAGGTACATTCAATATTCTTCTCCAACACCGTAGTTCAAAGGCATCGATTCTTCTTCAGTCTTCCTTATTCATTGTCCAGCTTTCACATGCATATGAGGCATGCTTCAGTCAGGTGCACCTTAGTCCTTAAAGGAATATCTTTGCTTTTTAACACTTTAAAGAGATCTTCTGCAGCAGATTTGCCCAATGCAATGCATCCTTTGATTTTTTGACTGCTGCTTCCATGGGGGGTTGATTGTGGATCCAAGTAAAATGAAATCCTTGACAACTTCAATATTTTTTCTGTTTATTATGATGTTGCTTATTGGTCCAGTTTTTTGTTTTCTTTATGTTGAGGTGTAATCCATACAGAAGACTGTGGTCTTTCATCTTCATCAGTAAGTGCTTCAAGTCCTCTTCACTTTCAGCAAGCAAGATTGTGTCATCTGCATTGAACCTTCCTCAATCCTGATGCCACGTTCTTCTTCATATAGTCCAGCTTCTCGGATTGTTATTTGCTCAGCATACAGACTGAATAAGTATGGTAAAAGGATACACCCTGACGCACACCTTTCCTGACTTTAAACGACACAGTATCCCTTTGTTCTGTTCGAACGACTGCCTGTTTGTCTAAGTACAGGTTCTTTATGAGCACAATTAAGTGTTCTGGAATTCTCATTCTTCACAATGTTATCCATAATTTGTTAGGACCCACACAGTCAAATGCCCTATGCATAGTCAATAAAACACAGGTAAACATATTTCTGGTATTGTCTGCTTTCAGCCAAGATCCACCTGACATCAGCAATGATATCCCTTGTTCCTCGTCCTCTTCTGAATCTGGCTTGAATTTCTGGCAGTTCCCTGTCGATGTATTGCTGCGACTGCTTTTGAATTATCTTCAGCAAAAATTTGCTTGAGTATGATATTAATGATACTGTTCCATAATTTATGCATTCTGTTGGATCTCCTTTCTTTGGAATGGGTACAAATATGGATCTCTTCCAGTCAGTTGGCCAGGTAGCTGTCTTCCAAATTTCTTGGCATAGACGAGTGAGCAATTCCAGCATTGCATCCATTTACTGAAACATCTCAATTGGTATTCCGTCACTTCCTGGAGAGTTGTTTTTCACCAATGCCTTCTGTGCAGCTTGGACCTCTTTCTTCAGTACCATCAGTTCTTGATTATATGCTACCTCCTGAAATGGATGAATGTCGACCAATTCTTTTTGGTACAGTGACTCTGTGTATTCCTTCCATCTTCTTTTGAAGCTTCCTGCTTCATTTAATATGTTCCCCATAGAATCCTTCAAAATTCCAACTTGAGGCTTGAATTTTTTCTTCACTTCTTTCAGCTTGAGAAATGCCAAGCTTGTTCTTCCCTTTTGGTTTTCTATCTCCAGGTCTTTGCACATTTCATTATAATACTTTACTTTGTCTTCTTGAGCTGCCCTTTGAAAACTACTGTTCAGCTCTTTTATTTCATTTCTTCTTTTTGCTTTAGCTACTGTATGTTCAAGAGCAAGTTTCAGAGTCTGTTCTGACTTCTATTTTGGTCTTTTCTTTCTTTCTTGTCTTTTTAATGATCTCTTGCTTTCATCATGTATGATGTCCTTGATGTCATTCCACAACTTGTCTGGTCTTTGGTCACTAGTGTTCAGTGTGTCAAATCTATTTTTGAGATGGTCTGTAAATTCAGGTGGGATATACTCAAAGTCATACTTCGGCTCTCGTGAACTTGTTTTAATTTTCTTCAACTTGAACTTGCATATGAACAATTGATGGTCTGTTCCGCAGTCGGCCCCTGGCCTTATTCTGACTGATGATATTGAGCTTTTCCACCGTCTCTTTCCACAGATGTAGTCAGTTTGATTCCTGTGTATTCCATCAGGCAAGGTCCACGTGTATAGTTGCCGTTTACATTGGTGAGAAAAGGTATTTGCAATAAAGAAGTTGCTGCTCTTGCAAAATTCTATCATGCCATCTCTGGCATCATTTGTATCACCAAGGCCATATTTTCCAACTACCAATCCTTCTTTGTTTCCTCCGACTTTCGCATTCCAGCTCCCGGTAATTATCAATGCATCTTGATTGCATGTTTGATCAATTTCAAACTGCAGAAGTTGATAAAAATCTGACAGACATGTGGTAGATACGCACATGAGAAGGTTAAATAACAATGCACTATAGCACATGGCAAGGGGTCCCTGAGTGTCGCAGCGGCAGCGAATGTCAGGGCAGAGACAGTAACCAATTCCACAACTCTTACAGAGAAGTGGGGCCAGGAGGGTCACTCTGAGGAGTCAAACCCCAGCTCCAGTTCCAGGAGTTTATTTATAGTCAATACAGCAAGGAGTGAAGCAAATAACAGAACAATGGGCTTTGGGTGAGTAACAATAAGTTTCAGGCAAGGGAGAAGGAATTCAGGTAAACAAGCCAATCAGTAACAGGACAGACAATAGGTTTGGGAAAACAAGTCGTGCCTAATCTCTTTCTTATCGCTGACAAGTCTCCAACATGTCGCATACAGCATAGAGGCCTGTGGGGGCTGCAGTTGTCAATAGTGCAGCCATGTTTAAATGGCATATATCCCCACAGCTGATGTAGCACAAACATTTAAGCACTCAGCTAGTGGTGGGTTTGAATCCATCCGGAGGAGTCTCAGAAGAAAGTCCTTCCAAATGATCACAACCATTGAAAACCCTATGAAACATAGTTCTACTCTGACACACATGAGGTCACCACAAGTCAGAATCAACTTGACAGCTGCTGGTTTTTTGGTTTTTAATAACATATGGGAAAGTTTTACATAGACTACAATAAGCTTCCCCAGTTCATGGTAGATCTGGTCAGTTCTAGACAATTCAGAGGGGCTTGGAGTGGTCTAAGATGGCTTCCTGAGAAGAGTGCTTGACTGGTCCTTAAAGAATGGGCCACCCACCCAGATGTACCTTGGAAGAAAGACCTGGCAATCTGCCTCCGAAAAGTCACAGCTTTGAAAACCCTATGGAGCAGTTCTACTCAGCATGCATGGGGTCGTCATGAGTCAGAATCTAAGAATCGACGCGATGGCAACTAACAAAAACAAGAAGATTCACTAACATGAAATTAACCATTCATCAATTTAAACTGTACCATTCAGTGGCATTAGTACATTCACAACGTTATGTAACCATCACCTCTGTCCAGTTCCAAGACATCTCCATCAGCCCATAAAGAGACCCCGTACCCATTAAGTCGTCATTCCATGTTCCTCCCTCCTTCCAGCCCCTGGCAATCACCAGTCTACTTTCTGTTTCTATGAATTTGCCTATTCTGGATGTTTCACATAAATGGAATCAGATGATAATAATAATAATAATAATAATAATAATAGAAGGACCAATATTGGAAAGGTGGAGAAAATAGAGGAAGGCATTCCAGGTTAGGAATCCATAATAGCAAATCTACAAAGGTCGTGGTAGCCAGGTCTCATTCAAGACATAACAGGGAAATTTTCCTGATAGAAGGCACATATCAGGACACAAGGATGGATGTAGGGGTGGAGGTGGGACAGATAACATAGGTTCTTCATTGCCACAAAGATAAGTTTGAACTTCATTTGGCAGGGCAGCATTAAAATAAAAATCTTAAATTATGTGAAGTATTATCCTGTGTATGTTAAGGAAGACAGACACAGGTTCACATTTACCTAGATAAAAAATATGCACAGAAAGCAATCTGGAATAATACACAAAAACCATTGTCAGTGGTGGTCTCTGGAGTAGGGAGGAGGTAGAATGGGAATGGATTAAAGAAGAACTTTAGCTTTTTATTCTGTATACTCTGTGTTCAATGTTTTTAGCAACAGTTTGCATTAATATGTCATTATGTATATTCAAAAAGCAATTTCTTAAAAGAACATATTCTGGTGGTTTGTTCATTTTTAAAAACCAAAATATAATTATAACCCAAAACTTAACAAACTTTTATGTCAAAGAAGAAAGTAAAATCTAGTGTTCGCTTGTCCTGCACAGTCTTTGCTGATTGGAATCTCATCCTACTCCCCTTGGTGGTCTAAACGGAAGTGCTCACTGAGATGCAAGTGTAAATTAAAACAAAAAGACGCAAGTTTGGAGAGAAAGTAGCAACCCACCAGTTAAGGAGTCTGACTTTCAAATAGAATCTGCCATTGGCACTCTCAACACTGATCTTGCTTCAGAGTTTTTTACATGGTAAACTGGTCAAAAATATGGGCTTTGGAATACTGGTTATAGATGACACTTATTTAGTACCTAACCTTGAATTAGGCAGGTATTGTTTTCACCCCTTTTTTTATAGGTGTGGAAACAGATAGTTGGAAGGTTCGTATAACTTGCCCCAAATTACACAATAATAAGTGGTTAACTCAAGCTGTCTGATTCTTGAGCCTGGGTTCTTAGATCTTATAACACCGTCAGGCCCAGCTTCTGATCACAGCTCTCACCAGCTCCACGACCCTGAACACATCACTTAACCTCTCTAAACTTCAATTTCCTTGTCTATCAGATGAGAATTAAATGAGCTAATATATTAAGAGGCTTAGCACACTGCCTGGCACATCATAAATCTCAACTAACTGTAGCTGCTATTATTATTATATAGGTACATAATAATAAGAGGCCTGGGTGGTACAAGCTGTCTGCAATCAGCTGCTAACCTCAAGGTTGCCGGTTCAAACCCAACCAGCAGTACCATAGAAGAAAGACCTCGTAAACCGCTTTGGTAAAGATTTCAGCCAAGAAAAAACCCTATGGAGCAGTTCTACTCTGTAATACACAGGGTCACCATGAGGCAGGGGCCAACTTGACAGTAGCTAACAACACAATAATAATAACAAGTCAGAGACTTCGTTTTCTGATTCGTCCACAAGTTTCTGGTTCAAAAGACTGCCTTGAGCTTGCCTCCCACTAGGTATGTTTTGTTGTTTCCCCACATGGGCAAAAATAAAGCACATCATTCTGGAAAACTGTAGAAAACATTATTGCTAACGCAGAGGTACAAGAATTCTAAAATGCAGGAGGCTTCTCTACTGGTCCCAATTCATATAGCATACCCCTTGCCGTTCAGTCGATTCTGACTCATACTGACCCTATAGGACAGAGTAGAACTGCCCCATAGAGTTTCCAAGGAGCGCCTGGTGATCTGAATGGCCCATCTTTTGGTTAGCAGCCATAGCACTTAACCACTAGGCCACAAGGGTTTCCTCATACAGCATAGGTCCTGCCATTTTACAAAGAAAGAGAAGAGCTACAAATTGCTAATCTCCAGAACATCTTTTTGCACTCACACATGTGCAGTTTGCTCCTGGTGCTACTTCAGATCTCAAAAAGGAGTCGCATGTCAAAGGCTGATCTATATTCTACATCCTTTTTTTTTTTTCCTTAAAGTGGCTTAGCCCTTGGTCATTAATACATACTGGACAGAGATCATTTTCTATAATGAAAATTAAGCATTAATATAGTCCTGTTTTGTAGAGTTTTTAAAATCAGTTTAAAAAAAAAAAAAGTTTCAATGCTCAGAATTGAACGACCCAGAGAATGTGTGGGAGAAAGATGAATAGTTTTTGTTAGCAGCTCTTTCATCCTGTCCTTTCCAACCTTGTTCTTATTTTTCATCATAATTTCCTCTGTCAATTGGCAAGCTTTAAAAGGATATATATTTTTTTTTACTATCTGGGGTGACAAGTTGCAAATGAACCTTAGAAGTCATTTTTTTTTTTTCTTTCTAGATGGTCTTCTCTCATGCTTTTCTGAGAATATATCATAAATATTTTATCAAATGTGAAAGAGAAGAATTCCATAAATATGATTTTTTTTTAATTATAAACATTGATCTTGTTATGTAACTGTCATTAAATTCTGCTAATGGAGCACCTACCGTTACTCAGGTCCTTGATGTCTTTGGTCTTCACAAGTTCTTTGCCCCCACATCTCCTCACAGAAGAATTTTTAGTTTCCCAAAGTCCCCATGGCTGAGGTTCACAGGATTTGGAGCTACAGAAGCATCTCTCACTCGCTGGCAACTGCTAGTTTTCTAAATGGCTCTTCGATGATCACCTGACTTCCACTATCTTATATTAACAGTTCAGAAATACTCAGTATTTCTCATTCCTGCCATTTACTGTGTGCCTTGAGCAAATTACTTAACCTCTCTAAGTCTGTTCGATTATCTGTAATAAGGGAATAATAATACTTACTTTGCGGGCCATGGTGGAGATTAAACGTATATATATAAGGTTCTGATTATAAGGCCTAGTACAGTATAAGCCAATATACTGTTATTGTAATTGTTTGCCTTAAACTTACCTGACCCCCCTATTTAAGTAAACAAAGTTGGTGCTATAACAATGAATGGTTAGAAAGTTGAATAACCCTAGTAGGTGAGCCTCTAGGCACACTTGCACCTCAGGCTGGAGTGGGTCAGGCTGCCCCAGAGGGAAGTCAGAAAGCCTCTTTCCAGCTGCCTTAGTGCTTTCAGGAGTGACTCCGGGGGACCTCTGTCAGAGGTCACATACCTTGGTGATTCGGTGCTCACTGTGGATTGAGACTGGGATTTGAATATTAGCTCTGCCACTTATTAGCCATGAGACCGTGACAATTAAAATTATTCAACCTCAGTTCTTTCTTCTGTAAGGTGGAGATGGTTTGTAATAGTACTCAGTTCCTGGAGTTATTGCAAGGGTTAAATGAGACACGGTAATAAAGCACTTAGTGGGTATCACGGTTTGAATTATGTCCCCCCAAAAAAATGTGTGTATCAGTTTGGCTGGGCCATGATTCCCAGAATTGTATGGTTGGTCTCCATTTTGTGATTGTAATTTTATGTTAAAAAGGATTAGGGTGGGATTGTAACACCACTCTTACCGAGGTCACATCCCTGATCCAATGTAAAGGGAGTTTCCCTGGGGTGTGGCCTGTACCACATTTTATCTCTCAAGAGATAAAAGGAAAGGGAAGCAAGCAGAGAGTTGGGGACCTCATACCACCAAGAAAGTAGTGCCAGGAGCAGAGCATGTCCTTTGGAGCATGTCCCTGTGCGGAGAAGGTCATCTGGGGGAACATTGATGAGAAGGCTGACAGAGAGAGAAAGCCTTCTCCTGGAGCTGACGCCCTGAAATTGGACTTTTAGCCTACTTTACCGTGAGGAAATAAACTCTTTGTTAAGGCCATCCACTTGTGGTATTTCTGTTATAGCAGCACTAGATGACTAAGACAGTGGGATTTAGTAAATTCTCAATTCATAGCTTGTTAGCCCCAGTGCAGATGTTGGTCATATAAATCAAAAGTGACGTCCAGCCAGACTTACGGATTTGCTGTCCTTACGTTCTCACCAACTGCACTCCTTGACGTAAGGGTTAAGACAACCTCACCACGGCTTTTCTCTGGTTTGAATATTACAGTTTTCCGATACTGAGTCTGCTTAAATTAGAATTCTCTTCTACCTAATTATCCAACAAGACAACTCTTCTTATTGGCGTTTACTCACAAGTCTTTATAATAAAACAATTGAATGGATAGTTAAGACTTATTGAGAGCTTACTATGTCTGTCAGTCGTCATGTATTATCTTATTTAATTTTCACGTCAACCCTCTGAAGTATTATCCTCATTTTACCCGTAAGAAATCTGAAGAGGAGAGTGGTAAACGGACTCAGGTTTACAAAGCTATGTAACAGTGGAGTCTGCATTTAAACCTAGATAGTTTTAATCCAAAACTGTAGTATGATATACTTCCTTCAAAATGTTACATGCTTTGAATCATGTGTTAAATACTTTAGAGCTATAATGTCAACCTGGTTACCTGCTGGCACTTCATAGTCACTGACATAGACGCCTGGGGATGCAGGCCAGGCAGAACCAAGTCTTCTTCTTTGCCCTCAGATTGTTCTTGAATCTCTGAACCTGGACCAAGTCAATGCAGTTTTTCATGGAAATCTTTCCATGGGATCCTGCAAGAAAACAAAAAAATCCTGGAAATCCAATGGTAAGCTAGAGCTTACACACAATTTAGGGAATGGGGTGTTCTGTTAATCAAACATTCTATTTAAATCAGAGATGTCAACATATGTATGGAACATTAAGTTCCAGTTTTCAAAGAATCTGCATACAATGCCGAACGCCCAAACTGGACACATTTTCACCTTTCTTCGACATTTCTGATACCTTGGGTTGTGTCTCAAGGTCATTATCAGGCATATCAATCACCACATTGTAAACTACCAGTGAGGCAGCAAAGTGCAAGTTAAGTGGAATTTACTGTTGAAAGAACACAATTGGAGAGAATATGCTATATTTGACTATGACTAAAAGAGCAACCTAAGGTTTTATTTTCGTATTTCATTCTACTTAAACCAGAACCCATGAGAGCCCCCAAACTAATGAAAACAACGTGAATTTTTTTTTTTTGGTCTATAATAGTTTAGGTCAAGTTCGTTTGTAAATGTGCTACTTTCTATTGTCTAAGTCCTTGTAATCTTCCTACAGTTTGATATATTGAACAATTAGATTCATTGATTTCCAATGAATATATTGAGCCGGATTCAAGGACAAGAACTGTGAACAAAGAGATGGGCAAATGGAAAGTCTCTAAGATCTGTCAAAAAATGGCTCAAGATATTCGTGGGAGCACTAGAGAAACTTCCCACCCCTCAGAGCCTCCCTTTTCTTTTCCCTCTGCTAATCCCAGAGAAATTTCTCCACTCCTAGGTGTTGGAATCTTTCTCCACAGTTCCATTCTTTCCCTTTCCTTGAGGCTGAACTTCAACTCACCAGGAGACCCTAGGTCTGGGTCATCATTTACGCAAGCCCACTGCCCCAGATGGCCCTTGGTGAAGCCATCTCCAGCTCTGACTCTATCTCCAGTGTACGGAGCCAGATCAGTCAGGCAGGGCTTTGAGAGCGAAGACAAGACTGAGCCTCTGCTCATATCTCTATGGTATTGACGTGTTTGGCAGCATTGTTAAACAGGGAAGGATTATGCTCCAGTTCTCCCATATCTCACATATATCTGATGACTGCACGCACAAAAGTGACTCTGTATGTCAGAAAATGTTTAAGTTTCACTTGGTGACGAAATTAAACTCTGTTTCTATGTGCCAGCTGAATAGTTTATTAATTGTGTGGATGGTCTTCTTCTCAGAAATTAAAATATTAGAGGCAGCAATGATGTAGAATTCTGAATCAAAGCTTGTCGACCACCCACCTCTGGCCAAGTAGTCCCTAATGAGTGGCTTCTGCAGTATTTATTTCTGTGCTGGACAGAAGTCCAAAGATGTCCCCCAAGATTATATAATCAAACGCGAATCTAGATAATGCTGTGAAGGAATTTTATAGATGTCATTAAGGATACAGAATTTAAAATAGGGATATTATCCTGGATTATCTGGCTAAACTCAATCTAATCACTTGAGCCCTTAAAAGCACCGATATGCAGCAGAAAAAGAAGTTGCAGAAAAGAGAAAGGAGGGAGTGGTGGGAGAGATGTGAAGCATGATAAAGCCATGGTTGGCTTTAAAGATGGAAGAAGGGAGCCATAAACCAGGGAATGTTGGTGGCTTCTAGAAGCTGAGAACAACCATCCTTGATGTCCAACAACAAAAACAAGGACTTCAGTCTTACAATCACAAGAAACTCACTTCTGCCAACAACTTGAATGAACCTGTAAGGAGATTTTTCTCCCAAGAGCGTCCAGTGAAGAACATAGCCCTATCGACAGCATCCAATGAAGAACACAGCCCTGTCACCACATTGATTTGGGGTTTGTGAGACCCTAAGCAGAGCCCACCAGTTCTGACCTACAGAACTGTAAGATAATAAAGGAGTGTTGTCTTAAACTGCTATGATAGTGGCAATTTGTTACGGCAGCAATCCAAATCAAAATCCATTGCCATAGAGTCGATTCCGACTCATAGCGACCCTATAGGACAGAGTAGAACTGCCCAACAGGGTTTCCAAAGAGTGGCCAGTGAATTTGAACTGCCGACCTTCTGGTTAGCAGCTGAGCTCTTAACCACCGTGCCACCAGGGGCTCTATGGTAGCAACAGAACACTAAAATAATTTTTCAAATAAAAATGTACTAATCTTCAATGAGGGAGCTCATTTTATCCAAATCCTGTTTTCAATTTGGTCATCTTATCAAAATTATCTTTGATTGCACTCCCTTTCACTATGTTGTAGAGATGGATCTAAAAAGTCCATACTGACACTGAATTGGAAATCCATATTCATTATAGGGGAAAACGTCATGTTGAGCTTCCGATTGTGCAAAGTTTTTCTGTCATCTACAAGCCATTGTGTAACAAAAATGGCTGCTTCATTTAACATAAAGCCAGTCAATTTGGGGAGGCAAAGGAAAGGTTTTAAAATCCTGTCAAATTCATTCGACTCACAGATTAGACCCAGCTTTTATAGGAAAGAAACCCAATTTTAGAAGTGACATTTAGGCACCTACTTTGAATGCTGGGAAGGCTCAAAGGCCTTATAAATGTCCCAGGAGTGGATACTACATCATTTTTACAAAACTTTACAGTGGAAACTGGGTGAATTCAGTCAGAAATGCCAACTGACAGTTACGGTAGACCTTAAGAAAACCATGATTTATTTTCCTCAGCCAGCACCTGAGAATCATTTTTAGTAAGTATAAATGACAAATAATATTGTTTAATGACTCTCAACCATGGTTCCCAAGTACAACTTCAAACAGCCAACCTAAGAGCAGCAGAATTTAACAGGGTTTGGTTTATTAGAACTCATTCAGCAAGCAAACAGCAAGCTTGAAACTCAGCAGCGAGCACGAAAGCCTAGAGCAGCAATGAGTGGCAGCCTTACCTTAACAAGTAAGAGAAAATTTAGGAAGACAAATGGATGTGCTCTGACACTGAACACAGTCTGTGTTTCCACTGTGATTTCTCCTTGTGATTGCTCCTTGTGATAAAATCAATAACCAAGAAGCAGGAGCCTTCTTGGGCTCCATGTGTTGAGACGGTATTAATATTAGGCGAAGACAGTTCTGGGCATGGTCCTAGTTTTAGGCATTCTGCATTTCTGTTCACCAGAGCAGACTACAAAATAACCAACCACACAGTTTGTGTTTTGAGTGAAGTTTTAAAAAATGATTTCTATTGGCATGTGTTTTATTTCAAACCCTATTTTCTACACAGTAAAGAAGAAAACTTATTCCAAAGAATAACATCAGCCAATCAGCTTGCAGTGGAAGACTCTAAAATCTTGATTCTATTTCTGGCTTTGCCACTGACCTGGAATGTGAACGTGAACAACTCACAGGTTTGGTTTACACTCTCCTTCTACCATATAACCTGGTGCTTGAGAACACAAATTTCCAAGTCAGACAGACCTGGGTTCCAGCACCAGTTCTGCCACTTACTAGCTATGTGCCTTTGTATTACTTAACCTCTCCACATTTCCATTTCTTTACCTTTCACATGGGTATGAAAATATTACCTACCTCATACAGATAGTATCATAAATAAACAACATAAGTTTATACCTGTGCCTTGCACATAGTAAGCATTCACAAATTTTAACTATTATTATTATTACAATTATTAACTAGTAATGGCAGATACCTTCAGGTGTCATATGCAACCCATACTTATCAGGCTTTGCTAATTTCATATTTGCCTCCAGGTTTACATCATCAGAACCAAATGATTACCAAATACATTGCTTTACCTAATCTATTTCAATAATGTGTCACTGGCCACACACATTCTACCTCCACATCTTTGTTTTCCAGACATGCTCTAACCTATAAAACTGCCTTTCACTATATGAATTCAAATAACACTGCTTAGAAAAGAGAGAGACAGTGACAATGTGAGAGAGAAGCTGTTAGCACAGGGCAAAGCCAACACGCAGAGGGCAAACCAACCCCATTTGTCTCTGTCGTCACCCCCGGCCCCATTTCCAAAGCTTAGAGATCATTTTTGTATGTTCAGTTTATTAGTTGGGTTTCTGTCACCTGCAAAGTTCACCATTGTCAATCTGGAGCCAGGTTTGAGCCCTGTAGTCTTGAGGCTTACCCTAGGAGGAAGCCTCCCAAAAACCAACAGCAGCCACAATAGGAAGGCTGTGAGGTGTCACTGCAAGGTGACAGCCCTGCCAATGCCAGCGAAGGGAGGAATGACACCTTTTCTCAGAGGACCAAAGCGTTCTGTTTAAATCAGTCAAGAAGTTTTGCAGATAACTGAACTTGTGAGAAAAATGGAAGTATCATAAAAGTGAGGCTACCATATCTGGGTTTGTCACTGGTGTGTATAATCTCAAACATATTGGCAAAGAGCAATATACTAAATAAGAAGAAAGATTTGTTTCTTTGTTCCCATTCTATGACTATCAAAGCTAGACATAAGAATGTAGAGATTGTATTTACATGAACCTTTGGTTGGAATACATGGATTTAGAATCTGGCCCTTGATCTAGTCAATTACACTTCCTTGAGTCTCATTTTCTCACCTCTAAAATAGTGATGATAACATTTATCTTACCAGATAGTGGTAAATCATTAAATGAAATATCACTTGGTAAAGCACCTTGCTTTAGTTTGTTCTTAATAAATCTTCGTGTCCTACCTCATTTCCTACCTTGACCTCTACCAACTCTTGATTATTCATCAATTGATTATCTTGGTCAAGGATTACAGAGGTCTTTTTTCATTTTTTGTCCTCTTTTGTTTTAGGCATTTCCACAGTTGGTAGGTTCTTCAGATTACCCCTAACCAGAAGAGGAAATTAAAGATAATACTTATCAAGCATTTCTAAAGAATATTATGAAAGAAAAGTATTGATATTGGGCTTAAATAAAATTTGTGGATTTTATTTCTCTAGATTTTAGTTTGTTGTTGTTAGCTGCCGTTGATCAGCCCCCCAACTCATGGCGACCCCATACACAATAGAACAAAATGCTGCCCTGTCCTTCAACATCCCCATGATTGGTTATGGGCTGGACCGTTGTGATCCAAAGGATTTTTATTGATTTTCTTCTACTACTTTCAGAAGCAGATCACCAGGCCTTTCTTCCTAGTCTCTTAGTCTGGAAGCTCCACGGAAACTTGTTCAGCATTATAGCAACTCACAAACCTCCATTGATAGATGGGTAGTAGCTGTGCATGAGGTGCACTGGCCAGGATCAAACCCAGGTCTCCACATAGAAGGCGAGAATTCTATCACTGAACAATTGCTATGCCCAGATTGTCCTTGAATCCTATTAAAAACTCATCTAAGTCTGTATTAGCAATATACATATAAGGACGTTATTATTCTTTCAGAACTCATTTGACTTGAAAACAACAGAAAGTTAGTATATAGTATTTCAGTAGTGGGATTGTTTTAGGTTAACTGACACCATTTCAGAATGATCATTATTTTTAAGAAATATTTTCATAAAACCTGAATTTCTTCTTTTACCTTTCCTAAAACATTGTAATAATCAAATTTTTCTTCTACTGCTATAGCCTTGATAGTTAGTCAAATGATATTTCAGCTCACAGGAGAGAATTAAATGGCTTCTGTCCAAGTGAGATATTATTCTATTTAATTATTAGCATTAAAATTCCAATTTAGTGTTCAACACACTAACAGACAGATCCTGCCACTGCTATGGGTCAATGCTTTTGTAAAAGACAATCTCATACTAGTCAGGTATGAAATTACGTTGAAACGTTGAATGAGCTAATGGCACTTTGTGTGCTGTGGTTGTAAAACTCTCAACTCCTAGCACGAAATGAGGCCCACAGAGATTTCTTGGGGTAAGTCTAGGGCTTTGGAAAGTGAATTCCACTTCCATTTTTAAAATTGTGTCTATTAATAGTATTTATTGAACAAAACACAGTAAGCGCACTCTAGGGGATTTCAAAAGAAATAGAGGGCCTCTGGCTCCCAGGAGAGCAATCAGACACAGAAATATGAATCCAATGGAGAACAGCTTTATTGATTAACATATCAACATGCCCAAGTTAAAACAGTTTCATCTACATTCATAAGAATTTAGAGGGTTCCAGGTAGAAAGAAGGGAACAGAGATAAAGCATTGAGTCAGGAAAGTCTTTGAAGAAGTATTTCAGAAACAGAAATGGTGGTATATATAAAAGCATGAGGTAGGAATGAGCAACTCATGAGCAAGAAGAAGGAAATTAAGTAGCTGCTGTGGAAGGTCTGTGTGAAAGTAATAACAAAAGGTGAGACACATTGGGGATGAAGGAAATGTTCTATATCTTCATTGTAAGGGTGGTTACCGAGATGTATACATTTGTCAAAGTTCATTGACATATACACATAAAATGGATGCATTTCTGTAACTGTAAATTGTACCTCAATAAAGTAGCTTTTGTAAAATAAAGAAAAAATTTACCAAATTAAAGAAGCTAAGTGAACAATAGATTAATTTCTTCAAGTCTGGTCTTCTTCTTTTCAATTTTTTAACTGAATTTGAAATCTAATAGGGAGTTGCTAGAGATCATGCTTCTCACACTTATGCTTTTGAAATAGAGACATTTATGAAAATCACCATTTTGGAATTGGGTAGAATGTGATTTAACTGTGTATTTTTATAACCAACAGTATACCAAATTTAGAGTAGAGTAGCTTTTTCTCACAGCTGATTAAACTAGAATGATGTCTTCATCATATACAGTTCCCTGTGACATATTTAGATCTTAAATCCTCCATTGTAGATTAATACTGAATGTATAGATTCTAAGTAAGTATATTTCCTTTTCTGATACAAATGGCAGTGGAATTGAAGTTGTGTCCCTCCAATCACCAGCATCAGCACTATTAAATGTAGCAGGTTATAAAGGGCTAAGGTAGAATATAGCAGGTTATAAATGGCTAACACTCCCACTGCAATAAATAACCAGAAAGATAACAACAGCAACAGACATACTGTAAAAATTTTAAGATATCAGAGTTCTCTGGAAGCAATGAAGTCTAAATAAACTCCAAAATCCAAGGTGGGAAAAATACTTTCTAGGTAAGTTTTCCATAGACACCTGTTTTCTTTCCTTGTGGCACTTGCCAGTTCTGGATAAGAAGCTATCTATGTTCTTAGCACTGCTATAAAAGAAATACCACAACGGTGTGGCTTTAAAGAAGAGAACTTTATTTTCTCACAGTATAGGAGGCTAGAAGTTGGAATTCAGGACACCAGCTCTAGGGGAAGACTGTCTCTGTCCACTCTGGGGGAAAATCCTTGTCTCAGCTTCTCTAGTGTTCTTTTCAGCATTCCTCAGTTCCTTGGACATCTCCATGTGGCATCTATCTTTTCCCCCATTTGTGCTTGCTTTTCTCTATGTCTAATCTGCTCCTTTTATATCTCAAAAGTCATCAGGTTTAAGACACCCCTTACATTGAGATGTCCGCATTAACGTAACAAAGAAAACCCTATTCCCAAATGGGATTATTCTACAGGTATAGGAGTTAGGATTCCAACACATATTTTTGGGGAACACAATTCAATCCATAACAGAGGCTAATGATTGTGCTTGACCCAAGCAGAATGAAACCAAAAGGACTTTTTGTTTTCACACATATCTGGCAGATTGTAAACTAGAGGACACCTAAGTGTAAGATTAATTTTTACCATGAATCATTTGATGTGTTCAAGGACAGTGTAGAAGGCTGAGGATCTGGGCTAGATAAAGAGTGAAATCGTCTCCTAGACACTTGTTGATTACTAGATAAACTCCCACTGGAGGGAAAGAACCTGCAACAATACAACTAGTTTCCCTCTGAAGACACTTTCCGTATTTTGAACTTGCATACGGCAGGAAATTAAAGAATAGTGTAAAACTTTCAAAGGGCAGAACTTTCGGGGGACTCCGGCAAGATGACGGTCTAGGCAGAAGCACCACGCCGTCCCTCCACAACAAAGATCCGAAAAACTAAGCCAAACAGAGAATCAACAAT
>NW_004444100.1:26988-42334 GCF_000243295.1 Trichechus manatus latirostris | reverse complement strand
AAAAAAAAAAAAAAAAACAAAGGGCAGAACTTTCAAGCTAAGGAGACAGAGACCTATCAAAATCTGAATCAAAAGCCTGGATGGGTCATGCCTGAGGAATAACAACAATCAGAAGTGGATTGAACTTTATTAAAACTGTAACCCAGCCTTGGCTCAGCTCAGTCCTTGGATGCAAAAACAAACTTATGGAATAGAAAGACAAAACTTGCTTGATCTTGATTTTTAATATGAATACAGACCATGGTAGCAGGACTTCAGAATCCTTCTGACCTTTTAGATTTTAAGTAGTAGGTGTCAGAAAAGTTACCACAGGTGAGAAAAATTAGAGTAGAGCAATATTTGAAGAGATAATGTGTATTTTCTAAACCTGATTAAAGACATCAACTGGCAGATTCAAGAAGTTCAGTAGACACCAAGCCAGATAAAAAAAAAAGAGACCCACACTGGCACATTTTTGTTGAAGTGTAAAAAATAAATAAATAAATAAATAAAGCAAATAAAAAGAAAGAAAAAAAAATACATTACTTACAAAGGAGCAAAAAGTATATTAACAGGTGAATTTTCAACAGAAACTGGAAGCCAGAAAATGAAACAACATTTTTAATGTGCTTGGAGGGGGGTGGTATGAAAAACTGCCAAGCTAAAATAATGTAAGGAGTGAATATATCCTACAAAATACAAAAGTGAAATAAAGATGTTTTCTGTCAAATAAAATATGAGGGAATTCATCACCTGGTCTTACAAAACATACTAAAGAAAGTTTCCAGACTAACAGGAAATAACCCCAAGGGAAGCTAGTACAATGGGAAAAAAAATGAACAATAGGAGGGGTGATTATAAAAAAAAGTATTTACTACTTAAAATAACATTGATATTAATGTCTTGTGGGGCTTATAACATATAAAAGTAAGAAACACATGACAATAATAGCACAAAAACAGTTAAACTGTTGTAAGTTCTTGCATTTTGTATAATTAGTTAGGAATGCAAATCAAAATCTCCATGGAAACCGCTAGAAATTAATGTAAGAATGCATAATTAAAAGGCTAATACATCAGAAAAATTAACAAATATACTTGAGTAAAATCTCCATCCCAGGCCTACTGAAACAAAGTTTACGAAGGTCAGTTTGGGAGTCTGAATTTCTCACAAGTTCCCCATGGTGGCTCCTATGTTTACCAGAGTTTGAGAGTTACAGAAGTAGGACTTAGATCAAACACCCAACAAGACAATTTGAAGGCATTTCTACAAATTGCTCAAAATCACTAAGTGCTACATATAAAAATATATATATATTAAAAAAACTCTATTCAGAGACCACTGAAGAAAAAAAAAATAAACATAAGTAAAATCTAGCAATAGATACAAAGGAAGGAGATAAATTTCCAGTATCTCAAAGGTATTGTCCAAAAATGAAGGCCAATAAATGAAGACGTTTTCCCATTACCCCAGGCTTTCCCTGAACCAGACCATTATTTTGTTCCATCACAGATTGCCTTTTAATAAGTGACCCACAGCTGTATGAAGAACATAAATAAGATCATCAAATTTCCTTTCTCACCTTTACATTCTGACAACATGCCTGGGCTCAGAGATTAGGAAGGATGTTACATTACCATCTTGGAAAGAGTCATAGTAACTATTGCTACTACTAATGTTGCTGCTACCACTATACCTGCTGCTGATACCAAGACTTCTTTAGCATGTGAGTTTGCAAAGTGTTTCAATATATGTGATTTCTTTACAGGGTCCTGGTAGAAAGGTATAATAATACCTCACTATTATTATCGTATACATGTCTATATATGATAACAAAACTGAGGCTCTAAATAAAGAGCCTGTACCTTTGGGAGATTGTTTGTAACAGTGGCTATCATTATCTAATACAGCAGCCAAAATTAATATGTTGGGGACTTCTGGTCAATATGGAGGTTTAGTCAGACACACCATGCCACCCCTCTACAGCAAAGACCTGAGAAACCAAGTGAAACAGATACAGATGACAACCTTGGAACCCTAAGCATCAAGTGAAAAGATAAAGAACTAGATTGAACACCGATTGGAAGAAGAAACCACTGAAAACATCAAATGAGAAGAGACGGAGCAGAGAGGCCCCGCCAGCTGGCCTGGCACAGCATGGCCATCTTGAGACAAAGACAGCAGCAATCCCAGGTGAGGAGAACAGAAAGCAACTTCACAGAATTCCCAATAGGACACAGAGTAACTTTGTAGACATACCTGGAGTAAAATAAGATCCCGATTTTGGCTACTGTCACCCAGTGACCAGAAGAGAATGCTCCCCCTTCCCCCACCCTCTTGATGATTACTGGCACAAACCCCCCAATCCCTGCAGCCCCAACCCCAGGGAACCAAAGTACGAATCCCCTCTTCCCCCAACCCAGCCGCAACTGCCACCCTCCTTCCCCAATCACTCCCCCACCTAGTGGCAGCAGGCCGTTCCAGCACAGCCCAGCTGCTCCCCCCATCCTTCCCACCCACCAATCCTGCTGAGTGGCAGCAGGGCACTACAGCGCAGCTCCAGCTACCCTCCCTGCCCCTCCCGCCATCTGACCCCACCGAGCTGCTCCCAATCAGCTGAGTGGCAGTGACTACATGCCCGCATGCTCACTTGCTCATCACTCAACCCCCTCTCACCTGGCCAGTGGCGACAACCACACACCTGTGCACTCACATGTCCATTATCCATTCCTCCCCCCCACCCTGTGACTGGAGGTGACCACATTCCCACACACTCACCCACCTGCCACCCAATGTTCTCCACCCTCCACTGTCCCCCCCACCTGGCAATCAGCAGTGACTACATCCCTGCTAGCCTGACACACCCACCACACCTGCAGCCCTACCCACACTATGAGTGCAACTGCCCACTCCTGTGCCACTGGACAGATGACAGATGGTGGCCAATGTCTGCCCCGACTGCCTGCAGCTGTCGAGCGTGACCAACAGAGACCCACACTCACACTACCAGCCACTGCCCAGCTCACTGAAAGAGAGGTGGCGAGCACTCCAGTGCTGCCAGATCTGAGACCAGTGAACCATGCAAACTCCACCAGCCTGGATATAACAAAACAAAAAGTTAGTAAGAAGCAAACAAATATACAAACAATAAATAAATATATTAACACCTTAATACCTCGAAGACAACAGACAATATCAAATCATATAAAGAAACAGGACAAGATGGCTAAAGCAAGTGACCAAAATAAAGAACTGGAAAACCTTCCGGAGGAAGAAATGGTAATTGAACAACCTGATAAGGAATTCAAAAGCCATACATAGGATCCTCAAAGAGATGAAGGTGAACCCAGACAAAACCAAGGAAAACACAGACAAAACTCTAGAAGAATTCAGGAAAACAATACAAAAAAAAATGACAAAATAAATAGACACTAGAAATCATACAAAAACAGCAACTAGAAATCCAGATTAACACTAAAATTTCAGAAATAGATAATGCATTGGAAGAACAAAGGAGTAGAACTGAATCGAGGGAAGACAGAATCAGCAAAATAGAGGACAAATCCCTTGATACCAGTCTGTTAGAGAAATAATCAGAAAAAAGAACTAAAAAAATGAAGAAAGCCTAAAAGTCATGTGGGACACTATCAAGAAGAATAATTTACACATAATCAGAATTCCAGAACATGAAGAAACCAAAAAAAAGCATAGAGAAAATTTTTTTCAAGATTTTCTGGCAGAATACTTCCCTAATGTCATGAAAGACAAGAAAATATCCATCAAAGAAGCCCATCAAAGCCCATATAGGATAGACCCCAAAAGAAAATCACCACGACATATCATAATCCAACTTTCTAAAAACAAAGACAAAGAATTCTGAGAGCAGCTCGGGAAAAACAAAATATTACCTACAAAGGGGAACCAGTAAGACTAAGCTCTGCTTTCTTGACAGAAACCATGCTGGCAAGAAGTCAATGAGACGATATATAAAACTCTGAAAGAAAAAACTGGCAACCAAGAATTACATATCCAGGAAAATTTTCTCTCAGAATACGATGGTAAAATTAGGACATTGCAGATAAACAAAAATGAAGGGAATCTGTGAAAACCAGACCAATCTTACAAGAAATACTAAAGAGAATCCTTCAGACAGAGAACCAACAATGTCACACAACAACCTGAGATTAAGACACATGACAATATCACCTGGATACAAACCCAGATAAAGAATTTTCAAAAATAAAATAAAGCTACAAGACTGAAAACAGGGAATCAGAGACATCAATCTGTAAACAACAACTTCAAAATAAAAAGAGGGAATAAATGGTGTGGTTACAGAACTTCCATATGGAGAGGAGGAAGTCAAGGTGATATCAAGATATAACAGACCGTTTTAAACTTAGGAAGATAAAATTAAATTTCAGGATAACCACAAAGAAAAATTATAGGCCTTCTCACCCAAATGAAAAATAGGAAAATCATACTCAGTAAACTCAAAGTCAAAGGAAACAAAAAGAAAATCCATAAACAAAAAGAACTCAGCACAGAAAAATATACAAAGAAATCATAAACGTCACAAAAAAGCACAACAAAATGACAGCAGTAAATTCATACCTATCAATAATTACAATGAATGTAAATGGATTAAATACACCAGTCAAGGGACAGAAACTGGCAAAATAGATAAGAAAAAATGACCTATTGATATGCTGCCTACAAGAGACACAACTTAGACACAAAGATAAAAATGAGCTAAAAATAAAAGGATAGAAAAATACATCAAGAAAACAGTGACCAAAAAGGAACAGGAGTGGCAATATTAATCTCTGATAAAATAGACTTTAAGGCAAAAACCAGCACAAGAGACAAGGAAGGTCATTATATAATGATTAAAGGGTCAATCCAACAAGAGGACATAATCACAGTAAATATCTATGCACCCAGTGAAAGAACTCCAAAATATATAAAACCAGCTTTAACAGAATTGAAAAAGAGAAATAGACAACTCCACATCAAAAGTAGGAGACTTAAACACACCACTTTCAATGAACGACAGAACAACTAGAAAGAAACTCAACAAAGATACAGAAAATCTAAACAACACAATCAACCAGCTTGATCTCATAGACATATACAGAACACTCCACCCAACAACAGCACAGTATACTTTCTCTTCAGCACACATAGATCATTCTCCAGAATAGACCATATGTTAGGCCACAAAGCAAGCCTCAGTAAATTGAAAAATGTTGCAATAATGCAAAGCATCTCCTTGGATCACAACACTATAAAATTAGAAATCAATAACAGGAAAAACAAATAAAAAATCAAATTCATGGAAACTGAATAACATCCTACTTAAAAAACACTGAGCAACAGAAGAAATAAAAAATGAAATAAAAAATTCCTAGACTCAAACAAGAATGAAAACTATAACATACCCAAACCCATGGGACACTGTAAAAGCAGTGCTCCGAGGTCAATATATAACACACCAAAAAAGAAGAAACCACCAAAATCAACACCTTAACCCTACAACTCCAACAAATAGAAAAAGAGCAGCAAAACAAGCCCACAGTCACCAGAAGAAAGGAAATAATAAGGATTAAAAAAACCAAACCTATTGACGTTGAGTCGATTCCAACTCATAGCAACCCTATGGGACACAGTAGAACTGCCCCATAGGGTTTCCAAGGAGCACCTGGTGGATTCAAACTGCTGACCTTTTGGTTAGCAGCCATAGCTCTTAACCACTGCGCCATGAGGGCTCTTCCAAATTGGTAAGGAAGAAGTAAAACTACCTCTATTTGCAGATGATATGATCCTATACATAGAAAAGCCCAGACATTCTACAAGAAAGCTACTGTAACTAATAGAAGGATTCAGCAAAGTAGCAGGGTACAAGATGAACATACAAAAATCAGTTAGATCTTTCTACACTAATGTCATGAATTGAATTATGTCTCCCAAAAAATGTGTGTATCAATTTGGCTGGGCCATGATTCCCAGTATTATGTGGTTGTCTTCCATTTTGTGATTGTAATTTTGTGTTAAAGAGGATTAGGGTGGGATTGTAATACCCTTACTAAGGTCACCTCCCTGATCCAATGTAAAGGGAGTCTCCCTGGGGTGTGGCCTGCACCACCTTTTATCTTACAAGAGATAAAAGGAAAGGGAAGCAAGCAGAGCTGCGGACCTCATACCGCCAAGAAAGCAGTGCCAGGAGTAGAGCACATCCTCTGGACCTGAGGTTCCTGCACTGAGATGCTCCCACCTAGAGAAGACTGATGCATCACAAGGACCTTTCTCCAGAGCTGACAGAGAGAGAAAGCCTTACCCTGAAGCTGATGCTTTGAATTTGGACTTGTAGCCTACTAGACCATGAGAGAATAAATTTCTGTTTGTTAAAAGCCATCCACTTGTGGTATTTCTGTTATAACAGCATCAGATGGCTAAGACAACTAACAAAAAAGAAATATAAGAAGGAAATCAGGAAAACAATAACATTTACAATAGCCCCGCAAAAGATAAAATACTTAGGAATAAATCTAACCAGGGATATAAAAGAGTTATACAAAGAAAACTACAAAACACTACAGCAAGAACCAAAAAAGACCTACATAAATGGAAAAACATACCATGCTCATGGATAGGAAGACTGAACATTGTGTAAACGTCAATACTACCCAAAGCGATCTATAGATATAAAGCAATCCCAATCCAGATTCCATCAATATTCTTTAACAAGATGGAAAAACTAATCACCAACTTTGTATGGAAAGGAAAGAGGCCCCAGATAAGCAAAGCACTACTGAAGAAGAACAAACGAGGTAGCCTCACACTTCCCGATCTCAGAACCTACTATACAGCTACAGTAGTCAAAACAGCCTGTACTGGTACAATGACAGACACATAGACCAATGGAACAGAATTGAGAACCCGGAAGTAAATCCATCCGCCTATGGACAGCTGATCTTTGACAAAGGGCCAAAATCCATTAAATGGGAAAGAGATACTCTCTTTAAACAAATGGTGCTGGCAAAACTGGTTATCCATTTGCAGAAAAATGAAACAGGAGTCATACCTCACACCAAACACAAAAATTAACTCAAGATGAATCGAAGACCTAAATGTAAAGCCTAAAACTATAAAGATCATGGAAGAAAAAATAGGGACAAACTTAGGGGCCATAATGTATGCCATAAATAGACTATCAAACAACTCAAAATGCACAAACAGCTGAACATAAACTAGACGACTGAGACTTCCTAAAAATTAAACACATATGCACATCAAAAGACTTCTCCAAGAGAGTAAAAAGAGAACCTACAGACTGGGAAAAAAAATTTGGCAATGACATATCAGGCAAGGGACTAATCTCTAAGATTTATAGAAAACTTCAATACCTCAACAACAAAAGGACAAACAATCTAATTAAAAAACAGGCAAAGGACATGAACAAACACTTCACCAAAGAAGACATTCAGGTGGCCAACAAATACATGAAGAGATGCTTGCGATCATTAGCCATTAGAGAGATGCAAATCAAAACAATGAGCTATCACCTCACTCTGGCAATAGTGGCAATGATCAAAAAAACAGAAAACAACAAATGCTGAGAAAGGTGTGGGGAGATTGAAACTCTCATATACTGCTGATGGGAATGTAAAATGGTACAGCCATTGTGGAAAACAGTATGGCACTTCCTCGAAAAATTAGAAAGAGAAATACCATATGATCCAGAAATCCCACTGCTAGATGTATATTTTAAAGAAATAAGAGCTGTGACATGAATAGATATATGCACACTCATGTTCATTGCAGCTTTGTTCACAATAGCAAAAAGATGGAAACAACTTAAGTGCCCATCAACAGACAAGTGAGTAAACAAATTTGTGCTACATACACACAGTGGAATACTACACAACATTAAAGAATAACGATGAATCCATGAAATGTCTCACAACATGGATGAACTTGGAGGACTTTATGCTGAGTGAAATAAGTCAATCATAAAAGGACAGATATTGTACAAGACCACTATTATAAAAAGTCACGAAAAGGTTTACACGTAGACAGAAACATTCTTTGATGGTTACTAGGGATGGGAGAGGGAGAAAGGGAAAATCACTTATTAGATAGTAGACATATTAACTTGGGTGAAGGGAAAGACAATATACAATATGGGGGAAGTCACCACAACATGACCAAGGCAAAGGAAGACACTGAGAGGTACGCAAGCGCAAAAAGCAACAATGGTAAATACCATTACATACACAATCCTGCAATAACAATAATAACAAATAATAATTTATGAATGGATACACAGGTAAATATGTAAGCCAAACAGATGTGGAATGGCATATGGAAGTACATCTACGAGTGTATATAGGTTTGACAGAGGATATTTCTACATACACATTTGTATGTGCTGCAAATATATCTACGTATATAGTAGAGTACACAGGGGGCACAGTTATGAAAACTTCTTAGCCATAACCAAATGCTTTGAGGGATCAAGTCACTGGGCTTGAGGGCTTAGGACCATAGTCTTGGGGAACATATAGGTCAATTGGCATAACATAGTCCATACAGACAATGTTCTACATCCTACTCTGATGAGTAGCAACTGGGGTCTTAAAAGCTTGCGAGCAGCCATCTAAGATAAAACTGTAGGTCTCTTCCCATCCAGAGCAAGGAACAGTGAAGAAAATCAGAGTCTCAAGGAAACAATTAGCCCAAAGGACTAATGAACCACACAAACCACAGCCTCAACTCTGCTGAGATCAGAAGAACTTGATAGTGCCCAGCTACAACTACCGATCACTCTGATAGGAATCACAGTAGAAGGTCTTGGACAGAGTAGGAGACAAACGTAGAACAAATTGCAAATTCATAAAAAAGACCAGACTTACTGGTCTGATAGAAAACTGGTGGAACCCCGGAGACTATGGCCCTTAGACACCTTTCAAACCTGGAACTAAACACACTCTCAGAGATCATCTTTCAGTCAAACAATAGACAGGCCTATAAAGTGAACAATAACACCTGTGAGGAATGTGTTCCTCAGAACAATCAACCATATGAGACCAAAAGGTAAGCATTTGCCCAAAAAACAAAGTCCAGAAGGCAGGAAGGGGCAGGAAAGATGGGCGAATGGAAACAGGGAACCCAGGGAAGAAGTGGATAAAGTGCTGTCACATTGAGGGGATTGCATCTAATGTCATGAAACAAAATGTGTATAAATTGTTAAATGGGAAACTAATTTGCTCTGTAAACTTTCACCCAAACCACAATAAAATGTTCAAAAAAAAGAAAGAAATGTGCAAATTAAGATTACAAACTTTAATATTATCCTAATTAATAAATCACATTAGAATATTTTTAAAATTATTTTGGATTAAAAAAAAATTAATATGCTGCCAGACCTTTTCTCTGAGGCATCTCTGGGTGGACTCCAACCAGCAAACTTTCCTTTAACTGCCAAGCATGTTAATTGTTTGTACCACCCTGGGACTCCTTAATCAGTATACAGGTCTGTATATAAATTTCCCAGCTTTGCTTACTGGTTCAAATTTAGTCCAACTTTTTCCTCCTAATTAGATGGAGGAGCCCTGGTGGTGCAGTGGTTAGGAGCTCAGCTGCTAACCAAAACCTCGGCGGTTTGAATCTACCAGACACTCTTTGGAAACCCTATGGGACAGTTCTACTCTGTCCTATAGAGTCACTGTGAGTAGGAATTGACTCAACAGCAACAGGTTAACTAGATGGAAGCAAGTTCCCTGGGTGGGGCAAACAGTTTGTGCTCGACTACAAATCTAAGGTTGGCAGTTCAAACCCAGCCAGCACGCCACAGAAAAGCCTTGGTGATCTGGTTCCGTAAAGATTATAAGACAGAATAGAAATGCCCCATAGGGTTTCCAAGGAGCAGCTGGTGGATTTGAACTGCTGACCTTTTGATTAGCAGACGTAGCTCTTAACTGTTGTGCCACCAGTTCTCCCCATAAAGATAACTGCCAAAAAAACCCTATGGAGCAGTTCTACTCTGTAACACATAGGGTCTCTATGAGTCAGAATTGACTCAACAGCACAAGCCAAGAATAACAGGTGAAAGCAGCCAATCTTAGTGAGAGAAAGTTTGGTTGGCGTGGAAGAGAGGAGGAAGAGGATATGACAGTAGGTGATTTTCTGCTTGGGGTGCTCCAAAAGGCAGTGATTGGCAATCTCATGGATTACTTGAGTTACTTGAGTGCACTGGTCACTTGCAAAGGTGGTGAGGGAATATCAAGAGTGGGAGCAGAGCTCAGAAAAGGAAAAGACGAGGACTCAACAGCATGATCATTACCTCCTTCCTTCACAGTCTTGCCTTGGGCAAACTCTTACCCTGCCCTACACAGGACTGCCTTATTCTTGGAAGAAGGTAAATAAACTATGTGGGCAAACAGACCTGAAACTGAAGCAAGAGAAACAATCCTGGGTCGGGTTTCTATTTCCCATTCTAAATTAACTTGCTGTAAATTACTAAACCAAAGGTCATTATCTCAACATCATAAACCTAATTTCTAATTAAGATGATCGATGCCTCTTTCAGAATTACACATTCCAATTAGCAAGGAATAAGATTATTTCTATTGTGCACTGGCATGCTAAAAATTATCATGGAAAAGGTAAAAAATTATACTTCAATTACACAAAAGTATTAGTCTTCTGTCAGGCTTATTCTGAAATATGGGTTCTTCTTAGTTCTACTTATTAAAGCTTCATTAAATATATTTGCTTGTAAAAAATGCATTCTTCAATATTTTAACAAAATGCCCCTCGATGTTTTCAAGTAGCAGTATGTATGTACTTCAGCTATGAGTTTCACAATCTTTCATATTCCAAGTACAGGTTATTTGCATCTAAAAAATTCTCCTGATCTTATTACAGAATATAATTTTACCCTAGGGAGACACAAATCTGGCATCAGATTTCCTTTCATATTTCCCTACAATGTAATTACTCTTTTTTTTTTTTTTTAAGCACTATGCTTTCTGTGAAGCCCTGGTGGTGCAGCAGTTAAGTGTTACGGCTGCTACCCAAAAGGTTGGCAGTTCAAATCCACCAGCCACTCCTTGGCAACCCTATTGGACAGTTCTACTCAGTCCTATAGGGTCACTATGGCTCAGAATCGACTAGATGGCAACAGGTTTGGTTTTTTGGTTTTATGTTTTCTGTAGAAAGGTAATCCTATTACAGCACAATATTCACTCTCACACACAGACCAAATGAAAACTCAGGAACGTGGTATGTAAAAGTACAGGGCTCTTGGAGGGCATGTAGAACTAGAATGGAATTCCAGTTCCACCACTCCCTACCTAGTCACTTCTATGGGTTTAGGTTTCACCACCTGCAAAATAGGTTGATAAGAACAACAACATGTAAAATACCTTGGGAGGGGGGGAAGGTGAGGTTGGCAAACAAACACAGAAGACGCTCATCACTTTCATAAAAATACAGTAATAGGTGCTCAGTAAACGCCAAAGATTGCCTTACTTAGTATCCAGCCCGTGATAGTGGCCAAATAAATATTCATTCAGTTAATAAAAAACAGGGTTCAAAAATGTTTTCATTGGTCAACAAAATTTCAAATAAATGAAGTTGGCACTGGTTCCTTGGTTGTCATTCCAGCCTCCTTCCGTGTGTCTTGACACTCTTTCTCTCACTCCATAAAGGCTCCAGAAATGCTGCCCTTCGATAGTGTGTATTATAATCTCCAAGAAGACTTAGATTCTCTGCAAAGCACTCTAGTTAAACTAATTATTATTTGGCAATAACTGTTGTCTTAGGCTGGGTTCTCTAGAGAAGCAAAACCAGTAAAGCATATGTATGTATAGATAGAAGGAGATTAATATCAAGGAAATGGCTCACACAGTTTTTAGATGCTGTAACATCCCAAGTCCTTGGAGCAGAAAAGAGGATTCTCCTGATTCAGGTAGCCGCAGGGGCTGGCGGACCCAAGATCGGCAGGTCAGAGAGCAGGGGTGTAGCAAGCTATGAAGATTGATGAATCTCAAGACTGGCAGGCAAGGCCAAAGAACCAGAGGTCAGATGAATAGGAGCCTGCTGCAGGATCTAGAACAAGCAAAAGCCCCAGCAAGGTGAGCAGGAATGAACTAGGTGGAGGAGGGTTGAGAGATGAAGGCTGAGGGGGTAGCGAGTCACCACAGGCCCCAACTCAGCCGGTACCACTCAACAGATCTCATCGTGGGGGTGATCATGTATCAAATTTCAACAGGGAACTGATCACAACATTGTACAACTGCCGAAACACTGAGAATCACGGCCCAGTCAAGTTGACAAACAATCTTACCCATCAGTCCATCCCTTGTCAACTTGGCACCTGTACACATCTCCCCAAACCATACATAAGTTTGTGAATAAAGACAGTTACAGAGTCAAACTTGCATCTAACATGATACAACGAACACACATACAACCGAAAATGCACTAGCCCTGTTTACATCTTATATTTTATAAGTGAAGAAAACAAAAATATTTGACATACACATACAAAGCAGAAATACTCAAAACAATTACAGTCCTTGTTTCTGCAACTGGTCACGTGGCCGTAACTGGTATTTAGAACTACCTTCTTCCATCACCCATTCTGTAGTCCCTTTGCCCTCAGCAAGCACCTCAGCTGGTCATGGTTCTTTGCCTGGTGGGGTGACCCGAACCTTCATTCCTGAAGGGTCTGGGTCATTAGTAGTCATGTCAGAATGGGGTTGCTGTAGTTTTCCATTGACTTTAATCACAGGACATGATAGTACTAAGAGACGCCCTAGAGGATCTCCTGCATTCCAGATATACTCTTCTTTACCTCTATTATATACTATTAATCTGATTTCCTCTTGGTAATCAGGATCAATCACACCAGCCAGTATGGTAACTCCCTTCTTTGCCTGTTGATCCACAGGGATAAGGAGCCCAAAGTGGCCAGGTGGCATTCTTAGCTCCCAGTTCAATGGAATCAGTGATGTGTCTCCACTTGGAAGCATTCCTCCCTTTGGAACTAAGACCTCTAGACCTGCAGAGCATAAGATCATGGGGACAGGAAGCAAAAATCTTGCAAGTGGGTCACTAGGGGTAATAGTGAGTCACTTCCATTGCCAGCCTTTGATTCCTGGACCCATGAATCCTGGCTATGGGAGATACAGCACCAGATATCGGATGCTATATATTGGTTTAGAGCATATACAGCCTCCTAGAGAACACTACCCCAACCCTGAAAGGTATTCCTACCTAGCTGGTACCATAATTTGTGTCTTTAGGAGGCCATCCCATCGTTCTATCAAGCCAGCTGCTTCAGGATGATGGGGAACATGGTAAGACCAGTGAATTCCATGAGCATGGGCCCACTGCCACACTTCATTTGCTGTGAAGTGAGTCCCTTCATCTGAGGTAACGCTGTGTTGGATACCATGATGGTGGATAAGCATTCTATAAATCCATGGATGGTAGTTTTGGCAGAAGCACTGCATGCAGGGAAGGCAAATCCATATCCAGAGTACTTGTCTATTCCAGTAAGAATAAAACACTGCCCTTCCATGATGGAAGTGGTCCAATGTAATCAACTTGCCACCAGGTTGCTGGCAGATCACCTCAAGGGATGGTGCCATAGCAGGGACTCAGTGTTAGTCTCTGCTGCTGGCAGATTAGGCACTCAGCAGTAGCTGTAGCCAAGTCAGCCTCAGTGAGTGGAAGTCCATGTTGTTGGGCCCATGCATAACCTCCATTCCTGCGACCATGGCTACTTTGTTCATGAGTCCATTGAGCAATGACAGGAGTAGCTGGGTAAAGAGGATGACTGGTTTCCACAGAATACATCATCCTATCCACTTAATTGTTAAAATCCTCCTCTGCTGAGGTCACCCTTTGGTGAGCATTCACATGAGACACAAATATCTTCCCTTCTTTGGCCCATTCAGAGGGGTCTGTCCACATACCTCTTCCCCATAAATCCTTGTCTCTGATTTTCCAATCATGTTCCTTCCAAGTCCCTGACCATCCAACCAAACCACTGGCCACAGCCCATGAATCAGTATACAATCATGCATCTGGCCATTTCTCCTTCCAAGCAAAGTGAATAATCAGGTGCACTGCTTGAAGCTATGCCCATTCGGAGGATTTCCCTTTACCACTGTCCTTCATGGAGGTCCCGGAAAGGGGCTATAGTGCTGTTGCTGTCCGCTTTCTAGTGGTGCCTACATATCACACAGAACCATCTGTAAACCAGGCACATGTTTTCTCTTCTGCAGTCAACTCATCATAAGGAACTCCCCATGAGGCCATAGGTGCAGACTGGGAGATGGAAGGTAATGTGATAGGACTGGAGACCACAGGCATTTGGGCCACTTCCTCATGCAACTTACTTGTGCCTTTGGGTCCTGCTCGGACCCAGTCTTGTATATACCACTTCCATTTAATGATGGAGTGCTGCTGTGCACGTCCAACTTTATGACTCTGTGGGTCAGACAAAACCCAGTTCATGATGGGCAGCTCAGGTCTCATGGGGACTTGGTGTCCCGTGGTTAACCGTCCAGTCTCTACTAAGGCCCAGTAACAAGCCAAAAGCTGTTTCTCAGAAGGAGAATAGTTATCTGCAGAGGATGGTTGGGCTTTGCTCCAAAGTCCTAAGGGTCTGTGCTGCGATTCACCAATAATCCACTGTCATTCAGCATGATCTATCTGTTTTTTGCACAGGCCAAATAGGCAAGTTGAATGGGGATGTGGTGGGAATCACCACCCCTGCATCCTTCAAGTCCTTGATGGTGGCAGTAATCTCTGCAATTCCTCCAGGAATGCGATATTGCTTTTGGTTTACTATTTTCCTAGGTAGGGGCAGTTCCAATGGCTTCCACTTGGCTTTTCCTACCATAGTAGCCCTTACTCCATTTGTCAGGGATCCAAATCTGGGGGTTCTGCCAGTTGCTGGGTATATCTATTCCAATTATGCATTCTGGAACTGGGAAAATCACTACAGAATGGGTTCAGGGACCCCCTGAATCTACTGCGAGACTGACATGAGCCAAGACTCCATTAATAACCTGACCTCCATATGCCTCCACTCTGACTGGTGGGCCACAGTGACATTTTGGGTCCCCTAGAATTAGTGTCAATTCAGAGCCAGTATCAAGTAATCCCCCAAAAGTCTGATCATTTCCTTTCCCCAATGAAAAGTCACTCTCACAAAAGTCCATAGATCAATGGGCAAAGGAAATGAACGGACAGTACTTCACCAAAGAAGACATTCAAGCAGTCAACAGACACATGAGGAAATGCTCACGATCACTAGCCATTAGAGAAATGCAAATTAAAACCACAG
>NW_004444100.1:2220-26521 GCF_000243295.1 Trichechus manatus latirostris | reverse complement strand
ACATCTAGCTCAGTTGGCATAACACAGTTTATAAAGACAATGTTCTACATTCTACCTTGGTGAGTAGCGTCTGGGGTCTTCATAGCCTGTGAGCAGCCATCTAAGATACTCCACTGGTCTCACCCTTCCGGGAGCAAGGGAGAATGAAGAGAACAGGATATAAGGAAAAGATTAGTCCAAAGAACTAATGGACTACAACTACCATGGCCTCCACCAGACTGAGTCCAGTACAACTAGACGGCGCCCGGCTACCATCACTGACTGCTCTGACCAGGATCACAACAGAGGGTCCTGGCTAGAGCTGGAAAAGGATGTAGAACAAAATTCTAACTCACCAAAAAAACGACTAGATTTCCTGGCCTGACTGGAGAAACCCCGAGAATATGGCCCCCAGACACCCTTTTAGCTCAGTGGTGAAGTCATTCCCAAGGTTCACCGTTCAGCTGGGGATCGGACAGCCCCATAAAACAAAATGGGACTAATGAGGCACAGTAGTCCAGGGACAAGAAGTAGAAGGCAGGAGAGGACAGGAAAGCTGGTGATAGAGAACCCAAGGTTGAGAAGGGACAGTGTTGACATGTTGTGGGGTTGTTAACCATTGTCATAGGGCAATATGTGTACTGTTTAATGAGAAACTATTTGTTCTGCAAACCTTCATCTAAGGTACAAAACAAAAAAAGAGAGAGATAATTGTCTATGTGAGATCAAAGTGACAACAGCAACTCAAAAGCTTTGATGGGAAGCCTGGGGGCAGTGAGTTGAAGATAATGGTGATGGAATAATTTGGAAAAGGATAGTGAGAATAGCAGCACAACTGGAAGAATGTAATTGATGTCACTGAATTGTACATGTAGAAACTTTCAAAATGGTGTAACTTTAGCTATGTATATTTTCATCAAAAAAAAGGTCCTCCAAGGTCGAGAAGGGAGAGTGTTGACATGTCGTGGGGTTGTTAACCAATGTCATAAAACAATATCTGTACTGACTGTTTAATGAGAAACTATTTGTTCTGTAACCTTTCATCTAAAGTACAATAAAAAAAAAGAGGCCATAGATCCCTTTGGGGAAGACTGGGAGAAAAATTAACAATGTAAATTTTGGGCAGTGTATTGGAGTCCTTCCTCAAGGAGACCTGGCCTCCCCTTCAATCAAGGGGTTATGAATCTGTAAACTCCATCAAGTCTGGGACTTGACTGAGGGGCTGTGACTCTCTATTCTGGCAATTCGAGTTAGACTGCTGTTCACTTGACCTAGAATTCATGCGCTTGTACAGATTAAGTAAATACTTAGTAAATTTCCTATCTATTTCACTCCTAGAGACATCATGACTAAGTAGTCAATGCCATAAGTCCATAGGAGTCAGACTATTCTGATTATTGCTTTGATTGTGTGTCCATTATGGTAAGCATGCCCACCTTATCTTCATCGACTGAGTGCCGCCACTTGGCCCCTACCATCATGGGCCTCCAATCAGCCCCATTGTAGTTACCCCAAACCAAAAAACCCGTTGTCATCAAGTTGATTCCGACTCATAGCGACTCTACAGGGCAGAGGAGAACTGTCCCATAGGGTTTCCTAGGAGTGGCTGGTGGATTTGAACTGCCAACCTTTTGGTTAACAGCTGAATTCTTAACCACTGTGCCACCAAGACTCCAAATGTAGTTAGGTGTCTTAATTTAGTTAGAGCAGTTCCCACTGTCAAATCTGACTTACATAAAATAGCAATCCCAGCAGTTCTTCAAGGATACTGGGGCTCTCTTCACAAATCTGTTCCTCACAGTTGTGGTAAAAGGTATGTCCTCTGGGCACTCCATGTGTGGGTCTATGGGTCTAACCTGATAAAATGCCAATTTCCCTAAGCCTTTGGATACCTTCTTCAACAGTATACCAAGGCAGGCCTGGTACTTCAACTTGAGTTAATGTAGGCCACCATGTAATCCATGCTTCAGCAACCCAACCAAAATAAACTATTAGATCCTTCCCTAATTTCTTGTGCTGAAACATTGAATGAAGAATCTGTGCTTAGTGAGCCCATATCAATAAACTCAGACTGATCCATCTTTATGTTGCTTGTACCATTATCCCATACCCTTAATAGTCATTCCCACACATATTCCCCAGGTTTCTGTTCGTGCATTTTAGAAAATTCAAGCAGTTCTTTTAGAGTGTAGCGTACATTCCCCTGGGTTACACTTTGTACTTCACCTTTCGGGGCTCACTGGGACTTAAGTGTAGTTATAGGTCTAGAAGCCAAAATCAGTGGGGAAATGTTTTGAGAACATTCAGCCTTGTCTTGTAAAGCATCTGCCTTAGGCAATGTCCCAGGCAATGACTCAGACAAAGGCGCTTCAGATGCAGCTGGGTTAATCTCATTAGATGGGAGTGGAGGGGCTGATGGTTCTGTTGGCAAGAGTGATTCAATGGAATTTAGAGGTTCAGTGTCTCCAGCCTCCTGATTATCTGTCCATATGTCCCCATCCCAGGTTTCAGGATCCCAATTCTTCCCAGTCAATGGCCTCACTTTAACTTCAGACACCTCTCGAGATTGACAGTGGAGTTGGCGTTGTAATTCCGTCACTCTTACAATAAGATTCTGGGTTTGGTTTTCAGCAACGTCACCTCTGCTACTACAAGTAAATAAGGCTTTCTTTCAAGGCACAAGTGGAAAATTTGCGATTGTTTATGTGGTGCTTGAGCTTTGACTCTGAAGCCCTGACCTCATCTCTTTCTTTCACCAGTTTGTCTAGTGAAAGTAGAACCAACCAACTAGCTTCCTTATACTTCTCACCATGACGAAACTGTAGAAAGGTATCATCCATGCAATCACCCAGACCATCATCTTTCACCAATACCCGATCTACTGGTGGTGATATTTTGCATATTTGAACTGCCATGGAGTAGCACTACCCTCTTTACTACAGGAAGTAGAGTCATCAACATCTTTAAAACTAGCCAGGCCTGAGAATCAGTTTAGAAAATTCATCCTTACAATTTTGTTACTCTCAGCACCAAATGTCTTAGGCTGAGTTCTTTAGAGAAGCAAAACCAGTAAAGCATAGAGACAGAGAGAGAGATTTATATCAAGGAAATGGTTCACATGGTTTTTAGAGGCTGAACATCCCAAGTCCATGGGTCAGGAAAGAGGATTCTCCTGATTCAGGTAGCTGCAGGGGCTGGCAAACCCAAGATCAGTAGGCCGGAAAGCAGGGCCGTTACAGACTTCTGCTGATTGACGTTGCCGCAGGGGCTAGCAAACCCAAGATTGGCAGGCTGGGGAGTAGGGCTATAGCAGACTGTGAAGACTGATGAATCTCAAGATTGGCAGGCAAGCTGCTAGCTCAAGTCCCAAGAACTGGAGGTCAGACGAACAGGAGCTAGCTACAGGATCTAGAATAAGCAAAAGCCACAGCAAGGTGAGCCAGAAGAAACTAGGCAGCAGAGGGCAGAGAGATGAAGGCTAAGGGGTACAACTCAGCAGATCCCTTCATGGGGGTGATCACGTATCAGATTTCAACAGGGAATTGATCACAACATTATACAACACTGAGAATTATGGCACAGCCAAGTTGACACATACTCTTAACCATCACAACTGTCTAACCTGTCCTGAGATATTTGCATTTTAAAAGCCCAAGATGATCCTGGTTAGAATGGGAGAAAAAATGCAGAGTAAAACTCATATTCTTAAAAATGGCCAGAGTAACTGGACTACTGAGACCAGGGGCCTCCCTGATACTATCAGCCTGAGATGTTCTTCAAACCTTGAACCAAAACTACCCTGAGACCACCTTTTAACAGAAAAACAGAGTGACACAGAAAATAAAGGATATTACCCTATTATAATGGTGCTCTGTTAAAAAAAAAAAAAAAATCTGTACGAGTCCAAGAGGTCAACTTTTAATCCAAAGCAAAGATGAGACGATAAGGGGGCAAGGAATCTAGAGTACTGGAAGCGGAACAACAAGATCACAATTAATGAGATTGTTGTCATAATGTGCAAAATGTTTAACTAATGTCATTGATCAATTTCTGTGGAAATTGTCAACGGGGAACCTAACTTGCTGTGTAAACGTTCACCAAAAACACAATAAAATATTACTAAAAAAAAAAAAAAGAAGCCCAAGGTGTTAATTCAAAAGAAGAGAGAATTGGTAGCATTTCAGATAGCACATCAAATAAAAGAACTTCTTTTGTATGGGAGAGGCAACTAGGGGAGAGGACAGGCTTAGGACCAAACCAAAAAACTCAAACCAGTTGCCGTCCAGTGGATTCCAACTCATGGCGACCCCCTGTTTGTGTGCTCCCTGGGGTTTTCAATGGCTGATTTTTGGGGAGTCGATCGCCAGGCCTTTCTTGCAAGACACCTCTGGGTAGACTCTAACTGCTAGCCTTTCAGTTAGTAGCCAAGTGCATTAACTCTTTGGACCACCTAGGCACTCCAGCTGAGGACCAAGACCCCTTAAATAATTACATGTCACTGCTCATCAAGACTTCATTGGCATAATGGGCAAAGTGGTTGCTCCTTAACGTAGCTTCCTTTCTGGGGAGAAAGATTTTTACACTCTAGAGGCTCACTCTTCTGGAGCCCTTTGGCTATACTTTTAATTCCTCCAGCACTATCACTCTGACCGTAAGAAATACCACCATCAAAAGCACCAAATCAAAGCTTTAGCTCATAGAAAAATTTAAATAACATAAATAGTTTTTTGGTTTTGTTTCTTAAAGTGGAAATTTGTCATAAAAGAATACTATTCTTCAGGTAAGAAATTATTGAATTACAAACTGCAAAAGTAATTTAATTTCAGAAACTGAGACTTGTTTGCATTTTGATCATAAACATTTATAGACGATGAAGAATAAGACAGGCCCAGAATGGTGAAATCCACAAATAATCCTTCGATTTTACCTTTTGTCATCTTTTTCAATTTGATCCACCCCAAAATATTTGACCAAAGACGCTAATAAGCAACAAAGCCAACCAGTTAATATGCAACAAAGCCAACCTATCCCAAATATTTAATCAAAGATGTTAATAAGCTACAGGTAATAGAAAATAATACAACCCTCAAGTTGTTGTCAAGCATTATTATTGTTCTAACCACGGTGGAGATCTTATGAGGAAAGGGTGGTAGGTGGGAAGGAAAAGTGTATACAGAGAAAGTGGGAAATCAAAAGACCTAGATAATCTATTAACTGAATGATTTTTGAATAATTTACCATTTCCCCCTAAAATAAAATTCTTGACCTGTATGTTTTCTTTGAGTTTTTTCTCTAGTAATTTTTCTTTTATTTCATATCGCTCAAAGCAGAAAATAAAATGAAGAGTTTGTCACACACACGTACACTTGCGCACACACACACACACACACACACACAAGTTACCAGAAGACCTTTGCTCACACTTGTTCCCCCTTTAGATGAAGTTAGGTGAAGATATCAGAGAAAACGAAAACCTTTTCTTTTATTCCAGCTGTCATGGATTGAATTATGTCCCCCAAAAAATGTGTGTATCAATTTGGCTGGGCCATGATTCCCAGTATTGTGTGATTGTCCTCCATTTTGTGATTGTAATTTTGTGTTAAAGAGGATTAGGGCGGGATTGTAACACCCTTACTAAGGTCACATCCTGATCCAATGAAAAGGGAGTCTCCCTGGGGTGTGGCCTGCACCACCTTTTGTCTTACAAGAGATAAAAGGAAAGGGAAGCAAGCAGAGAGCTGGAGACCTCATACCACCTAGAAAGCAGTGCCAGGAGCAGAGTCCGTCCTTTGGACCTGAAGTTCCTGCACTGAGATGCTCCCAGACCAAGGGAAGACTGATACATCACAAGGACCTTCCTCCAGAGCCAAGAAAGCCTTCCCCTGGAGCTGGCATGCTGAATTCAGACTTCTAGCCTACTGGACTGTGAGAGAACAAACTTCTCTTTGCTAAAGCCATCCACTTGTGGTATTTCTGTTATAGCAGCACTAGATGACTAAGACAGTAGCATTTCTTCTTGAAATGTCACTCCCAGAAAATAAATATTAAGTCCTCTTAAGCACAGTGAGAAGTTTTCTTCAAAGCCTGTTCACACCCTACCTCAATTACTGCCTCACTGATGCCCCCCTGGTAAAAGTGTTTTAGGGGAATGAGAATTGCCATCATCAACAGTGCCTCCAGAAATGTAGGTGCCAGACCCCATGGGTGGTTTGAATGGCATGCATGGCCTCCCTGAGAGCTTGGTCTCTAGGAAATATGAATAACACAGCTGGTTAACCTTCACACTTGAGATAAGCACAGACCTCACCATCCTGGGAGTGGAGCACCACCTCAGCTAGGCAGCCAGAGCCATCCCACAACTAAGCAAGCCAAGCAGCCTCTCCAAGACCTCCTTGGCTCCTTGGCTGCAGTTCTCAGTGTTTTCACTGGCTGCTACAATCACCCTAGACGTTACAACTAGGTCAAACCTTTGTTTTTTAGCTGCCAGTTAGTCGGCCCCCGACTCATGGTGACCCCATGCACAATGGAACTAAATATTGCCTGGTGCTGCACTATTCCCATGACTAGTTGTGAAATGGACCTTTGTGATCCATAGAGTTTTTATTGGTTGATTTTCAGAAGTAAATCGCCAGGCCTTTCTTCCTAGTCTGTCCTAGTCTGGAAGCTCCACAGAAACCTGTTCAGCATCATAGCAACATGCAAGCCTCCACTGACAGATGGTGGTGGCTGCCCATGAGGTGCACTGGCTAGAATTCAAGCCGGGGTCTCCTGCAAGGAAGGTGAAAATTCTACCACCACTGCCCCCACAGGTCAAACCTTAGCATCATTTACTGCTTTTATCAAACTCCTTTATTCCTCAAATACCTCCATTCTCTTTTCCTTGCTACATGCAAGCCAGTGCTTTAGAGAAATACTGAGTAATTGGGTTGCACATCTTCCCTAAAGGAGGCTAGGGAAGCCCTAGGAGTGGTGGTGGCTTCTTACCTTTGGTACTCTCAGAGTTGCCTCACCTTTCCTGGTTTCTAACTCTCCCAACACCTTTCTAACTAGATTCCATAATAAATAATCTCTATGAAACTACCTGTCATGGGATGCACAACAATAGCTACTTGAGTGTTCTCTGGGATTGTGCTGGTATCTGAACAACGGAGGTCTGGTTTGGTCCCTGGGCCACTTCCCAACATCCTTTGAGGTCCCTTGTGTCCTTTCTGGCCTTTAGGAGCATTGACCTGACATCTGCTACTACAGTCCATAATCCCAACCATTTGCCTCAGTTGACTTTTCCTTCTGATCCCAACCTCTGCGGTTCTCTCTCCTCTGAGCATCTCCAAGACCCTTCAACAGGGCACACAGAGGCACTGGGATTTCCTGTGTCCCTCCTTAGGCTCCTTAGATTCCTCTCTCTCTCTCTCTGCACGTCACTCCACCCATTCCACTCTTTCTCCCTTTCACTTTTTTAGATATGAGGCCAGGACTTCTAGAAGCTTGCACCTTATTTAGGCTACGCTTGTGGAAGAGGGCCACTACCACCAATTTCACTATGGTCTCCCACATACAGGTTCCCATCCCTCACCTTTCATCATGGTTCAACCCTAACAGAGTCGGATAAAGCAAGGGCACCAGCATTTCATTCTCCAGTCTCTCTCCTGTCTCGTCCTCAGATCAAAAACTGTCTCTAACTTCTTCATCTTATTTGGCAGGGACTTGCCCCATATCATTTCCTCTCCCCAAAGTGTTATTTACACTCACCCCTTTCCTGGGGTGGCAGAAAGGCTGCAGGAAAATAAGATTTCAAGTTGGGGAAAGGAGGGATTAAAAATATATTCATTTAATATTTTAACATATTATTCCCATTACATGCTCCCTCTAGTAAAGCTTTGTGCCCCCTGAGGAAGACATTTACTCTTATTATTTACGTCTCATCCCTTTCTAAGGAGGGAGAGCTAGATCTCTGTTCTCTCCTTATCCTCCAGGCCTGGGCCGTCCAATACAGTAATCATTTGCCACATGGGGCTATTGAGCACTTGAAACGTGGCTAACCTGAATTAAGATGTACTCTAAGTGTAATAAAGTAGATTTTGAAAACTTAACATGAAAAAATGTAATATATCTCAATAATTTTTATATTGATTACATGTTGAAATGATAATATTTTGGATGTATTGGGGTAAAAATTACTCAAATTCATTTCACCTGTTTATGTTTACTTTTTAATGTGGCCAGAATATTTAACATTTAAATTACACATATTTCTGTTGGCCAGAGCTGCTCTGAACTGTCAGCTTCGTGAGACCGAGGACAGTGGCTGGTGGCTGAGCTTTGCATTCATGGCTGGTATCTAGAGCATTGGCACCAGTGTGGTCATACCAGCTGCTTACTGACGTTGGTGCCAAGCATAGGTGGCTAAGTATTCATATCACCTGATAGTGTTCCCACTGGCTAGCACAGCGCCAGCTCCTTAGTTGAGTGAATGTATAAATGAGTGAACGAATGAACGAAAATACAGGTGATGCTTTCCTCTGTATCTAAAGCTACCTTGCCACTCTCACATGATAGATGATTACATAAATGCTGTCATATTAACCAGATTTTCATCCTCTGCCCTGCGATCAGGAAGACCAAGCGAGAGTGAATGTAACATTAAATGTCAAAGCACAAAAAAAAAAACCTCGTTGCTATCGACTCTATTCCAACTCCTAGCGCCCCTATCAGACAGAGTAGAACTACCCCATAGGGTTTCCAACGAGTGGCTGATGGATTCCACCTGCTGACCTTTCGGTTAGCAGCCATAGGTCTTAACCACTACAGCACCAGGTGGCATAAGAGCCTCCTGCTCCATTTCTTGTGTGGGAGATTTAATTTCCTCTTTCAAACGTGGTATCAGATGAGCGGTGAGACATACAACCACAACCCATGTGAATTTTCCTGTTTCCACTCACAATTTAAGCCGCAGTGGCAGGGTCAGCTCCACAAGGGGCTGAGGGACAGCCGTTTACTCGGTGCGTTAACTTCCTGCGGCTGCTGTAACAAACTACCATAAACTTGGTGCCTTGAAACAACAAGACATTTTCCCTCTCACAGTTCTAGGGTTGCAGAGACTTGCCGTGGCTATCTTTGGAGGGGAAGAGCATATTTCAGCCTCCCACACACTGTATGAAGAATTAATAGGCCCCAGAAGTAAATCCTACCTCTAAAACATCCTCCTATCTTTCCTTCCTCAGAGAGATCCTCCCTGATCACTCCCTCAATATAAATCAGATTTCCAGTTCTTTTTTCTCATAGGATCCTATTCTCTTCCTTTATGATACGTTTTAAGCTCGTAATTATTTTTTCCTGTGCATCTGTTTGTGTAACGTCTGTACCTCCATTTTTTCCCAGCTCAATGAGACACCAGTATCTGTTTTGCCCACCCCGTACATGTAATATTCAGAAGTGAAGAGTCACTCCATCAGCATTTTTTAATGAATATAGGGACTGTCCAGCCATTAGAACCAGAAATGCCCTTGTTCCAGGCACACACATTACTCCTTAGGAGGGAAAGTCAGAAAGCCTGGGGACACATGCTAACAGGTCATCTCCAGACCTCTTTCAGCAAGGTAGAAGGTGACCTTTATCCATGACCTCTTTGGCACAGGCTAGCCTAGCAGATCAGAAGAAAGGCCTGGTAATCTACTTCCAAACAATCAGCCATTGAAAACCCTACGGAGCACAGTTCTGTTGAGACACACATGGGGTTGCCATGAATCAAAATCAACTCAACTGGCAACTGGTTTGGTTTTTGGTTTAGTCTAGCAGAGACAAAGAGCCTAAAGTAAGTTCTAGAACTAGGGCCCCATGGCCCCAGAGACAGAAGGCCTAGAGGAAGCAACACAGTAAGCATGCATTTTTGGATGGGCAGGGCCCCTGCATCTATGCTGCAGGGGAGCATGCTCCTCTAGGCTCTCAGCAACAAGGAAGGAAAGGGCACCGACACAAGCCATTGGCAGTGGGAGGAAAGCAACTAAAGAGGACAAGCCAAATCATCATAGTAGCTACCACTCACTGAGCCTGGACTAAGTACCATGTTAAATGCTTTTCTTACATTATATCATTAAATCCCCAAAACAGACTCACCAGTATTACTCTCCCCATTTTACAGGATGAAACTGAAGTTTAGAAAGTTTAAATAATTCGCCCAGTCACACAATTAGTGAGGGATAAAGCCAGAATTTAAAACCAGGAATTTGCTGTTGTGATACTTAGGCAGCCTCACGGTCTTGCATACAGCTGGTCTGGGTGAATCTCTTGCAGGTTGGGATGACCAAAATCTGAAAAACTCATGCATTTTAGAAAGGCATTATTCACCAGTGTTTGCTTACCTGTTCATCTCCATCTACAAGTTCCTTGAGATAGCAGAACCGTGTCTCCTTTATATTGACATACCCAAACACTGGGTTTTGTATTCCCAGTACCTAATACAGGACCCAACTCCAACTCTATGAGTTGGAATCCACTTGACGGCAGCAAGTGTTAAGTGTGTGGAAGAGAGGACCCAGCAGGTAGTAATGTTCATGATGAGAATGAATTAAATAAGCACTTGTTGATCACCTACATGCACTTTAAAAGAAATCAATCAATATTAAAATCTTCGTGTCAGATAAAAGAGAACACTTACAAAAGAACCGGCCTAGAATTAAGCATTTTTCTTTTCCACTTTTCAGTTGTGGAGTACTGCAGTATAGTTATATTTTTTGTGCATAATAAAACACTCAATGCCACCCTATGGAAAGTTCTTGTTCCTCAGTTGCCAAACCACACTTCTGTATCCATGCTCTTCGTGGATCTTTCTTCTCATCTCTTCTTATCACTTCTTATGTTCTACTTTCTATTGGGTTCCCTTTTGCATATGTATTCCAATTTTGCTTGGAGTCAGTTTTGCTAAACTGGGGTCTTTTTATTTTAATAAAATCTCCACGGTAACCAAACAACAGCTATTTTCAAATTAGATCACTCCGAAAGGTAGCTGGTCCCAGGCAGCCAGCTGTTGATGATAAACGTGGTGATAACTCCCACTCTTCTCTAACAAGGAAACCAGAGACCAACTGGCAGATGGGCAAGCAACATACCAAATTCCTATTCCTCATCCAAAGTCTGTGAAATTATTCCTTGACAAATATCCTTTTGTTTCTTTTTTCTTGATCTTATCTTTAAGAGGGGGAAAACTGCCAAATACCAACTTGAAGAGACTATGCAAAATGCTAAACACAAAGAGTGAGGAGTATCAGGTAATATTTTAAATTAATTAATATCTGATAAAGCCTGCATTATCTTCATATTTCTAGAAAGCAACACGGCTGCCATATTGGTTTATGGCAAAAGTAATAATTCTATGTTCAAAATCCCAACCCATAACAGAACTAGTAAAACCTGGAACGTTTCAACTGGAAGCCACCCTATTTAACGTTTCCTCCACTCAACAACAAAAAATTCAGAAAATGGGAGGATACGTGCAAAAAGAAGTGAGCAGCTGAGCTGAAAATATTTCTGTCCTCTCTTCACATGTGATATTGTTTGAAGTTAAACATTGCAATAAAATTGCTCACACAGGGCTCCAATCCACACTGAGCATTGGCTCTACAATGGGAAGCCTTGAGAGGCAAAACAATTATAGATTGTAACTTGATATTTATGATGTTCTATTGCCATCTTCTGGAAGAAAAGACCAAGAACACCAAAACGGTAGCTAGGATTTCAGGCTTCACATGAAGGTGATTTCCTTCAATTCTCAAAAAAGGTTAGGATATTCCACAGCCACTAAAGACAAATACTTGCATCCCATTCCAGAAGAATTAGCATAATGTCGGGTTCCAGGAAAGCTAAAACGCAAATGTTCATGAATCCAGCTCAGTTACTTGAGAGCAAGAGATAACATCAAATCTGTGCGTCCTGAGCCTTTAGAGTTGCCAATCCTCAGAGGTCTGAGTTCTCATTAGTAAGGAGATATGAGATCCCATTTTACAAGAGTCAATAGCACTGCCAGAGCACAGAGAGATACTGAAAGAATAATTTCCACGCTCAGCTTAGAAAACAAGCATCCTTATCTTTACATTTCAAGTCTCAGAATTTGGCAAATGAGTTCTAAGGACTTTAAAACATTATTAACAAGACTAGGAATTTTCTTCTTTCTCAGATTAGCTCATGTTGAAGTTATTTACACATACAACACAAACAAACCCAAACGGATTGGAATGTTTGACTTTCTTTGCAAAAGATCCTATCAACTTTTATTTCTCCAGGATTGGCTTCCATATCAACAAAGGATCACAGTGCAACACTTATTTTAAATGCACTTTTGTTTTGATTATTTAAGTATTTTTTATTAGGATCCTCATACAATGAATGAAAAAAAAAATCATGAAACTTTAGAGTTGGAAGCATTTCAGTCCAATCACTGCATTTATAGATGGGAAAATTGAAGCCATCAGAAGTTAGATGAGTTGTCCAACTCACAGGCTATTCATACAAGGTAAAAAATTAAAAAATAAAAATAAGATCAGCTCCCATTAATCACCAGGAACAGTCTGGACCATCTGTTTTCTCTAAACATCGTGTCTCCTCCAGCCCCACTGTCCTAACTTTCAGGGAGTTTTCTGGTTTATACAAGTTATCCGCATCCCAAAGTAGCCTGGGCTTGCTGATTTTCTTTGTGAATACTGATTATACCTGTTCATAAAATACAGAGCATGGAATGAGGATTTTAGCGCTGGAAGGGCCCTTTCTTTTATAGGTGATAAGAGTGATTGGCTGATGATACCTGATGACCTCGTTTCAGAAGACGACAGGTTTGAACACAGCGTTGAAATATATCAGCTTCCCCCCCCCACCCTGCCCCCCCATCTATTCAGCTTCTCTTGACAGCCTACCCTGTCCAAAGCACTGTAAGGAACATCTAAAAGATATCATTCCTATCTCCAAAAACCCACTATGTTGTCTGAATTTGGCTTCCCAAGCTACCCATGAACCAAAAGGAAAAGCATGGTGGTCAAACAGTAAAATTGATTTCTACAGTGAAGCTTTCCCCTTCCCTCTGCCCTGCCTATGTACAGCGTATCTCATGTGACATTATGCTTAGTAAAGTTTATTTGATAGATTCAAGCACCACACCACATCAGAACAACTTGCAAAGCTGGAGGAGAGCTCACCTTTTTCACTGCCCACACAACAATAACAAAATTTCTTGAGACGATAATTCTGCCCACACGACAATAACAAAATTTCAGCATCTCAGCCTCCCACTGAACCCACGACTGGGGTCAGAAGTTCAGTTTTCATAAATATCTGGCCCACAACCAAACTCTTAAGACTCTCTGAAGTCTATCCAGTCTTCCTCTTTTTTCATCTTCTTCCCTCACCTTGGAAGTTCCAGAAGTTTTGGATACCTTCCTATTTATCTTCCAGCTAATTTCCAGCTGAACACTTGCATTGTTTATGTTAAATCATAAATCCATACATGGCACAAGTGGTTAAGCACTCAGCTACTAACTGAAAAGTTGTCGGTTCAAATCCACCGAGAGGCACCTTGGAAGAAAGATCATAGCTGTTGAAAAACCTATGGAGTGCAGTTCTACTCTGAAACACATGAGGTCGCCCTACTTTGGAATCGACCCAACACAACTGATTTGCTTTGGTTTCTAAGACACTTGACCCAGATATACAAAGTTCTGATACTGTCAATTCAGCAATTATCTTTAAAGCTCCAGAAGTGTCTCATCAAAACAAGATAGCCATGTTCCAACCTGTGGGTCAAAATAAATTGAGCTGTTGTGATTTTTTTGTTTGTTTGTTTATTGTTTTTGTTTTGGAAGGGGGTTTGAATTTGTTTTATTTTCTTCTAAAAAAAACTGGGACTTACGTATCTTGAGCCAAATCCTGGAGGACCTACAGTCAGACTTTATACAATAAACTCTGCAGTGTGATGATATGAATTGCTGTGTTACCCAACCCTCACCCCTAAATAAGGTAAGACTTTGAATAGAGAGTAGAAAAAGGAGAATCAGATGGGATGTGACCAGTATAAATGAGCTAGTAGGTCCCTGAGAAAGGGTCCAGCACTCTACCCCATACGCTGATTCTTTTTTTTTTTTTTTTTAATGGTGCCTTAGGTGAAAGTTTACAGCTCAAGTTAATTTCTTGTTCAAAAATTTATACACATATTCTTTTGTGACATTAGTTGCAATCCCCACAATGTGACAGCATGCTCCCTCTTTCCACCCCGGGTTCTGTCCATTCGACCAGTTTGTGTCCCTTCCTACCTTCTCATTCTGCTTTTGGACAGGAGCTGCCCATTTGGTCTTGTATATCTGATTGAATTAAGAAGCATATTCCTCACGTGCATTATTTTTTGTTTTATAGTCGTGCCTAATCTTTGTCTGAAGAGTGGGCTTGGGGAACAGTTTCAGTCTGAGGTTAACAGTGTGTCCAGGGGCCACAGTCATAGGCTGATTCTTGAGTGAAGGGGGGTGGCAGGACTATCAGAACTTTGATTTTAAAAACCCAGGAAACTGTGAGGGGATCCCAGAGCCGAAGAACAGTGCCCAGCTTCTCAGAGTACGTCCAGTAGGGTGCTAGTCTTGTGAAGCCCTGCGTTCTACCTGGCAGCAATAGATGAGGAAGATGCCTGAGGGAAGTCCCACGGAGTTCACAGTCTGCATTCCCACAGCTCCTGAGAAGAGTGCAGAGTGGCTAAGAATAGGCCAGTAGCCCCCGAGGGCCTCCAGAGGGAACTGCGTAGGTGTGGACATAACAACCAAATGCCTTAGCAGTATTGCAGTCAACTCAAGGGAGAGAATGGCTGAAAGGGCTGAAGCCCAAAGGTTTCTGTGGAGACCATTCAGACCAGAGAATGGCCTGTGATATCTAATACCAGAAGGATGCATAAGCCCTTAGCACTTGGGCCATCTAAGCAATCTCTGATAGGAAGAACTTGGGCCATCAAAGAAACCTCTGAGGGGAAGGGTAGAGAATTCTGAAAGACGCTGAAACTTAAACCAGAAGAGGCTAAGTTACTATGAATTAGAAAAATTGAGTTTTCCATTGCCTAGTGTAAATGGAGGCTTGTGAGCTAAATTTATTTCAAAGAAAAAAAGTTACCATTAAATCGATTTCAACTAACTTACCCTATAGGACAGAGTCGAACTGCCCCACAGGGTTTCCAAGGAGCAGCTGGTAAATTCGAACTGTTGCGTTTTTGGTTAGCAGCCGTAGCTCTTAACCATTGCATCAGCAGGGCTCCAAAAATTGATTACAACTTTAATGAAAATAATGTATACTTCTTTATATCCAAGTCCTTACTCTATAAAAATTAAAACCAAATACATTAACATCATTGATTCATTCATCCAAATATTAAATCTCTATTCCAAGCACTGTACTGAAAGCTGGAGATATAAAGATAAATAAGGTGTGCTCTGTAAGAAATTTATGGTTTAGTACTTGTGATAACCAAGCAAACCCGCTGCCGTTGAGTCAATTCCGACTCACATGTGATGAGTACTATAATAAAGATATATGTATTAGTTCCTGAGGCTGCTGTAACAGTTCTGGAGGCAAAAGTTTGAAATCAAGCTGTTGGCAGGGCTGTACTCTCTCCAGAGGCTAGAGTGGTAATTCCATTCCTTGCCCTCTTCTAGCTTCTGGAGGTTGCCAGAATTCCTTGACTTGTGGCCACATCACTCCAGTCTCTGCCTCCTCCTCTTCTGTTTTAAGTCTCCCTTTACCTTTCTTTTATAAGAACATATGTTATTGGATTTAGGGCTCACCTAGATAATCCAGAATGGATGATCTCCTCATCTCAAGATCCTTAACTTAATTACATCTACAAAGATCTACCCTTTCAAATAAGGTCACATTCACAGGTTCTGTGGATACGTCTTTTTGGGGATCACCATTCAATTTACTGCAGAATAATATAGCACTATGTATGGCATCTAAATCAGCCTAAGGGAAAAAGATATTTTTCACAAGGCTAGGTCTGGAGGGAAGAGTGGAGTTTGAAATATGTTGCTGTAGAGGAAGGACATTTTACCCAGAGGAACTGCATTTGCAAAAGAAAGAGGGCATTAAACAAACAAGGAGCACCTTCGTATTATTGGGACTTAGGTAAGGTGATCACATGTTTGAGCTTGCCTAAATCACCTCCAGTTTACACTTCTGTCCTGGTGTCCCATTTGGTTTCGCATTTTGTTCTGGATTCTTCTGAACCAAGATGGGCTTAGCAAACCTCTACTTTGTACTTCCAGCTTCTGCCGTGGTCACGTCTTAGATATGTAAGAGAGTCATGTGCACTGAACAGAGTTTTCACTGTAACACATGGTTAAATCGAAGGACAACCAGCAGTAACCCATCTCTCTTCTTCTGACACTTTCCTGACACAAAGTAAGCACCACCTTCCCTTCAAAAAAAACCAAACCCGTTGCTGTCAAGTTGATTCCGACTCATAGCAACCCTATAGGTCAGAGTAGAACTGCCGCATGGGATTTAATCAAATAGCTAGGAGAGCATCCTGGTGGTGGGTGGTGATGGGAGAAATATTGTACGTTGCTGTCCCTGCCAACCACTTGGTGTATCAGCCTTGGCTCCTGGTGCACCCTTCAAGACACATGCAGCCACCAGGCCACCAACTGGCAAAGTAAGCAGAAAATTTTAGGTTAGGTGGACATTAAAATATGGGTGGGAAATAGGAGCTGAGCAGTCCTTGCAAAGAACACTTCCTGCACTGGTTTTGTCATTCCTTGTATATGGTAAATTGACAGCTTTTTATTTTATTGTTTGATAATGGTTTTTTTTAATTTGGTAATAAATCCTTTCAGCAACAATGAACTCCAAAGGGGATAGGGGAGTCCATGTTTAATGGGGAATTAAATACTGAATTTTCATTTCTCAAGAAAGTTAATGATGAACATGTAGCTTGCACAAATGTTTTCTGACATTTACCATCTACTGTGAAGACTGTGATGGTTAAGATTATGTGTCAACCTGGCTGCGCCATGACTCTCAATGGTTTGGCAGTTATAATGTAGTTTGGCAGTTATGTAATGGTGTAATCACCTCCATGATGAAATCTGCTATGAGCAGCCAATCAGTTGAAGAGGAATTTCCTTGGGGGTGTGGCCTGCATGCAATATATGGACTTTCTGGCAAAGCTTGCTGGCTTTTGCTCTGCTCTGGATCCTGCATTTGGCTCATCATCATCTGACCTCTGGTTCTTGGGACTTGAGCCAGCAGCTTGCTGTCTTACCTGCCAATCTTAGATTCATCAGCTTCTGCAGCCCGTGAGCCAGCAGCCTGTCGTCTGACCTGCCTCTGCAGCTACTTGAGTTAGGAGAAGCCTCCAGCCGGACACCTAACCCACAGACTTGGGACTTTCCAGCCTCTACAACCAAGTGAGCTATTTCCTTGATATACATCTCTCTCTCTATATATATATATATATATATGTACACACACATATATACATTTCACTGGTTTTGCTTCTCTAGAGAACGCAGCCTAAGATAGGGACCATCAGAAGATGCATCTTTACTGAGGAAACATCAGTGTGTCCTTTAGAATTGGATATTTTAATAAAACTGTGCTGGGCAAAGACAGTTGAACACATACTGCTGCAGAAGAAACTTTGACATTGTACTCTGTGAAGCGTAACTTTGCACTTATATACAAGGACTGTTGTTATAAAGAAAATTCTGTTCCTTTTCATTTTCTTGTACACATATGTGAAAAGTCAAGCATTAGCAGCTAATGTATGTGTTTCCTCCACCATCAAAAAAAACTTCATAAATAAATCAAATGATATTAGTTTTACATCTAGGTCATCAGAGACTTCAAATAAAAAATCCATTAAGCTAATTTCAGTAATACTTTGATTTTTTCAATCAATTCAGGGAATTAAAGTCACTCATTTGGAAGTTCATTCTATCAAATACAAAATATCTGACATTATTTTGAATGCTATTATAAATTCAGTTATAAAATTCAACACTGAAAATAATTTTTACAGTGATAATACAACTACAAATAATAAACATTGTGGTAAAAACATTCTTTTATTAAGAAACCCAAGGAGCAGTAAAAATAATTTACACATAATATGTAAATCCATCCAAAATAAGCTTCAATATTCTGCCAATCAAAATACAGCTATTTTACAGATATATATACACTTACATATATATATATTTGGAGCTCTGGTGGTACAATTGTTAAGAGTTCAGGCTGCTAATCAAAAGTTCAGCAGTTTGAATCCACCCGCTTCTCCTTGGAAACCCTATGGGGCAGTTCTACTCTGTCCTGTAGGGTCACTACGAGTCCAAATTGACTCAATGGCAATGAGTTTGTTTGTTTTAATACATACACATATATATACACACAATTAAATGGCTGAACTACAAATGGAGCTGATAAGGAGTTAAAAAAATGTATCTCAGCATAGCACTGTATTTTCTCTGTTTCCTACCTGTTATCAATTCAATTTTAAAAAAAATACTTGATTCTTTAAATAAATTACTTTTTAAATCAACCTGACTTATTTCTAACCAAATTCTCTAAATCTTGGTTGCATTTCATTACAAATCATTGGAACTTTTAATTAAGGCATTCAACAAATGGAGGACCAAAAATCTTCAGCTTTTGAAGGTATTTAGGGAATTAAAGTTATTGAAAACCAACTTTACAAACAGAGAGGTAATAAAATTTGTCCTACGAAACGAAGGAAGGAAGGAAATGAACAAATTTACCAGTAAAATTCAAATACAAGACTTAATTCTGAAATTCTATAATTGAACTTTCAAATATCTCAATTTGGGGAAAAGTTTTTCATGGAGCTTCTGTTTTAAATTGAAGAAATTAACATTCTGTTCTAGAATAGAATGGATTAGAGTTGAGAAACCTACACCTAGAGGCATCGAAATTTGGTGAAACATTCCAAACAATCATAAAAGCAGACAATCTTTTTGACAAATGTTGTCTTATAAAAGTATTTGTCAAAGAAAAGCATTCTGGACTGAAGCAAAAATATTTGGACTAAAATCCTTACCCATTTTAACATATAAACGAATAGAATTGAGAATATCCTCCATTTAGCAGAATTTGTTCGGAGCTTACTAAGTATTTCAGCACCTGCACAGAGAATATAGTCTCACTAAAAACATAGGGTCTTTAGAGAAAAGTCAACTGAAAGTGTCAACAATTTCCAATTTATTTATCATCAAATGCAATTTTGAAGACGATTATAGGCAATTTTAAGAAAAGTTCTAGAGCTATATTGAAAGAATGCATCATTTACTCAAAAGGAGAAGGAAAAGAAAAAACCAGGACTTTGAACCAGTTCATTCCAGTTCGACCTCCTGTTGAGAATTTGCTTTTCCACCCCCAGATATCTAGGGTGTTGTTGTTAGGTGCTCTTGAGTCGGTTCCAACTCATGGCAACCCTAAGTACAACAGAAGGAAACACTGCCTGATCCCATGCCATTCTCACAATAGTTGTTACCTGGGGTGGAGACGCAAATTCTCAGCAGGGGTTTAATGGGAGTGAACCAGTTCAAAGCCCTGGTAAAAACAATGTCATTATCTTGGAGACAGACCCAGCTAAGAAGCTAAAGTACAGTGATATATTTCAAGAATAATTATCATGCTTATGTTATTTTCCTAATATTCAGATAGTCAATATCCCTGCTTTAATATCTTTTTAGAAAGACTTTTTTTAACATAGTTTTTAATGTAACTGTTTTATAGGTCCAACAATAATATAAAACCAGTTGGTTGGTCAATAACAAAATATTTCAAAAATGATACTGTTTTTAACAACCCTTCCTACTCTCAAAAATATCCCAGTTTGTTAGTATATTGGATTCACTTCTAAAATTAATCTAAGCTCAGATTGTGTGGCAGCATATGAAGGTGGACAGGGGCTTTTTAGGCCATGCTAAAACCAAAAAACCAAACTCGTTGCTCTCGAGTCGATTCTGACTCATAGTGACTCTATAGGACAGAGTACAGCTGCCCCATAGGGTTTCCAAGGGGCAGCTGGTAGATTTGAACTGCCGACCTTTTGATTAACAGCTGATCTCTTAACCACTGTGCCATTCTAATTACATCTTTACAGTTTGGAGAATGGGGCAGGGGAGGAGAGGAGAGAGGTACATGAAGTTGGACTAGCAGGGTGTCAGACCTCTACCCCTGCTTCATCCAGAGCAGCTCAGCTTATGTCTGTTTTACATACTGGATTTCCATGTTATATTTAATTTGAAGAAATGGTTCTACGGCTAAAAATAATCTTGAAAACATTGCTGTGGGCAACGGGGAGACAGGAAAGAATTTTAAGCAGGGGAGTAACATGATCAGGTTTGCATTTTTCAAAGTCAACAGGGGATAAAATAGAAGAAAAATGTGGAACAAAATTCAGATTCCTAAAAAAAGTCAGACTTATTGGACTGATAAAGACTAGAGGAACCCCTGAGACTATCGCCCTAAGATGCCCTATGAACTTGAAACTGAAGCCACTCCTGGAGGTCACCTCTCAGACAAATAATAGATTGGCTTTTAAAATAAATATCACCTGTGAATCATGTGCTCCCTTAAACAATCAACTATATGAGACCAAACTGTCAACATTTACCCAAAAGCAAAGAGGTGAGAAGGCAAGGAGGGACAGGGAAGCTAGATCAATGGAAACAGAACAAACAGAGTGGAAATAATGAGAATGCTGGCACACTGTGAAAATTGTAACCAATGTGACGGAACAATTTGTATAAAAATTGTTAAATGGGGACCTAAATTGCTGTGTAAACTTTCACCTAAACCACAATAAAATATTTTTTAAAAAATAGAAATAAATTAGAAAATAGAACTTAGAAAAAGGGTGTTAGAGAAAAACTAATGAAATCCAATGGAGTTTAGTTAATGATAGCAACAATAATAAAGTTAATGATAGCAACAATGGAGTTTGTGAAGTAATGGGGAAAAGTCAACGGGAGGGAGAATGGACTCTAGAGAAAAATAAACCCCTTGATTATGTGGGTTTAGCACATGCACAGGGGACTTTACTGCACTGAGATTTAATGCCATGCTGTCTGTCATCTTTTACAAAAGACTAAAAAATCATATTTCCAAGGTCCCTTGTATGAGGATTTAGACATTGAATTATGATTAGAATTCCATGAAAAGTCCTGCTTCTTCAGAAAACCTAACTGATTTCAATTCCAAATCAACAAGAACTATATTACATAATGTATCTCCTTTTTTTGACATAGCTACTTGGATGCTCAGAACTAAATGTTTGACTGTAGCAACAACTTTATACTAACTGCTTGTAATACAATTTTTCCTCTAATTTATTTCTCTGTTTTAATTTCCATTTCAAACATTTTTTGGAATTACAGAATCTAAGTTGTAAATAATAATTATAATGACAGCTAACATTATGTAGGGCTTATATGTACCACACAATGTTCTAAACTCTACATATATTACTCATTTAATCCTCACCAAAACTCAATATGGAACTATCTCTGCCTTTGGGATCAGTAGACTTATTTATAAAACATAGATGACATCTGTTTCCCTTCAGCAAAAGCTAACTAATAATTTCTGCGCTTAAAACCCATCAAAGCACTGGAAAAGCCAATATCAAAAATAACTTAGCTTATACACAATAGATAAGTGGTAACTTTGTTGAAGGGTAAGTCAGTACACAATACTGGGGAAGCCAGCACAACTTGTCCTAGGCAAGATCATGGAAGCTCCACAGACACATCCAAACTCCCTGAGGGACTGAATTACTAGGCTGAGGCCTGTGGGGACTATGGTCTCAGGGAACATCTAGCTCAATTGGCACAATTTTTTTTTAGATTTTTTTTTATTGTACTTCAGATGAAAGTTTACAGAACAAATAGTTTCTCATTAAACGGTTAGTACACGTGTTGTTTTATGACACTGGTTAACAACCCCATAACATGTCAACACTGTCCCTTCTCAACCTCGGGTTCCCTATTACCAGCTTTCCTGTCCCCTCCTGCCTTCTAATCCTTGTCCTGGGCTGTTGTGTCCCATTAGTCTCGTTTTGTTTTCTGGGCCTGTCTAATCTTTGGCTGAAGGGTGAACCTAGGGAGTGACTTCATCACTGAGCTAAAAGGGTGTCGGGGGCCATATGCTTGGAGTTTCTCTAGTCTCTGTCAGGCCAGTAATCTGGTCTTTTTTTGTGAGTTAGAATTTTTTTCTATATTCTTCTCCAGCTCTGTCCAGCACCCTCTGTTGTGATCTCTGTCAGAGCAGTTGGTGGTGGTAGCCGGGCACCATCTAGTTGTACTGGACTCAGTCTGGTGGAGGCAGTGGTAGTTGTGGACATTAGTCCTTTGGACTAATATTTCCCTTGTATCTTGTTTTCTTCATTCTCCCTTGCTTCCGAAGGGGTGAGATCAGTGGAGTATCTTAGATGGCTGCTCACAGGCTTTTAAGACCCCAGATGCTACTCACCAAGGTAGAATGTAGAACATTTTCTTTCTTTATAAACTATATTATGCCAATTGAGCTAGATGTTCCTCAAGACCATGGTCCCCATAGCCCTCAGCCCAGCAATTCAGTCCCTCAGGGAGTGGTAACTTCACCAAAGTTACCACTTATCTGTTGTCTTTTTAGTGTTTCCCCTTCCTACCCCTACCTTCCCTCGTAACCATCAAAGATTGTTTCTTTTTGGGCACAACAAATTTTTCAATTACAAAAATAACTTAGCTCCAGTGAACTCAAAATCAAATCACTAGAACAAAGCACCTCTCTGCTCCTCAACTCTCTTAGATACAATCAGTATTAAAATGATGATACATTACTAGATAGACAATAAATAAGTGGTAAATTTGGTGAAGGGTAAGACAGCACACAATACTGGGGAAGCCAACACAACTTGACCAAGACAAGGTCATGGAAGCTTCATAGACACATCCAAACTCTCCAAGGGACAGAATTACTGGGCTGAGGGCTGGGGACCATGGTCTCAGGGGACATCTAGCTCAATTGGCATAACATAGTTTATAAAGAAAATGTTCTACATCATACTTTGGTGAGTAACATCTAGGGTCTTAAAAGCTTGTCAGTGGCCATCTAAGATACTCTACTAGTCCTACCCCATCTGGAGCAAGGAAGAATGAAGAAAACCAAAGACACAAGGGAAAGACTAGTCCAAAGGAGTAATGGACCACAATTACCACAGCCTGTACCATACTGAGTCCAGCACAACTAGATGGTTCCCGGCTACCACCACCGACTGCTCTGACAGAGATCACAATACAGAGTCCCAGAAAGAGCTGGAGATAAATGTAAAACAAAATTCTAACTTACAAAAAAAAAGACCAGACTTACTGGCCTGACAGAGACTAGAGAAACCCCAAGAGTATGGCCCCCAGACACCCTTCTAGCTCAGTAATGAAGTCATTCCCTAGGTTCACCCTTCAGCCAAAGATTAGACAAGCCGTAAAACAAAACAAGACTAAATAGGCACATCGACCCAGAGGCAAGGACGAGAAGGCAGGAGGTGACAGGAAAGCTGACAATGGGGAACCCAAGATCAAGAAGAGGAGCGTGTTGACACGTTGTGGGGTTGGCAACCAATGTCACCAAACAATATGTGTATTAATTGTTTAATGAGAAACTAATTTTCTCTGTAAACATTCATCTAAAACACAATTTAAAAAAAAAAAGATTACAGCCTTGAAAACCCTATGGGGCAGTTGTACCCTGTCCTGTAATAGGATAGCTATGAGTTGAAATCGACTCTTCGGCAACAGGTTAGCCTACTTAGGTTAAGATAGCTTAAATCTGATAAACATTACTGTATTTATTAGGATTGCTTTCTGTTGCAAGTAACAGACAATTCAGCTAATAGAGGCTGAAATAATGAAGGCATTTGCTTATCTTACATAATTGGAAGTCTTAGGGCGATGATTGCAGGGTTAGATCAGTAGCTCAAAGCTGTGAGTGTGTTAGTCTTGTATCTCTTTGATTCTCTTGGTCTTTTACTCATGGTCACAAAATGGTTACACCAGCTCCAAGCATCAAATCCTCAAAAGCATCCCTAGCAGGAAGGGAGAACTGAGAGCTGAAATCCTTTCTAGATATCCTCAGCCAACTTCCCCCAAATCTCGTTGTTTAGAATTGTGTCAAGCAGACACACACACAAAAATTGTGTCACTCAGCGATAGCCCCATGTTTTATTATGGACCTGGGCCTAAAGTGGTAAGGAGAACCTGAAAGAATGGGACACAGGGATTACGCTTTTTTTTTTTTTTTTATATATTTT
>NW_004444100.1:0-1047 GCF_000243295.1 Trichechus manatus latirostris | reverse complement strand
GTTAACAACCCCATGACATGTCAACACTGTCCCTTCTCAACCTTGGGTTCCCTATCACCAGCTTTCCTGTCCCCCCCTGCCTTCTAGTCCTTGTCCCTGGACTGCTGTGCCTTATTAGTCCTGTTTTGTTTTATGAGGCTGTCCAATCCAATTTCTGACTTCCCGAACTGTAATAAATCTGTTTCTGTAAGCCACTAAGTTTGTGATAATTGGTTACAGCAGCCATAGAAAATAAATACATCCCCCAAAATCTTCCCTTCCCACTCAGAATAAAATCTGAAGTCCTCAACATAGCCTAACATCTTCCAACTTCCCACATCCTGTCTGACTTTATTTCCCACTACACTTCCCCTCACTCCCTCTATTCCACCCACTGGTCTCCTTGCTGGTCTTTGAATACTCTTGCTCACTCTCACCCCAGGGCCTTTGCACTTGCTGCTTCCTCTGCCTGAAACACTCTTCCTCCTCAAGTGCTCCCTCACTTCCTTCAGATCTCTGCTCATATGTCACCTTATCAGAGAGGACTTCTCTCAACATCCTATATAAAATAACACGTTATCTACTTCCCTTGCTTTATGTTTCTTCTTAGAGCTATAACCACCCGACCTGTTATACAATTGTCTACTTGTGATTATCTTCTTTCCATGCCCCCCTTAGAATACAAGCACCTGGAAAGCAGGGAGTTACTTGGTATATTACCATGTCCTCACTGTCTGTAACAGTGCCTGGTGCATAGGAAGCACTCAATAAATCTTTGTTGGTTGAATGAATTGTTCAAAACTGCTGTTATATTTCACCTAAAAGTATTTTTAATATCTTTTTTTTTTTTTTGTATTCCAATATTACTTTATTTACAGAAGCAGGCTGTGGTCCAGATTTGTCCCATGGGCTGTAGTTTACTGACCTCTAGACGAGAAGATTATCAAGTTTATTGATCTTTTCAAAATATTACCCTTGTGTTTTAATTGATCTCTTTCTATTGTTTTCTATTTTCAATTTTAATGATTTCTGCTCTTATTATTTCCTTTCTGCTTGCTATAGGTGTAA
>NW_004444099.1:6281875-6282954 GCF_000243295.1 Trichechus manatus latirostris | reverse complement strand
TACTGATTTGCCCAATGTTACAAATCACTTAGTTGTGGCCAACTCCTCTATCTGTCACGTCATCCCTGCCACCAATCAATAGTGCTCTTTTAACTCACACCCCTGATGGCCAGTGGGCATGCCACTGACATGTCTCCAGAGTGTATTTATATTAATGTGCATGTGTGTATACATATATATATATATTTCAAGTTCTTTCTTCTTTTTTTAAAAAACTTTGTACTTTGTATTTTAAAATAAAAATTTTAAATAATTTTAGAAGAGTTGCAAAGATAGTACAGGGAGTTCCTGTATACCCTTCACCGAGCTTCCCCTAATGTTAACACCTTATATACCACTTGAGACAATTATCAAAACTAAGAAATTAATATTCACTCTTTTCAAAGTAGCATTCTACTCGTTTTATGGATGCAGCCTCATATTTTAGATCTCAGAGGACATTACTTCTAGTCATTTTGAAATTTGTTTCTGCTCCCTGCTTTTTCTTGATCTATCTTTTCCTTGCTTCCCTTTCTTCCTTCTGTTCTTATTTTCCTTCTATTTAATTAATAAGCACTTAAATAATCAATATTATATCTCAGGGACTGTTCTAAATACTTTACAAATATTAACTCATTTATTCCTCTTAACATTTCATTACTATTATCTCTTTTAAAGGTGAGGAAATTGAGACATGGACAGGTAACTCACCCAGGATAACACATATTATCAGTAAAACAGCCAGGATTTGAATCCAAGTGTTATGCTTCCAGAGTCTCTGCTCTTCACCACTGTATTATGCTGATTTAAAAGTTGTTTGGAAACTCTAGCTGAGGGCTCAGGAACCCTGTGGTGCCTGTAATTTGATGGCTGGGGACCTGGCCGACTTGTTGGATTACCTCCAACTGAAGACTATTAGTCTTTTCTATGAGACTGTGTTTTCTTTTTTTTTATTGTACTTTAGATGAAGGTTTACAGAACAAATAGTTTCTCATTAAACAGTCAGTACATATATTGTTTTATGACATTGGTTAACAACCCCACAACATGTCAACACTCTCCCTTCTCGACCTTCAGGACTTTTTTTTGGTGAAAATATA
>NW_004444099.1:6261509-6262871 GCF_000243295.1 Trichechus manatus latirostris | reverse complement strand
CCTCCCCTCCACAGGCAGCTTCCCACCACGTTTCATCTGCATTCTATTAGGTGTTTTCCTGCTTGCCAGTTTTGGTCTGAAGTACTTCAGCAAACCTGTCTGCCATCCAGTGGGATATAGCCACCTCCTTTCCAGTGAGGTTTGAATCTCAACTTTTTTTGGAAGGAAGGCTCTCTCAAATTTGTTTCTTCATTTGGTACTTTGTTTCAGCCCCAGGGATAGTAGTTATTCCCTATATATGATATTCCTGAGCCACTGGGTTGTGCAAATGGTTAAGTGCTTGACTACTAGACAAAAGGTTGGTGGTTCGAACCCACCCAGAAGTGTCTTGGAACACAGGCCTGGTGATCTGCTTCTGAAAAGTCACAACCTTGAAAACCCTATGGAGCAATTCCACTCTGTACATATGGGTCATCATGAGTTGGAATCGACTCAATGGCAACAAACAACAACATATTTTTTAGAGTTTTCTTTACCCTTTAATAGCCAACGACCTGTCACTCTAATCACCTCTTATTACTAGTTAGTAATTTTTTTTAAATAACATTTTATTGTGTTTTTGGTGAAGGTTTACACAGCAGTTTAGGTTCCCATTCAACAATTTCTATACAAATTGTTCAGTGACATTGGTTATATTCTTCAGAATGAGTGAACATTCTCATTTCTGTTCTGTTTCCATTAATGTAGTTTCCCTGCCTCCTTACATTCTCATCTTTGTTTTAAAGTAATTGCTGACTGTTTTCTAAAGGATCACAGTACTTATGGGTGATACTATTTTTTGAGCCAATCTGTTATTTAGCTACAAGGTGACCCTAGGGGTTAATTTCAGTTCAAGGTCTGAAAAGTATCTCAGGGCAATAGCCTCTGGGACTCTGTCCATCTCAACCAGTCCAATAAGTCTTTTTTTTTTTTTTTTAAGAATTTGAGGTTCTGTTCCATTTTTTCTCCCATTCTATCAGGGCCTATCTATTGTGGCCCTAATTAGAACAGTCAGTCATTGTACCTGGGTACCATCTAATTCTGGTGTCAGGGTAGATAAGGCCATGGTTCATGTAGACTATAGGTCCTGTAGACTAGTTTCTTCTTTAAGTCTTTGGTTTCCTTCTTCCTCTTTTGCTTTTGATGAATAGTGACTAATAGTTGTATCTTAGATGGCTGCTCACAAGCTTTTAAGACCCCAGACACTAGTCACCAAATTAGGATGTAGAACATAACTTTATGAACTATATTATGCCAAATGACTGAGATGTCCCACGAGACTATGGTCCTAATCCTTCATACTCAGAAATCCAATCCCGTGCATGTTTGGTTATGTCTAAGAAGTATCCATAACTGTGTCCCCTATGTGCTTTATTATATGCA
>NW_004444099.1:6257872-6260424 GCF_000243295.1 Trichechus manatus latirostris | reverse complement strand
GCCCCTAACTCCACCTCATTAACATCATGGAGATAGGATTTACAACACATAGGATAATCACATCAGATGACAAAATAGTGGACAATCATACAACACTGAGAATCATGGTTTAGCCAAGTTGGCAGATATTTTTAGGGACATGATTCAATCCATAAGAGACTAACATGCCTACTGACAGACAGACTGACATGCCTAATGAGGGAAACTGGGGAATACCTAGCAAAACCACACATGTATTTACCATTTGATTTTGCAACTCTGCTTCTATAAATGTATAAAATAATATATCCAAATATCAAAACAGTGGTTATCTAAACTTTGAAGGGGGTTGCACTGATAGACTAAATTGTTTTAACTTTGGGGTAACAAACTGCCTCTACCTCACTTAACTCCTGAAGGGATCTGAGAGTGAAAAGTTCTACCAACATGTTCAGTTTATGGATCTCTGTTTGGCAAACCACTTCTGCCAGTTCATTAGATAATTTCAGCACCTGCCATTTCACCATTCTCTCAACTACTTCAGCAGCCTAAACTATAGAGTAAGAAAAAAATGTTTTACAACTAATTTAAGGAAACTCAGTAATTGGAAGAGGGAGCACAAAGAGGACAATCAGAAATGGTGGCTTGCACTAATGGGAAACTACTCAAATGCATATAAGAGAATGTGAATAAAAAAGAAATGAGAAAAAGCAGGGCTTTTTTAAATGGAAGCTGGCAGGTTGGTTTTGAAATCTGTATGAAAGAACAAAAAAGCAAGAAAAGCCAAGAAAATTTTGAAAAAGAATACGAAGACTTGACTCACCAGGTACCAAAGTTGTAGAAATTAAGATACTGGAGTACAGTCTCAACTGGCAAAAGACTAATGGAACTGAGTAAAGAACACTGCAATACACTAGTAGATACATAAAAGTTTGATATATAAAAGAGGTGGAATTTGTGGATTAAACGAAAGAACAGACTATACACCAAATTATGCTGAGACAATTGGTTATCTACATATGAAAAAAACAAATTTTAAAGGGGTTACTTACTGCACACCATACAGAAATATAAATTTCAAGTAAATTAAAAACATTAATATAAAAAGCAAATTTTAAAACTCTTAGAAGGAAATATAGGAAAAAATATTTACGGCCAAGGATTAAGCAAAGACCCTAAACAGTACACAAAACCTACAAATCAAAAATGGTAAGATAAATTCAAGTCAACTCTGTATTGAATCAACAGCACCTAAAAACAACAGTTAAAATTTCTTTGCCTCAAGTTACACCATTAAAACTTGAAGACACAAGATATTCTGAGAGAAGATATCTGCAAGGTTTAACCTACAAATAATTAGTACCCAGAGCATTTAAAGAACCCTAAGCTCAATATGAGAAAAGGAAACAACTAAATACAAATTAGGCAAAAGCTATGAAGGGCAATTCACAGATGAGGGAACCCTGAAGGCTAATAAGGTAAAGGTGGAAATGAAAATGCAAATAAACATCCTAGTGAAATATAATTTTACATTTTTCATTTTGGTAAAAATTAAAATCCTCATTACTAAATATTGTCTAAGATGTAGAGCAATTAGAACTCTTCATGGGGAGGGGGCAACCTCTGCATGCTCTGAGGGTTTAGAGGAGGGAGGAGCTAAAATCTTCATGGGCATCCATCCAGGTGTACCATCCCATGTATTAAAGTTCCAAGTTTTCTGACCAGGGCTTGGCATAACACACCTGCCTCAGCTTAGCATTCAATAATTTTTTCAGCTTTTTCCGCTCTTCCACGGTAGGAGATAAGGACTTCTTTTATAAGCTACACAGTAGACCCTCTAGCCTTCATATGTGGTTTCAATTATTTGTTAATGGTCCTCAGCTTTTCATTATCTCTCTGTAGGGTATCAACGCAATTTAGTGATAACCAAACAGTTCCATTGTCCTTGCATGCATTGGTCCCCCTTAACTTTTCCAAATACAGACCAGCAACCACTGGGTAGTCCCCCCCTACGTTAGAATACTTTCCCAAGCCATCACTGATGAAAGTTTTAGCCATCAGTCCACTATCTTGTGCCAGGGACAATCTGTGCCCACATACCATCTGGGATAGGACTATTATTGCCAGACAGTGAGCAATCCAGTATCAAACCCCTTCTTAACCCTGCTTTCTTGGACTATGTCTGGTACCAATTGTGTTAGTTGGGTCAGCAGACTGAGCCAGGAGTATTAGAGGTTTATTGGAGGGTAACACTTGTGAATAATAAAAGGGCATTAATCCAGCAGGGAAGGGCTTCAGACTATACTGCTATCTGCCAAAATCTTGACAATCCAATGAGGAGCTCCAGAGTAAAGACTACCCATTAGAGGCACCTGGCTTTCGGCAGAAATGGTCAGACCCTTGTAACCCTGCTCTGCTCAGTCATTCTCTGGAGACTGCTCAGGAAGACTGTGGCCTCAGGTTAAAAGCTAAGTGAATCTTGAAGGTGCTGCCAGCTGAATGGCAAGTTCTTTCTTGAAGGAGTCCTGAGTGGTAAACCTCCATGGCTGCTGCAATACTGGAGAGAAATGAGT
>NW_004444099.1:6245838-6257241 GCF_000243295.1 Trichechus manatus latirostris | reverse complement strand
CACTGCACCACCAGGGCTCCGCAATACTACATTTAAAAAAAAAAAGTTGCTGACCCTGCATAGCAGTTAAATACATGAAGTAAAACTATCTTACCGCTCTTAGACATAATGAATTAAAAAAACTAAGCTGCAAAAGTAATATGTTTGGTATATTACCATTCCTATAAAATTTCAAAACAACCCAAAGTCATATATGTTTTCTAAAAGTATAAACTATATGGCCTAAAAAATAGACATCAAAATCATGGTATTTGTTCTAGGGAAGGAGGAAAAAGAACGAGACTGGGAAGGGAAATAAAACGTTCTTCAGCTGTATTTATAATGCTTTCTTTTATAAAAACCTGAAGCATATAGGATGACACATTAGCTTTTGATAATTTTGGCTGTACCAGTTACATTTCAATAGAGTAGCAGAATGACTTACATTACCTGAACAGGGCAGTGCAACCGGTTAACGTAGTCCAGGCTATCTGAAAGGCTGGAGGTTCAAATCCACCCAGAGGCATCTCAGAAGAAAGGCCTGATGATCTACTCCTGAAAAAGCAGCCACTGAAAACCCTGCAGAGCTAGTTCTACTAACATACATGGGTTTGCCATGAATCTGAATAGACGCAATGGCAACTGGATAATTATGGGGATTCGATTTAATGCAAGGTGGGCGCTGGCTGAAAAAGCCCACGGAGGCTGTTCTTTGATAGTGGGGCTGAAATCACTATTGGTCTCCAGGGATGGCAGCAGGGAAGAAAAGCTGGATATGAAGGTGGGGGTGGGGAGGTGGAGCAAGGACAATCTGGGCCTCTGTCAGTCTCTCACCGCCGCTAACCGGATGCTGTGGGTGACCTGTACAAGGTGCTTGTACCCTTCGCCGTGGAGCCGCACACACTCCTGGCCCAGGACGTGGAGAAGCTGTAGGAAGCGATGTAGCAAGAACGTAAGCTGAGCACCCAGCTGCGGCTCCTCGCTCATAAGGTGAGCAGGTCACCCTTGCCGACTGACAAATGGCTGCTGCTCCACTTCCGCTTTCAAAAACTCGTACGTTTTCTCCCGGAGCCAGCCCTCACCTGGAAGACAACGGGGGCCAGAATGCTGGGAAACGTATTTCCAGTTTAGCTAAGTTAACAGAGTGCAAAGCTACCACTAATACGTAGGCATTCGTGATATCCTCTTTTGTACTTTTTGCGGATTTAAATTGTTTTAAAAAGGAAAAACACGCCTGGAGTAGTAAACAACAGTTTAAAAGGTGAGTTTATGGGGTTTTAAAATTTTCTTTTTACTTATATGCATTTTCTGATTAAAAAAGATAACATGCATTTCTTTTATACACTGGAAGTGTGTGAAGAATACTATCACGACTAAAAATCTCATTGTTATCTTCAGTATCTTACACACAACAGGTTCTCAATACCTAACTGAATAATAATAAAGAGAAAAAAAAATTATATGCCTAGTCCCTGCTCCCAAGAAGAAGGCCTGCTTAATTTCAGAGAACCTTCTAATAGAATACGAAATGTTCCTTACTTTGAAATAATCCAATTAATACTGCAAATTCCACGGTACTTCTGTCTGTCTTGGGCTAAGCCTGATATAGCTAAAGATCTACTTGTTCGCTAACTTTTCCTGTATCAGTTTGATTCATTTTAGCAAAATTCTCATCGCGGTGTTCCCCGTAGCACTATCGAATTTTCTGGTTTCCTTTTGTGAAAGCTATCTTTTCATTTAGTTTTTTAATGATGTAAATTAATTCTTTGAACCTCGAGGCTATTGCAGGCCAATTAAAGACAGTTCAGAAGATGGATAGTATGGCTTGGTAAGTGCTATGCCTCCTGTCCAAAAGTTGTGCATTATTTGCGGAATTTTCTATTTCCATGTTGGAAGAGGTAGCGCTTCCCTTACTGAGAATGTACTCCCATATGCCGTGAATGCCTGGAGTCAGTTCAGTAAGTGAGTATGGGAGAACTCCTGAGCAAAATGGCCGTCTTGTAGCTGTCCGTGTTCCTTAGCATACGGTCTCTTCTGTTGATGTATATTTTGCAATACATTTTTTTAAGGTGATAAGTTAGAGGCGCTCTGAACATATTGGGTTTTCCTACACAGAGATGAACATGTATTGATTTTCATCAGCTTGGATTTTTCATCATATTACTTAGTCCACAGGCCAGGGGATCTCTTTATCTTATTGATTTGATTGTTTAGTCCCTACGATAGGCCTGCACTTTATTTTTTTAGACCCTCAAATGGCTCTTTAGTGTCCTTGCTTCTGTTAGGTAAGCTGTTTTTTAAAAAAAAAACTCCAAACGTGAGAACCCATTCAGTTTGTTCATTTGTGTTTGAGTCTTTATTGTTGGGTGTGGTGGAGTCGGTTTTAAACTCACAGCGACCCCATGTGTTACAGAGTAGAACTGCCCGATAGGGTTTTCTTGGCTGTAATCTTTATGGAAGACGATTACCAGATCTTTTTCTTGCGGGGCGGCTGGGTGGGTTCCAACCACCAACCTTTCAGTTAGCAGCCAAATGCTTAGCAGTGCACCACCAGGGCTCTTTTTGATTCTTTAGCGACAAATAAAACGTAATTGTGCAAAAAGGAAGACGAATGCAAACAATTCGGTTATTTACTTTAACCCCTACCAAGTGGAAACTCGGTTTTTTAAGGAAATTTTGGAGAGAGGTTTAGACATTTCCCTTAATCATATACGTAGTGAATGTAGTGATAGTTTAGGTTGTGATAGATGTTTTCCCCCACCTGCATGCTTCATTTATAATTACTTGAACGACGTTGCCCACAGTCTAGGCACGGTGGAAATAAAACAGAAATATGTTAAACTTCTTATCCTCGCAGTTTAAAAGACACAACTGTGGTATAAGTCAGAACAGTATTTGAAAGAAGCTACAGTTAGGCAGAACAGTTTTTCACCTCCCTTTCTGCGTACCAGATAAAAGCTCTATAATGCTAAGGAGGAGAGAAGAGTTTGGAAAGGAAGTGATAGGGTTAGAGGGTGTGGGAGCCCTGTGCTCTGCCCCCTCACTCCAGCCTGAGGCAGGTCTTGGCAGTTCTTGGTGAATTCCAGGATCTTTGAGGTAGAGGAGGCCCAGGAAAAAGTAAGCCTCATAGGAGAGTTCTCCAAGCTATCATGGTGAAACAGAGAAGAGAAATACTGCTGTGTGTCTGGACATGAGAAGGTTGGAGACTACCCACAGCACTGTTGGAAAAGGAGAGTTAAGATCTTGGAAATCTTCGAATTCAGAACTGTTCTTATTTTCTCACTTCCCTCCTTAGCCTTGTAGTCTTAAACAATTCATTCAGTTAGCCCTTTTGAGTAAAAGCATGTCACTGATTTGCATAAACAGGCAATCCCTCTAGCAGTATATAAAATTCCACTCTCAGATTTTATAATCTCTGTGTTGTCTTCAGCGGTATTGTAATTAAATCTAATTAAGTAGATTTATGGTTTGGAACACTAATGGTCATGAATAAATACATGTCCCTTGAAGCTATTTGCTTAATGTGTGCTTTATGTCTTTTAACTTGCTTCAATTATACATATTCAGCTTAATCCTCCATTAATTAATTTATTTTTTTTGGGGGGGAGGTAAACTAGGAACTATATGTTCCTCATGTAAAAGATTTGATTTTCTTATGATTGTCCCTTAGGGCCCTCATCCTGCCAGTTGTTTTGACTGGGGGCCTACTGTGGGAGCTGATTACAAATGAAACAGTAATATGTGTTCTAGGCCAACAGAAAAGGTTTGCAGAATTAGAAATGGGAAAAAAATGTAATAACGAAAAAAAAGTTAAATTAGAGTTAGGTTTAGACTTAGGAAGGCAGTGAAACAAAGTCAAGAAATACAAATGGTTAATACACATTAAAAAAAAAAACAAAAAACACTTATTTAACCTCACTGGTAATTACAGAGGAGCCCTGGTGGCGCGGTGGTTAAAAGCTACGGAATCGACCCGATGGCATTTGGTTTGGTTTTTTTTGGGGTTTTCTTGGAATCAAGGAAGGTTTTTAATGCTCCACCATGTTATTGCAGAGGGCTCTTGGGCTCTATCTCAGGCCTTCTTCACATGGCTAAGCCATGCCCTTTCTACAGTAATGGGGCCACACCATGATAAGGGCTGGTGGGGGATTTCTGTAGGGCCTTCAGGCTCCTTGAGCTTTCACTCAGGAATTCCTGTACATGTCTCCTCTGCTATCACAACTTCAAATATATCTAGGGTTCTGCCACCCTGTGTTTTGGGACTTGGGGCACGTTTGTAGAGACAGGAACAAATAAATGCTTCTGTTTAAGTGTTGGAACTTTCTCTCTTAGACCTTAATGATTCTGATTTAAGTATCTTATAATAATCAGTGGCTGGCTAGTTGAAGGGCTATCTAATGAAATGCAGTAAATCTCTTATCCCTCTTATTCATGTGGTTCCTTTTCTCAGGAATTTATTTGATATTGCTACTAACTAGTCAGTTCAATAACTTCCTTAGAGATGCTTCAGCTAACATTTTTCATGATACCTGGGAGTAATAATTCAGCTCTGAAGGCACCCGATGCATAATGATTTTACTTCCTAAAAGATATTTAAAAATTTCTGAAGAAGAGCAGCATTTCTTTAACCAAGTTGTCTGTAGGAACTCACTCCTGTAGTAACAAAACAGGAGTATAAGCAAATGCATTGGGAAGGATGTACCTTCTGTGCCAGCTGAATGACCACAAGCTTGACTTAGAGAAAGCTTATAAAAAGAAGACTATATTTCTTTATATGATTCAGATAAGGTTTATGACTTTTAAAATATTTACTTTTCAGTTGAAGATTGTCTTATTTTTGCTTGTGTTTATGTTTCACTGGTATCTTGACAGTGTTTGCAGTTTCATATTGTTTAATTGAGTATTTATTTAGATCTTAGCTTTGGAGGACCAGAGGGGGAAAATGACCTCTCTGGTGCAAGAATGGTTCCAAAGTACACTATTTGGAACAAAGGAATTTTTTTTTTTTTGCCTCAGGGAAATGCATTTTCTTAATTTAGAGTAAGATTTAAAGTTAGCAGTTCATTCTAGGGAAATATTGCATTCTTTTGTTTCAGTTGGGCTCCATAAGAATAACTCTAAGTAGAAATGCTTCACCTTAGCAAGGATGTTAAAATAAAGGGCATGCCCTTTTGATAAGTTACACTTTAGATTAATCTACATGTAGACTAATCACAATTTGAGTAAACATAGAAACAATCTATGTAGAACACATTCCACTGTTGGCTTTTCTAGAATTTATAAATAAACTTGTTGAAGTCTAAGTTCTGGCTATTTATTCAAGGCTCCTCATGATTATATTACTTTCAGATTATTTCAATACTACAGGGTTGTCCATAAAGCCTGAAATCCTAGGCAAATATATATAAGGCCATCAAGGACATCTTTAAGCTATAAAAATAAAATAATATTATCTCTGCAGATTTTCTGGAAGTACTGTATAATTGCTGAGGAGCTTTTTCAGGTTCTGCCTTCTCTATTTTGTACCTTCTGTACATTTAGGATTATGGAAGAATCATTACTACCCCTGACATATGTTTTTGCATACTTATACTTTCCCAGTCTTTTTGTCCGTAAACATAGACCAACATTAACATATAGACATGTCTTCATTTAAAGCAGAAGTTGCAAATTGATGGGCCACACATTGTATTAAAATTGGGAAATTTCTTTAAAAAACCCAAATTTCTGGATTCTCTGAAAAACTGGCGTGATCTGGCAACCTGAGCCCGCATTCCTCCAATGCACCAATGGTCCAGAGCTGAGAAAGAACAGCTGCTTTTAGGAGAGTTTTCTACAGTCTCCACCACACTTGTTGCCTCTGATCTGCTTTACTCTCAGGAAGGACCTGTGAAGGCATTTTTCATTGACATCTCTGATATTAATGAAGGACTCAACAAATATTTAGCACCACTGGTCCCTTCACTACAACCAACAGAGTAGGAACTGAACCTGGACTTTCAAAACCTCTTTTAAAGATGATACAAAGCGTTTAGTGAACAACTGAAGCATTCTTTTATACCTTTAGATGGTTCTAAATAGTGAAATATAAAAAACTAACTCAGAGTAAGAAATCACTATGAATATGACACTGTTTTTTACATAAGCTCAAAATTCTCACAATATCCCATAGGTAGTTATTATCTCCTTTTTATAAATAAGGCCCAGAGAAATTAAGGCCAAAGTTAAAAATCAAATAAGTGGAAGAGCTTGTTCTTAAACCGTGGTCAGTCTGACCACAAAGACTGCGTGCTGCTAGGCAATCATCGTGTTTATGTAGGAAATCACTGACATTATTGAAAGACTTATTTCTGCCTTTAACCTGGAGGTCAAATACTCTATAGAGAAAAACATGAACACCATGAATTTGAATGCAGATTGTGTGTGTGTGTCTGAATCAGTCCATACATTTTTCTGAGAAGAGCTATAGTTTTCATTAGAATCTCAAAAGGGAGCAGTGACCCAGAGAAAGTAAGAAATGTGAATAACTGCATAATGTAGACTTTTCTTACAGTTAGGAAAATTTACTAAATTAGTTTCAGGCACAAAATATCTGTTTCTGAGGTAATCTACTTGCCCTGCATAGACGAATCCTGCAGAGTCCTTTATTTTCCCCAGAGAATAGAAGATTTTGTCAATCTCAGTATTCAACTCCCTCATTTTTTTAAAAAAAGAATAAAAACATGACTTTTTCTTGATTAATGACATTATGAACATTTTCACTGTGTAAAGGAAGGCTCATTTATAAGTGATAAATCACCATGGTAAGAATTCTATAAATTCACTTTTATTAAAGTGGAGTTACTCCTCTTCCTTTTCTTTCCTTCTCTCTCTTCTCTTCTCTTTCCTTTCTCTGTGATCAGTTCAGTCCAGATGTAATTTAGTAGGACCAAACAAGATGGATGTCCAGTTGGGGTGGGGACAAAGGGGAAGACCTGACCAGTGTGAGGAAGATGTCCCTACTGGGAGATGGTGACCCAGCATCGGGTGTTGAAAAATGTGCAGGGGGAAGAGAGAGGCCTATGTAGGAGGGTAACCCAGTGAGGATGTCAGAGCTCATGTAGGGTATCAGCCTGAGTGAGATGAGTAGGACATGCTTATGAGGATCAGCCTAGCCAATGGTGTTGGAGTCCAAGCTGGGTGAGGAGGACTTCTTGTGGAGGGATGATCTGGCCCAGGGTGTCAGCACCTAAGTTGGGTGAGAGTTATCCCTGTATGGGGGTCACAGCCCATGTGGGGTGATAAGGGCATCCACAGGAAGGATGGTAGGCATGGGGTAGTGAAACTTGAGAAGGGTAAGAAGGTTGTCCATAAAATGGCAAAGGTTGGAGCCAGGTATCAGACTCTGAGCAGGCTGAGGATGCCGTTCTTGTGGAGAGGCAATGCAGAGTGAGGTATTGGAGCCGAAGTGGATTAATAGACTGAGTGGGGTGATGAGGGCATCCACATAATGAAGGGGTGGCAGCAGCTATGGGAAACAGAGTTAATAAAGGGGGTTGATAAAATCAGTAAATATATTAAGGATAATGAGAGCAAAATTTCTCATTGTCGGAGAAGAGAGTTACATTCATGGAAAGACAGAACTAGAATGAATTCTCTCGTGTTGGATTGAAATTAGAGTTATCCAGTGTTAGTTTTGAATTGAAGGTATCAATGTGAACTTGTGGATTTTAACATATATAGATATAGAAATTCATATAGATGTAAATGTGTTTTGTGTGTGTGTGTGTTCTGCATAGATTGCTCAGGTCTGGTAGCAACAACACCCCAATAGCAATGAGCATGCCCAGCCCTAGATCTTGTCTTCTAAAAGTTATTCTCCACCAGAAGGAATCAGGGCTGTTTGAGAAATTGCACATTTCAGGCTGGGGCAAGGACAGTACAAGGTGAACCTGGAACATCTTGTTATTAAGGAAAGTCAGGAAATCCTCAAAAAATGATGGGGGCACAATAGCCAGGTTTATGGAGTTTCCACTGGTTAAATATTGGGCAAGTTGAACATCAAATAAATACTGATATTAATGAATAACATCCCTTGAATAAAATAGGGATCCATATAGTCACAAATAAAATAATAAATTTTGATGAGGAACATAATACGTACATAGTTGTAAAGTACCTCATCACCAAATACTTTACAGTGGAGAAATCTGGCAGATACTACCTTAATCAACTTAGCATCATCAGCAATGGGACAGATCCAAGCCAAGTGCCACCTGATAGGTTACAAGAAAAACTTAGCTTCACTTCTATAATATTCTTGCCAAAGGTGCATAACCTGAATCTAATCATGAGGAAAAATCAGACAAACCCAAACTGAGAGACATTTTTCAAAATAAATGGACTTCAAACTTCAAAAGTTTCAGGATCATGAATGTCAAGGAAAGACAAAAGAGACAAGACAACTTAAGTGCATCGTATGATTCTGAATTGGATTACTCTGTTATAGAGGATAGTATTGGGATACAGGCAGTTCCCGGATTATGAATGAGTTCCATTCCTAAATCTGTCTTTAAGTTGAATTTGTATGTAAGTTCGAACAGTTGGGTACGGTTCTTATCTAATGTCAGTTAGTCAAATGTTTGTCTTAGAATATACTATATAGTATACCTTTCTATGCATAAAAACACTAATGAAACACTTCCAGATACGCTAAAACATCTTTAACATAATAATACAGTAATAATAACAATAATATTTTGGTGCATGTCGAAAAGTACTACCAATTTGTATTACCAACCATTGTATGTACCTCGAATTTTTAATATAGTAGGCTTTACAGGGGTTGGTTCATAACTGTGGGTTGTACATAAGTCAGATGTTTGTAACCCAGGGACTGCCTGTAATTGATAAGATTTGAATTAGGTCTGAAGCTTAGATGGTGGTAATGTGTTAGTGCTAATTTCCTGACTTTGGTGGTTGTATTATGTTAAGTAGAAGAATTGTTTGTAGGAAATACACGCCATAGTATTTGAGAAGGATGGGATATCTCATAGTTTAGAGAAAAAAATGGTGTGTACTGTGCTCCTCACTTTTCCATACATTTTAGATTGAGTTGAAATTTAAAAATATGTAATTGCTACAACTTTTTAAATTGTTGGATCCGAAGCAAGTACACAGTGTCTCAATAAGAATATCAATTTAGTCATTAACCCTGAACTTGGAATCAAGGGGCCATGGTTTGTGCATTATAAACAAACACAAGTTCAATAAACCCTAATCGCGTTTCATGGAGTGAGTCATGGTTCATAATTTGCAGATACTGAGAGGGAAATGGCTGTGTTTTTAAAGGACTCTCATTAAAAGATCGTATCCTATGCTCTGGAGTATAACTTCTGTTGGTGCAGTATAGAAATCCCTGTGTAATAATTAATAGGTTGAAAAAAAATCCCTTTTCCTTTTTCTACCTTGAAGACACAGCTCAGGAAGCAATAGGGGAAAAAAAAAAAAAAAAAAGGCTCACTGAATACACCATCCAAAAAAAAAAAGTATACATGAACATGGTGATTGACCCTTAATTCCTTTGACACGATATTTTATTGCTGAAATTTATAAAGCACTTTAAGACTATATAACTTTTCATAGGACATTTCCAAAGCACACAAATTACCTGCAGAAGGAAAAATATAAATAATAAACTAAAAAAAAAATCTGTTCAATCTTAATCAAAGAAGTGCAAACTAGAACAATAACATATTATTATTGCCCATCAGATCAACAAAGGAGCCCTGGTAACGCAGTGGTTAAGCATTTGGCTGCTAACCAAAAGATTTGAGCATATCAGCCGCTCTTTGGGAGAAAGATGTGGCATTCTGCTTCTGGAATGATTATAGCCTTGGAAACCCTATGGGGAAGTTCTACTCTGTCCTATAGGGTTGCTATTAGTTGGAATCAACTCAACAGCAGTGGCTGTCAGATTAACAAATTACGAACAAAAACAACTAATATTTAGTGCTGGCAAAAGTAAACAGTAGTGGGCGCTATTATACCCTTTCTATGGGTATTTACATTGATAGAATTTTTCTAAAGAAAAATTTGGCACTATAGCTCAAAAAAATCTTAAAAATGCATACAACCTTTGATGAAGCAATTCCACTAGGAATTTATATCAATTAAATAATTGATATTATATGCAGAGATGTTGCTACAGTAATGTTTATTGAAATGTTATTTCCAATAGCAGAATCTTGTATTATTGAACAGTAGTGTAGTGTTTAGATAAGTAATGCAGTATTAAAAATGATGACGTCTTGTTTTTGTTGTTAGGTGCCATGGAGTAGGTTCTAACTCATAGCAATCCTGCATACTACAGAACAAAACATTGCCCAGTCCTGTGCCATCCTCACAATCATTGTTATGCTTGAGCCCATTATTGCAGCCACTGTGTCAGTCCATCTTGTTGAGGGTCTTCCCCTTTTTCACTGACCTTCTACTTTACCAAGCATGATGTCTTTCTCCAGGGACTGGTCCCTCCTGATAACATGTCTAAAGTATGTGAGAGTAGTCTCACCATCCTTGCTTCTAAGGAGCATTCTGGCTGTACTTCTTTCAAGTTAGATTTGTTTGTTCTTTTGGCGGTCCATTTTATAGTCAATATTCTTCAACAACACTGTAATTCAAAGGTGTCAGTTCTTCTTAGGTCTTCTTTATTCATTGCCCAGATTTCAGTGCATATGAGGCGATTGAAAACATCATGGTTTGGGTCAGGTACACCTTAGTCTTCAAGGTGACACCTCTGCTTTTTAACACTAAAGAGACCTTTTGCAGCAGATTTGCCCAATGCAATGCATCGTTTGATTTCTTGACTGCTGCTTCCATGGGTGTTGATTGTGTATCCAAGTAAAATGAAATCCTTGACAACTTCAGTCTTTTCTCTGTTTATCATGATGTTGCTTATTGCTCCAGTTGTGAGGATTTTTGTTTTCTTTATGTTGAAGTGTAATCCATACTGAAGGCTGTAGTCTTTGATCTTCGTCAGTAAGTGCTTCAAGTCCTCTTCACTTTCAGCAAGCAGAGTTGTGTCATCTGTGTAACACAGGTTGTTAATGAGTTTCCTCCAATCCTGATAACCCATTCTTCTTTTATATATAGTCCAGCTTCTTGAATTATACAGATGGAATAAGTGTGGTGAAAGGATACAATCCTGACGCACACCTTTCCTGACTTTAAACCGGAAAGTATCCCCTTGTTCTGTTTGAATGACTGCCTCTTGATCTATGTACAGGTTCCTCATAAGCATAATTAAGTGTTCTGGAATTCCCATTCTTCACAATGTTATCCATAATTTGTTATGATCTACACAGTTGAATGCCTTGGTATAGTCAGTAAAAGACAGGTAAACATCTTTCTGGTATTCTCTGCTTTCCGCCAGGATCCATCTGACCT
>NW_004444099.1:6243391-6245004 GCF_000243295.1 Trichechus manatus latirostris | reverse complement strand
ATTCTTGAGGTGGTCTCTAAATTCAGGTGGGATATACTCAAGGTCGTACTTTGTCTCTCGTTGACTTGTTCTAATTTTCTTCAGTTTCACCTTGAACTTGCATATGAGCAACTGGTGGTCTGTTCTGCAGTAAGCTCCTGGCCTTTTTCTGACTGATGATATTGAGCTTTTCCATTGTCTGTTTCTACAGATGTAGTTGATTTGATTCTTGTGTATTCCATCTGGTGAGGTCCACGTGTATAGTCGCTGTTTATGTTGTTGAAGAAAGGTATTTGCAATGAAGAAGTCATTCATCTTGCAAATTTCTATCATGCGATCTCTGGCATCATCTCTATCATGAAGGCCATATTTTCCAACTACCAATCCTTCTTCTTAAGGAGCAGATTTCTTAATATGGATGGATGCTCATAATGTATTGTTAAGTGAAAAAGTAGATTACAAAACAGTTGGTACAACATAGATCCATTTTTGTAAAAACTATATTTATGTAAATAAGTCAATATGTAGAAAAAAGTCTGAAAAAACATATTCCAAAAGGTTAATGGTGGTTATCTCTCAGTATTCAGATTATAGCTATTTTTGGTTTCCTGATTCTTTTTTATTTGTTCACCTCTATTTAAAAAAAAATTATGTAATAAGAATGTCATTTTTATGCAATTAAAATTTATAAGACCTCTATTTACTTTTATGTATAGATGCTTAATGTAATTACTGCTTAGTTTTTAAAGAATTACTGCCATTCTCTCAGTTTACATTTTGCCTTGGAGTAAACAAAATCTAATCTCATATTGGACCTCCTTTTCACAACATTCACTTCCTCAACTAATAAAGCCTATAACTTTTTTTTTTTAAGCATATAACTTGTCTTAAGGCACTTCCACAAGTTGATTTAATCCTGCCGAACCTGTCAGAAACACTTAAGGAGTTGCATTTGTTTACTGGAGCCACACAGTGTTCAAGAAAAGTGAAGTCAAAATAGAATGAAATAAACTAAATGCCCAAAACAGACAAGCATGCCAGCATGACAACACTGAACAGTTCTTTTGGTGACACGGGAACGTAAGGGAATTAAATGAATTCACAGTGGCGTAGAAAATAAAGCAAAGATTCATGCGCAAGTGGCTGTATGGAAAGGAAGAAGGTTGCCTGTAGTCATTTCAGATTCTTAAACTATTCCTTATCCTTCAGAATTCAGTCTCAGTTGTCACTTGGTTTTAGAAGTTTTCCCTTTGGGATTATTTACATTTCTATACATGACCAAGTTATGTTACATTGTGGTTTCTCCTACCTGACTATGAGCTGAGGCCAGGGACTGGGCCCGAGACTATGTCATTCTGTTTATAGCCCCCATGCTTGGCACTGGCTCAGGGTAGCATTTACAAAACGCTTTTGAATGCAAGTGCTAAATGCATATGAAAACAACGTTAAAATATTTTAGCCATAGATAGCAGATCATCTGTCATCAGTGCTCCTCCCTTTACTAAATCAACAAATACGCTAAATGACTTGGGCTTAAAATAAAAAAAAAAAAAAATCTGAAAAGACAACATGGCTTTAATTTCAGTACATATTTTATATATATGTATGCATATTTACATACATATGTGTACATA
>NW_004444099.1:6240095-6242165 GCF_000243295.1 Trichechus manatus latirostris | reverse complement strand
TGTCATATTTTTGTTCAGAGCATACCTGTTTTTCAAAGAGAATCTTATATATCATGTCCATGTATAAAACACATAAAATAAAATGCTTTTTTTGAATTAAGAGTATGGGTTTCCAGATGCCTGCCCATATGCCAGTAAATCACAACTTAAAATCATTGGACACTATGTCTTCTAAGATCTTTTCTAGCCCTGCTATTCTATCATTCTGATTCTATGAGGCTTTATTAATATCCAGGTAAAAGACGAGACTTAATGGTCTAAAAGAGACTGGAGAAACCCCCAAAACGATGGCCCCTGATGCACTGTTAACACAGAACTGAAACCATTCCCAAAGCCTACTCTTCAGACAAAGATTAAACAGGACTATAAAACAAAAAATAATAACACATGAGGAGTGTGCTTCTTAGTTGAATCAGATGTATGAGACCAAAAGGGCAGTTCCTGTCCAAAAGCAGGATGAGAAGGCAGGAAGGGACAGGAACTGTTCAAATGGACACAAGGAACCCAGGGTGGAAGGGGGGAGTGTGTTGTCCCATTGTGTGGATTGCAACTAATGTCACAAAACAATATGTGTATGTATTTTCGTATGAGAAATTAGAAAAAAAAAATCCAAGTGAAAGTTCAGAAATAAATTTGTAAAGTTTAAGGGGATGAGTTAGCTAATGGGATGTTGATGAGGTGGCCACTGGCACAGGAGAAACCTGGGATTGGAGAAGTGTTCCAAAGTAAAACTGAACAAGTAAACCAGTAGCAGTATTAGAATATACACCCTTGGTTGTGGTTATAAGCTATGTTTCATTTATAAAAGGTGTGATCGACTGAGCAGGAAAATATCTGACATGTCCATTATTTCTTGTGTGGTTGATTGACTCTACCAAGAGTTTTGATTGAAATGGTTGGGGGCCAGTTCTTTTACCTTGCAAGTGAGCAAGACATTCATTTCTAAAACGGATTAAACCAATATGCTGAGTGATCTATTTATTCTTTTCACATTGCATTTGGATTTCATTACTGGAGAAGTCAAAAGGCCATTTTCATTTTGGACTCTGGAAAGGTCATTTGTTACGTTTTTATTTCCCAGTTCTTAGTTTTGATGATGAAGAAGAAGAAAGAGAACAGTAGTAGTATTTGATTAGTTTCACCATGAATTCATTATTTTCTGACTATGCCTGCTGGGCTTTAGACTCTAATTGTATCTGTCAACATGGTAAAAAACATTCTGGATTTAGCAAGACCACTGTAGAGTGTTTGATATTGTCATTTCAGAAAGGGAAGCTTCAAGTCTTTGGAAACCTTTCTAAGTTTAAGGCATCTGAAGTCCCATGAGGGATCATTGGCACAGTATAATAAATAAAATAACTCTTACTATAAAAGAGTGAAAAAGAGAAGAAAATTTCCTTGACAGTTTATTTTTATGAATTAACTGTGGCCACAGCTTTAAAAGATGATAATATTGAAAATAATGATAGTTATAATAATGATCTTAATAGCGCAGAAGTTTTATCTACCGAAAGCTATTATACTGTTTATTTGAATTTCAAGTAGTGGAGTTCACATTTTATCTTAAGGAAATAAACTAGGTACCTGGTAGACAGCCTGTATTTGTTTAAATCCTATTTTTATAGTACAGTACCTGGTGCTACTGTAGAAAAGTACTTGATAACAGCTTCTGTTTATTAACATTCAGAGTAGCTTTTGCTCAAAAGAAGAACAACACAAAAGTACTCAAGAATCCAAAAAACTTTTAGAGGAAAAATATAAGCAAAGTGCCTGTCAGCTAAGTGAAACCAATGGCCTCTATAAATGTCTTGTCAGAAAACAAAGAGCATAAGGACAGTACATCTAATTCTCCCCACGTTTATTCTTAGAAGCAGAAGAATAAAGCTACCTGAAAGAGCATAACACAGTGAACTGCCTATTTTTTAAAACTGATTCATTTTGAAACCAGGCAAACCTGAAAAAATATTTGTGAGAACTAATAATCTGTTATCCATTTCCATCTGTCTTTTAACCAACCAAATTGATAAAAACGTAGCCATTCTTCCAGAAATAATACTTCTCTTATCTATT
>NW_004444099.1:6235073-6238288 GCF_000243295.1 Trichechus manatus latirostris | reverse complement strand
ATTTGCCAAAAGATCCAGTTATCAGCATGTCTACAGGAAGAATAGACCAGGTCGCCTGGCTTCTTTCTTTCATCAGGAGCACCCCATTGATAATGGGGGAGAAATATATCACAGTCTGCTGCTTTTATGTCTTCCTCCTGAACATCCTAGTAGAGATGTCAAGTAGGGACTTGGATATACAGTATGTTATAATCATGAGATACTAAAATAGATCGTTATATATTTAAGCTGATTAAATTTACCAGTCATCATGGACTATCTGAGTTTTAAAAGAAATTTTCTGATAGTATTTAAGCATTAAAACATAAAAATGGTGTCTGAGAGAACTGGTGGATTTCTAGATAAATTTTTTTGAAAATATTTTAATAAGAATTATGCCGATACTTGAAGAAAGTTTATCTTCAAGTATTTCCAGCTACTTCATGGGAGGATGGGAAATTAGGTAGACAATTTTAAATGCAATAAAATTTGTGTCTCCCATTGCAGTGAACTTCATCTATTAGCATTTGATTTTGTGACACCAGCTAACATAGAAATGTCCCCAGGACAGTAGTCCCAATGCCCATCAGGTACAGTGTCCATCTTCTTCAAGGATTAAATCCACTATGCTTCTCAACACTGTTTTCACCAGTCGGAGAAAGTGTTACAATAATCTCATTCAACTTGTCATCAATCTTCTATGACATAATCCTGTAATTACTTCCTCAAGAACAAGTATCCCAGTCCTTCTTTATTTTCCAAATTCCTCACTCTTCCCTCTGAAACTACTGCCCCATAATCCAACATCACCCGTTGTCATGGATTGAATTGTGTCCCCCAAAAATATGTGTATCAATTTGGCTAGGCCATGATTCCCAGTATTTGTGATTGTCTACCATTTTGTCATCTGATTTAATTTTCCTTTGTGTCGTCAATCCTATCTCTATGATGTAAATAAGGCAGGATTAGTGGCAGTTACATTAATGAGGAAGGACTCAATCTACAAGGTTAGATTGTATTTTAAGCGAAAAGGAGAGAAGCGAGCAGAAAGACATGGGGACCTCATACCACCAAGAAAGCAGTGCCGGGAGCAGAGTGTGTCCTTTGGACCTGAGGTTCCTGTGCAGAGAAGCTCCCAGACCAAGGGAAGATTGACGACAAGGACCTTCCTCCAGAACCAACAGAGAGAGAAAGCCTTCCCATAGAGCTGGTACTCTGAATTTGGACTTCTGTTTTCCCAATCTGTGAGAGAATGCATTTCTTTTTGTTAAAGCTATCCACTTTTGGTATTTCTGTTACAGCAGCATTAGAGAACTAAGATATCTAAATTCCTTTCTTCTCTTCCCCGAATGTCATTTCTACTCCTTATCATCACAGAAAACTAGGCTGTTCCTTGGAGAAGCCATTTTACCTGCAACCCTCTCAAGTACTCCCAAGTAGTTATTTATTTTCTTAACACCTTACCACCTGTTATGGGTTTAAAACTTCCGTCCTCCAAAAAAATACGTTCAAGTCCTAACCCTGGTACCTGTGAATGCGACCTTATTTGGAAATAGGCTCTTTGCAGCTGTAATCAAGATGAGATGAGGTCGTACTAGATTAAGGAGGATCCTAAATCTGGTAGGACTTGTGTCCTTGTAAGAAAGCCATATGAAGACACAGAGACACACAGGGAGAACACCATGGGATGATGGAGGCAGAGATTGAAGTGATACAGCTGCAAGCCAAGGAAGGCCAATGATTGCTGGTAATTACCAGAAGCTTGAAGAGGCAAGGAAGGATTTTTTTTCCCTAGAGTCAGAGGGAACAGGGCACTCCCAACACCTTAATTTTGGACTTCTATCTTCCAGAATTATAAGAGAATAAATTTCTCTTGTTTTATAAAGGAATACATGGAATCAACTTGACAGCAACTAGTTGGGCTTTTTTGGTTTATCCTGGTTACAGGTGTGTGCTTATACTTAAATCAGTCACCCTGGCTAGAGGAATGTGTTGATTTGATTGGTCAAGACTAGGTCACATGCTACTCTTGGAGCTTGGGGGGGTCAGGTATATTCAAAGGAAAATATAAAGTATGAAAAAAGGATAGTAGATGCTGGCTGCAAAACACAACCATTCATTAAATTAAAATTTGAGCTTGTCACTATTGGGTTTTATAAAATCTAATCTTCATACTACTGGATATGGGATAATTACCCATAGTTTGCATCAGGGCTCTTCATGTAATGCACCCATAGAAAACTGGGGTTTCACAGTCTGGGTTGAAGTGATCATTTCTGATTTATTATGGAAAATCAGTGGTCTTTCCTTATTTCTCACGTTATTAACATGAATGAAAAGAAATCAATTTAAAATTTACCTTATAAAGTATTTATCAAATATTTTTCATAAGCTGTTACTTTTCCACTGGCAGATAACAAAAAATAAATAATCATTAAACACAGAAACAAAAATTCAGAAATCAGTTTATGCTGGTTTAAATATGCATTCTCTTTAGTATGTTTTCATATTACATATGTATCTCATGCTAGTATATTTTGCCATAAAACTTTCTGTTTTGTATAATTAAGTGTATTAATATTTTATGGTGTCCTACAAAGAGCACCATGATTTTGGGCTATTAGATGATTTGAATATTTTTGAAAAACTCTTTTTAGAAATGCATATGCAGCTATGCTAATGCACAAATAAATACATACACGTTTATATCTGTACGTGTCTAATTTATTTCCTTTTAAAAATTTGTATATATTCTGTACAAATTTAAATATTTGTTCAAAGGTTTACTCCAAGGATGCTAACTTACTCACATTTCCACTTCTTGCATAATGGGTACCAAAAGGTTTTGTGGTTTCTCACACCTCACAGCCCTGGGACGTGAGTCAAGAAGTACTAGGGTATAGGTATGCAGTGAGGCATTGTTGGTTTGTGTTCTGGTGCAGTCATTTTGCTTCAGTAGTGCATGGGCAGAGTCTGCACAGAGTTTTTCATCATGTTGGTGGTGAGGTCAGGAGAAGTAGTTATTAATGAGTTGGGCTGGTGGGTGATGAGTTAGGATGACTGCCACAGGCTGGGTTTTCCTGGAAGAAGATCTGTGTTAGAGATTTGCATGCAGGGAGTTTTGGGAAATCAACACCTGTAGGGGAGTGAAGGAAGTAGGATGGGGCCAAGGGAGAGGTAGAGAACTTGGGCTGTAATGTAGTCATGACAAAGGTCTTGGTTGATTTCATGATTCT
>NW_004444099.1:6231267-6234077 GCF_000243295.1 Trichechus manatus latirostris | reverse complement strand
GTTCAGGGAATATGAATTAAGTAAAAGATAATTAGAAGGGTAACAGTCTGTTGCCAATAAAATCATATCAAGCTTTCACAAATCATAAGGCTGACTGAGTTATCTGCTCTTTTGTATTGTCTGTGTCACTGCTTCCCTCTATTCATGCAGATAGTTAGGAATGACTTTAATTATCCACAAATAGATTTCTTTATTCTATGTAGATATATAAAAAAAGTTGCCAAATGTCCTACTGCAAGGAATATTATGTAAACATAGTTCCTGTTTTCTAGGGACTTATTGGGGTAGTCACAGAAAATGAAAGTCTTAAATATAGATGATAAGCATGTATTTTAAATTAAATATATATGTTTTGTACATACATAATGATTATATTTAATTGGGAGGCATGATATGATTGCAAAGATCAAGATTTTAGGAAGAAATGGTAACATTCTTTCTACAAAAAACTTCATTTGTCTTGAAGCTGTCTTGATACTATCTACTTCTCTTCATTTCCACTGACTGCTGATTCAAACGGAAACCCTGGTGGTGTAGTGGGTAAGTGCTACAGCTGCTAACCAAAAGGTCGGCAGTTAGAATCCACCAGGCACTCCTTGGAAACTCTATGGGGCGGTTCTGCTCTGTTCTATAGGGTCACTATGAGTCAAAATGGACTCGACGGCAACAGGTTCGTTTTTTTTTTTTGCTGATTCAAATGCTTTTGTTCTTTCTTCTTTTGCTTGTTGGTTTATTCAACATTTTTACTTTGAATGCAAAGCTGACTTTTTATGGTTCAAGTGCCTTTTCTTAATAATAACTAGAAAGGTTTAACACAAAACTTTGGTTAAAAAAAATAATAGTTGAGAAGAATTAAGTGTACACTAAAACAATGAACATTAACAGTTTCCTATCAGTTAACATAAGCATGGAGCCCTGGTGGCGCAGTAGTTAAGAGTTTGGCTGCTAGTCAAAACCTGGAAACCCTCTGGGGAAGTTCTGCTCTGTCCTATAGAGTCTCTATCAGTCAGAATCTACTTGATGGCAATGGGTTTGGTTTTGGTTAATATAAGCATAAACATATATAGTAAAATACACTCACAGCTCATTTATTGACATGGTTAGGTTTCAAAGACCAGCCTGCTTTGTGAAAATTGGTGCTATGTGAAAATGGAGGATGACCACATCAGATCACAAAGTGGAAAATAACTACATCATTACATAATGGCCAAATTGCATCATTACATAACTGCCAAACCACTGAGACTCATGGCCCAGCCAAGTTGATGGCAGTGGGGTTTTTTTGGGGGGGAGAGTATAGCATGATCCTAGGTAATTGCCCCATTGCTCTTCCCTAGGATAGGAGTTATATCATTGGTCAGGTTTCCTGTCCTGTGTATACATTTCCTTTGGTGAACCTAGGTCTGAGTCACTCAATTTTACAGTAAGTATGCATCGTTTTTTCTTTTATACACTACCATAGCCTTTTCTACTCTGTTATCCCCACCATTGGCTTCTTTGTGCTACAGTTCATCTTTCACACTGCTGCAAAAGACTATAAAATAGAGATGAAGTCCAGTTATGATAGAGTAACTGAAACTTGCTTTCTAATGTAAACAACTAGAAAATTGGGCAAAATATATGAAAAAAAATTTTTTCAAACATTGGACATCAGGCAGCACAGGACTTCGATCCTTGATAAAGGGGACACAAATAAAGTGAGCCTTATGATGGTCCCATATTTCAGCCTGGAGGCACTTACCAGACAGGGGTGCAGTGAGAGGAATTACAAGAAAAGCATGAAGTTTTTCAATTCTTGTTGAATTGAAGAGACAAAAGTCAAAAATTGTGGAGATTGAGGGAGCTGTAAATTGCAGGGCAGAGTAACAGAGAAGAGGAAGATACAAATAGAAAAATTCCAGAAATCTGCAATGGGTTTTCCTTGAGTCTGTTGCTATAAGTTAAGCTGCATATACAAGGGGCAAAACTTAATGAAGCTGAGTAAAGAACAGTTAGGGAAACAAAAGAGGGAAGATTACCAGAGCACCCCCAGGGCTGGCAGATTTTAGAGTTCAAACCTGCCAGAATAGAGAATCATTTCTTTATGTCTGGAGCATTCAGTAGAGCCTAAATAAGGATCATGCCTAAGTTTTAGGGTTAAATTTTCTGGAGTGAAGCCTGCTCTAAAAATGCCCTAGTGAAGGTAAGAAACAAGTCTTTAATAGGAATAAACTTACTATTTAAGCTAACTGCTTATCAGAACAAAATCATTTAATACTCTTTGAAAGAAGACAACAAAACTTAGCACTCAATAATGTAAAATTCACAATATCCAGCATCCAATAAAAATTACTGGATGTGAGAAGGAGGAAAATGTGGTCCATGACTAGGAGAAAAAATAAGTCAATAAAAAGAGACCCAGAAAAATTAGAGATAATGGAATTAGCAGATCAGGAATATAAAATGGCTATTGTATATATGATTAATATGCTCAAGAATTTAAAGGAAAACATGAACATAATGAGAAGATAAATGAAAGATAAAAAATAACAAAATGGAATTTCTAGAAATGAAAAACGCATTATCTAAAATGAAAAATTCACTTGATCAAATTAAAAGATTAAGCACTGAAAAAGACAAGATCATGAACATGAATATATATAAAACCAAAACCAAAATCAAAACTCATTTCTGTTGAATTGATTCTGATTCATAGTGACCATATAGGAACTGCTCCGTAGGGTTTTCAAGGAGCAGCTGGTGGATTTGAACTATTGGCCTTTTTGTTAGCATCCAAGCCCTTAAGCAGTGCTTCCCAGGGCTCCATATAT
>NW_004444099.1:6205979-6230647 GCF_000243295.1 Trichechus manatus latirostris | reverse complement strand
AAAAAGTAAAATCCAACTATATGCTGTTTTCAGGAAACCCACTTTAATGTAAATACACAGAGAGGTAAAATAAATGGATACAAGTACTTATTTTAAAAAGAGAACTTTTAAAAGAGAGTACTTATTTTAAAAGAGAACTGGAAAGGCTATATTAATATCAAAGTTCCCTTCTATTTCTAGTTCACTGGGAGTTTTTATCTTGAATCGGTGCTGAATTTGGCCAAAGACTTTTTCTGCACATACATATGGCCAATTAATTTTCAACAAAGGTGCCAACGGAATTCAATGAGAAAAATTAGAGATTAAATAAATTATGTTGGATCAACTGGATCATATGGAAAAACAAAAACTAAAAAAATTCTCTTATACCTCATTCAAACTCAAAATGAATCATAGATATAAAGATAGGAGAAAATATTGCAGCCTTGGAATAGGCAAAGATTTGTTAGATGGGACACAAAAATCATAAAAGAAAAATAATGATAAGTTTTACATAATCATTTTTTTTTAAAAAAAACTGCTTTTTGAATGATACTGTTAAAAAGATGAAAAAGGAAATTTGCACGCTTGGAGAATATATTTGTAATACATATATCTGACAAAGGAATTGTATCCATAATCTATAAAGAACTCTTACATATATAAGGAGGCGAACAACCCAAATAAATAGGCAAAGAATTGAAACTTATCTTTGCAGGAGAAGATATATGAACGGCCAGTAGCACATTCAAAGTTTCTTAGCATCATTAATCATCAGAGAAATGACAACTACAACCAAAATGCAATACTACATGCCCATTAGAATGGTAAAATATAAAAGGACTGATCGTATCACATGTAGGTAAGGGGATGGAAGAATTGGAACTTTCAAGCATTGCTTTTGGTAGTATAAAATGGCCAACTACTTTGGCCATTATAAACTTATAAAGTTACACACTTACCACACAAACTAACAATTCCACTTATAGGTATTTACTCAAGGATGTGAAAATATAGCTCCACAGAAAGACTTGTATACAAATACTCATACCAGGTTTGTTTATAATAACCCTAAACAGAAGACAGCTCAGATATCAATCAGCAGGTGAATGGATACGCAGTGGTTTTATATCCATATGATGAAGTACTACTCAACAATAAAAAGGAACATGGAACATAATTTTGGAATCTTATTAAACTGTACCCTTTAAAAATGATCACACTATTATATTTAAATTTTACCTCAATAAAATGGACTAAAATCTATAGGTGTGATCATATTACTTACTATCTCATCTGAAACTTAAACTTCATCTACATTTCTTATATAAAAAAATCAGAATTCCTCAGGATTATCTTAAATATACTTTGTCTTCTTTTTGACTTTGTATGGTTGCTCTTTTCTATTTTATAATCTGATGAATTCTTAGTTATCTTTCAAATTCAAGCACAAATGTTACTTCTATGACTTTTTTTGTAAACTACCACCTTTACCCAGCAGACCTAACCCACTCTCTTTTTTCTGTTATAGTAACATCTTGTTTATACATATATCTAGCACCCCTCTTAGTATATTAAAATTACCTGTATACATATTTATCTTCCCAGTAGATTTTGGACTCTTGAAGGTAAGGACCATTGCTAGTTGTGACGGTTAATGTTATGTGTCAACTTGGCTAGGCTAAGATTCTCGGTGATTCGGCAGATCTATGTAATGACCTTCCATTTTGTGATCTGATGTGAGCAGACATTCAGTGGAAAGGGGAGTTTCCTTGAGGGTGTGGCTTGCATCCAGTATATAAATGGATATTCTGGCAAAGCTCACTCTTTCTCTTGACCCTGCACTCTTGTCCCCTGATCTCTGGTTCTTGGGAGGACGTAAGCCTGCAGAAGTCTTTAGCCTGCCACTTGACCTGCGGATTTTGTATTTGCCAGCTCTCACAACCCCATGAGACAGGAGAGGCCTCTAGCGTGCTGCCTGACCTGCAGATCTTGAGTTCATCAGCCTCTGCAACCATGTGAGCCAGCAGAGGTCTTTAGCCTGCTGCTAGACCTACGGATTTGGGATTTGCCACCTCCCACAATTGCATGAGCCAGTTCTTCACAACTGAGTGAGCCATTTCCTTGAAGTCTATATATTTAGACATACACTTCACTAGTTTTGCTTCTCTAGAGAACCCAGACGAAGACACCAGTTATCTTTGAGTTCCTAAAATGAGTAAGTTTTAATGAGGCAGGATTTCAAAGCCTGGTGATTTTTAATAGTTCAATATTCTTTTAAAAATAAACCATGCTCATTATTAAAAAACAAGACTCAAGCAATAACTGAAGGTAAAACGACAGCAAACTAACCAGATTGTCTTGTGTGTAGTCCTAAATACTTGATTATTTGAATTTTTATTGTTCTGTATCTTGTTGGGATTTTATTTTGAAATAATTAGAGATGTGTCAGGTTTGTCATGTTTAAGCTCATTTAGTTTATTGCAAGGTAGTCATGGTACAGCACACAAGTAAGACCCCAATACATTCATTTAGACTTGGAGAATCAGGGTAGGGTAAAGTTAGTCCATAATTAAAGTCCAAATCTTCAGCCTTCAGGTCTTTACCTTTAATAAGTGGTCTTGGGAGGAAGGCTTGAACAACAGCTCATCTTCGGTGAAGATCCCTTGTAGCTGGGGTCCAAGGTCAGTAGCAGCAGGAAACGCCTCTGACTGAGCCTCCAGCAGAGACTCAGTCTTTGGAAAGGGTCAGAGTCTTGCCTGATGGAGAGTCTTTCTGCCTCTGTCTTGCTCTAATTGGAAGAGCAAAAGCCCAGGTTATTATGTGGTTTAGTCCCCCTGGTCTTGCATGATAAAGGTCTCTTGGAGGGTATCCAGTTCACATTGCATCAGGTAACCTATGTCAATAGGTTCGTAAGCAGGGGTACACACTCAGGGTGTCTAATACAGATAAACTAAGGGTCATGTCACACCATATCACAGTAAAGCAATTGTTTACAACAAGGTAGTTGCTTATATTAGAAGTTGTTTATGACAGAAGGGTCGCTATGAAGTGGAATTGACTCGACGGCAGTGGGTTTGGTTTTTTTTGGTTTTTATGACAGAAAAGTTTTTTGTCAGGTTTATTTACAGCATAGCTTAAATGTTTAAGTCACCCATTACATGCTTCACACATATGTGATTTGGGATCACTACATTATAAGCATGGAGCCCTAGTAGCTCAATGGTTAAGCCCTTGGTTGCTAACCGAAAGGATAGGGTTTCGAACCCGCCCAGCAGGTCCGTGGAAGAAAAGACCTGGAGATCCACTCGCATTAAGATTACAGCCTAGGAAACCATATGGGGTGGTTCTGCTCTGTCCTATACGGTTACTGTGCGTCAGAATCAACTCAACAGAACACAACAACAACAACACATTATAAGCATGCATCACATTTTGTTTATAGGTAGATAAATCTCAGATGCTAAGAGACTCCATTAATAAAGCAGTTTGAGAGTTTTATTTGAGAGTTCCTCTTTGATAAGAACAGATCAAGGCAGAGAAAAGTAAAGTAGAGAAATATAACCTAATTAGTTTTTTCAAGCACAGAGATTTGTTCTGATTATGTGAGTCAGAATCATTCCAATGGTCTACATAGTTAAATTCATTAATTAAGATAATATTGAATAAAGTTGCATGAGTCAATTTGTTGATGAGTAGGCCTTGAACTGAATTATAAATCATATATACTATTCTCTGCCCCCCCTTCACCTGCCCTCTAGGACCAAGAATACTGTAGTCCTTGAAAGACCATGTGTCTTAGTCATCTAGGGCTGCTCCGGCAGAAATACCACAAGTGGATGGCTTTACGAGAAGTTTATTCTCTCACAATCTAGTAGGCTACAAGTCCAAATTCAGGGCATCAGCTCCAGGGGAACGCTTTCTCTTTCTGTTCTGGAGCAAGGTCTGTGTCGTCAATCTTCTCTTGGTCTGGGAGCTTCTCTGCACAGGAACCTCAGGTCCAAAGGACACGCTCTGCTCCCGGCACTGCTTTCTTGGTGGTATGAGCTTCCCATGTATCTCTGCTCACTTCTCTCTTTTATATCTCAAAAGAGATTGGATCAAGACACCATCCAATCCTGTAAACCTCATCAGCATAACCTCATCACAGTGATAGAATTTACAACACATAAGGAGATCACATATAACCTCATCATAGTGATAGAGTCCACAACACATAAGGAAATCACACTAGATTACACAATCATACAATACTGGGAATCGTGACCCAGCCAAGTTGCTACACACATTTTTTGGGGAACACAACTCAATCCATGACACCATGTATGGGGGATCCTCAACTACTCCTCTATGATGGAGTAGAGAGAAGACTTTTCAATTTCTGCGGAGGTAAAGGCCCATGTAGATTTTTATGCTGTTTTTCTAAGAGGTCCTGAAATCCATACGATTTCCTTAGGGCTATTCACGTACCCTAAATCCCTGAGTGGAGCAAACGGTTAAGTGCTCAACTACTAGTCCAAAGTGTGGTGGTTCAAAGCCACTCAGGCTCATCAGAAGACAGGCCTGGCAATCTGCTTCTGAAAGATCACAGCCTTAAAAGCTCTATGGAGCAGTTCTACTCTGCACACATGGGGTTGTTATGAGTTGGAATTGACTCAATTCATATATACTAGTACTATATCCTTGGAGGAAACTCTTAATAAGACTCATCTCATGTCTGAGTTGAAGCCCTCCCTTTAAAAGTTTCTTCTGAGAGCCTGGGCACAAATTTTGTAGTTTTTTGTAGTTTTCCATGGACTGAGCCATCACAGTTCTTTGATGAGTCGCAGTCTTGATCCCATAGTTATCAATCTTTTGAGTGGCTGATGATAAGCCTCCCATATGCCTTTTTCTTCAGTCTTGTCCATTTCAGTGACTTCCTGGCACAAGTTTACAGTTCTGTGGCAAGCTTTTATTTCATGCTCCAGTTCACCTTCTACTTGTTCTTTTGTGCATGGAGTGAATGCAGAAATGGTCTCTTGAATTTTGTTTATACAAACCTTTGGTGGCATCTGATTAGTCACAAAACAACTCTACTTGGAATTCAATCACAGCAATAATAAGACTTCCCTTTCGACTTTTAATTAGCCATAGCAAGCACGTATACTGTGACATTTCCCCATCAATTACCCAAAGCTTCATACATTCCTTTGATGCTGTAGGCCGCTAATCAGACTTCTAATTGCCTCCAGCTATCTTGTAATTTCATATGTTGTTTCCTTTCAATAAGCCAGAATGTAGTCTAAATTATATGTAAATTATACTTTAAGCTTATTCCTTTTCCACCTGGTTAGTATACCTTGAGGTAGTACTGTGGTTTCATCTCCATTTTTCACAAAGGAATTTCTGTCTCAGACTTTCTAGTCCAAGGTTTTTAATTCTAGGTCACCTCTTATTTCCATCACTTAACTTCTCTCAAGTAATATATGGCTGTGATCTTTTTTCTCATTTTGCCCATCTTTTTCTTTAATAATTCAATATTCTACTATTCTTTAGTAACTCAATATTCTACGATTTTGTAGAGGTACATCTCACTATTGGTAACAGTTTGGAGCAGATCTATATAGTTAATAACAACAACAACACAAAACCAAAATTCTTCCACTTTTTTTTATTATTAAAAATATACACAGCAAAATGTAGATCAATTCGACAATTTCTACATGTACAATTCAGTGGCTTGATTACATCGTTCAGGTTGAACCCTTCCACTTTTTAGGTCACACAATTTTCCCATTGTGTTCAGTAGATATTTAGTTGGTTATATAGCTATAGAACAAAGTGTTTTTATTTTTGTATTAGCATGAAAGAATATCACATATTCTCAGCCTCCAGTATAGGGAGGCAGGATGCTGCCTTCAACAAAGTTTATTTCTGATGGGACATGTTACAGATTATACTGGTACACATGATGAAGACTCAATGTCAGTTGAGTGAAAATATTTTGAAAACCAGTTACAATTAATATTTAAAGTAATTCATTAATTAGCTGCTTAAAGAATACCCAAAACTGGTTTATAAAATTAATTTACCAGCAATTGTATTGTATATTCAGCTTTTTTCAAAATTTCTATGTTTTGGTTTTGAGCACTTAATTTCTTATTCAGGCATGTCTGAAATTAACTGATTTTTGGGTTTTCCTTTTAGTTTTTGGATGAGAAAATTCTTTGGATGGCAATTCTTTGCATACTTCAGTTCTACTGGATGATGTAATCAGATCACAGGCATACTGTATATGGGATTGGGTAGGTTGTGTGCTACACAACCCCACGGGTACCATTTACCTTATGTTCTATGTGAATGCTGCCCTGGAAGTGTGCAGTACACAACTAGTATGGCTGTAGGTAGCAACCCTGGTCAGAGGCTTAATCAATTAATAGTTTTAAGCCATGAAAATAGACTCATTGATATCACCTAATGATTATGGGATGTTTTAAAGTCATGAAAATCTGCTTAGTTTGCATTTCCTTTTCCCAGTTTTAACTAACTTTGGTTTGTGCCCATGAGATCAAACCGTTTTGATAAAACCAGACTGACATATAGAAAATTCATGCACTTTGGTTCCCTGAGAAACCAGGCTAAGAATAGTTTTCTTTGCACATCCTGGTTTCCTCTAATGAGGGCCAGTATCAGAATGTGAATGTCACAGTGTATCCCATAAATCCCAAGAAATGATCATTTTATGAAACTTTTCATGCATTTTTCTCGGTAATAAAATTAGAAATCACTTCAAGTGTTTGCCTGAATCTAATGACTTCTAAAGTCTTTCATTTGTGTATCTATGTATCTGTCTATGTATCTGTGTATCTATCTGCCTATCTGTCTGTCTATCTATCAAGATTCTTTTCACTTAGTTAATAGAAAAAGAACATTTTTATACTTTCTTATTGACAAGGGTTCTAGGAATGGAAGAATGAATTATAGGCTTTGAGCAACTACCAGCAATAAGAAAGTTTTCTAAAATATGGGCATTTAAGATTTTCTAGTTAAAACAAGCTTTTAATGTGTACATACAAATTTAATTGTTTTTATAATGCTTGTGATTAGGTACTTGATTACTTGTTCTTAGTATTCATTCTTACTACAATATTCAGTTTCCTTCTTTGCAAGCTGTTTGCTTCATACATTTACTTATTTATTTACTTTTTTCACAGATACCTTGACAAACACTGTTTGAATATTGAACACTTGTTCATTATTCAGTAAAGAAAGTTTTGGAAGTAAAGTTTCCAAATGCAACACATGACAAGTACATTTTTCTTCATAAACTTTGGAAAAGTTTTTTTATATACAGTGAGTCTGATTTTAACATTTGAAAAAAAAATACGTTGATTAATAGGTCATATGTTTGCAAAGTGCCTGTCAAGCACAGATACTTGTTGAGGACTGTCTATGCATACACAATGGGAAGAAGGGATTTGTTGTGCAGAGTTGCCCCTTTCAGGATCTTTGCTATTCTGTGAAATAAGCTAACAACAAAAACAACAACAAATCATAGATCTAATATATATTTATATTTAGAAATTTGGTGTTCTCTTTAAATAGACAAAGCATTATAGGAAATTTAAGGTGTATTATAAATACATACCTACACTGCTAATATTTTCAATATAGTAATGGTAAAATTTATGTCTGGCTAGAAATGAACACTGAACAATTTGGCATTACCTGTGTAAATGCTAATGGCATGCCCGAATTAACACCTTGCTTGCATTTTTTTTTTTTGCCCCAAGGCTGGTAATTATCACTCTTTGCGGTGGATTAAAATGGCATGGATAAGCAGATTTAGGCGAGTGAGAACAAAGCCTAAATTATTCCAAGGCCATTTGTCCTTATCTGCCACAATCTAAAGGCATTTGGCAACACTCTAATGTTACTGGAGCAAGGTGGAAAAGACTAATGGATGACATGAAACATTAGAGGTGACAACTTCTGATCTCTAAAGGCTGTGATGGTTGTCTAGGTCTGTGTCTCCCAATATTTTATCCAAAGACAATAGAGAACAATAAGAAAGGAAAAATAAAACTACACAAAAATCATGCCTTCAGCGTAACTGAAATGCACAGAATGCACAAACTTTGCTATAATTGTAAGTAAAAAAGAATAAACCCCACCAAATCCCAGTGTACCATCTCACTTTGTTGCCCTGCCCCCTTCTTCTCAAGCAAGCAAAGGCAGACCCAGAGAAACTGTCAGGAAGAGAGAAGGATATAACAGTAGGAATTAGGTTGATCTAAAAACCACTGTTAGACTAAGTCAAATTTAAGTCAGAAAATACTAAAAAAGTGTCCTTATACATCAGAACAGAAACTACAGGGAAGGACTTAAAATTCATGCAGTGTTTAAAATCCACAGCTACTGAGAGAGAAAAAAATGAAAGGAAATAAACCTTTTTTCAGTTGAGTGGTGAATAGTAAAAGAAACAAAAGGAGAACATTTAGAATTCTACAAGACAAAAGAGAACAAAAAATCAGAGGGCATGTAACCCCTCCCCCACCATCAAAACAAAAATCAACTAAATTACTTGCACTTTTCTATACTGACAGAAGAGGGTGTCATAAACTAGGATTTTTGAAAAATGCCTACTGCCACCAAATTATGAGAAAAAGATGAACAAATTCATACAGTTCTTTAAAAAAAATGAGAAAATGAGATCCAACACAAGAGAGGAAAATCCTTTCCTTCTTAATAAACAACCACAAACTGAAGAAAACTCCAAACAGTTAAATATATTACAAATAAGCACTTGGGATATGAAAAACCACCTTGAATCAAGAATTAAAATCCAGATATAGAAATGGATAAAAATAAAGAAGAAATGGAGAGTTTATTGAACTAAGGAGAGCAAGGTAAGAAAATGGCAAAATTATTTCAGAAATGAGTTATAAAGTACAAAGTTCCTAAGGGAAAATAGACAAAAATAAAATAGAGGGCATTGAAGAAAAGCATAAAAATAACCAAGAGAATGAATGTGAGATAAAGAAAAAAATGAAAAAGATCAGAGAGAAATTAGAGGAAATAGAAGAAAGCCTAAGAAAAAATAGGATTCTTTACCTGAAAGAGAAAAACAAAACAATGGAACAGAACTAATGTTTAAAATCATAATCCTGGAAAACTTCTCAGAAATATTAATATTAATAATAATAAACTCCCGAATCTAAAGGACTTTATTGAAGGGGCTGCCTGGATACTTGGGAAAATTAACCCAGAATGATCAACTTGAAGACATATTCTAGTAAAGCTGTTAGGTTTTAATGATAAAACATTTCAAGACCTTTAGGCAAAAAGATCAAATATTGTACAAGGACACAAAAAATTAGAGTAGCATCTGTCTTTTTATAAATTCAACAAGAGAAGCAAGGCAACAGTGGAGCAACTCAGTAAAAGAAAGTGTGAACCCAGGATTTTATATCCAGCCAAACTGTCCTACAATTATCAAGGATACAAGGGAAAAAAAAACCAACATGTTAAAACTTAGGAAATTCTGTGCCTATGAGTTCCTTTTGAGAAATCTGTAGAGGATGAGCTATATACAACTAAAAGATGACTTGCAAAAACAGCGAAAGAACTGTTGGTGAACATTATATATAAATAAAATCTAACACTAAAGCAGAGACGGGAACAAGAATGGAAGACTAATGTACAAATGTTTTATGTTGTAAAAAAGGTGAGGCAAAATTAATCATATAATAGGTCACGAAGAAAACAGTAAATTCCATAAAGTAGAAATATTATAAATGACATTCATGAATCATAATGTAATAAAATCAGATATTATTAACTAAGATAAAATACAAAAAGGCTATTCCACTTGGATATTTAAAGTAAGACATTTTTAGGTAAAAGGGAATTACTAGCTGAAGTTATAGTATTTCTAAAAAAAAAAAAAGATGAAAACATGACCTCAGAAATATGATTAAGCAATGATATGAGAAAAATAGATATCACTAAACAGTTTTTATCAATAAAGATGACAGGATGAAAATAAATGAATTAAATATCCCACTTAAAACTTGTAAGAAGGAACAATAAAGTAAAGTAAAATAAAGCACATACAGCAATGACCCCGGTCAGGGAGTGCAGGAAGGCAACTTCATGGAGCTTCCAAAAGGAGATAGAGCACCTGGTATCCAGAGAAACATGCTTTCCCACCCCTCACCCTTCTGGTGAGTAGTAGCAGGAACACCTCCACTCTGGCAGACCCCACCCACAGGGTCAACAATACAAGCCCTCCTCACTACCCTGCCCCCTCCCACCATAGCTTTTTTTCTTCTTCTTTCTTCCTCCTGCCTACTCCTGTATGCCACCTCCCTCATTTCTGCCAGACCCTACCATACTGCCACAGCTAGAAAGCCACTGGCAAGCCATCCCACTGGCCTGGAACTACCCTGTCCCCATCTGCATTGCCGTTTTTTCTTTTTCTTTCTTTTCCTTCTCCCTCCCACCTAGTTCTATCCCCATAAGCCACCATCCTTCCCTTCCCACCAACCCCTGGGTTCATCCTGCCCCTACTCACTGGCCTCCACAACACTGTCATTTTTTTTCTTTTTCTCTTCTCCTTCTTACCTAGCTCCATATACCAACTTCCCCCTTCCCGCCCACCTCTGCCACACCACCGCATCTTGAGAACCACCAGCACACCAGCCCACACCCTGCACCACAGGTCTGCCCTGCCCTCACCTGCCAGCTCCTGTCACATTGCCATCTTTTTTTCTTTTCTTTCTCTCGCCAGCCAAGCCCCTATGCCACCTCTCCCTCCTTCCACCTGGCCCCTGCTGCACTGCCGTGGATAGAGTGCCACCAGCACACTGGCTCACTGCTACCTGGGTCTGCCCCACAACCACGTGCTGGCCCCTACCACACATCCCTTTTTTTTCTTTTCTCTTTTTTTCCTTTTCTTTCTCCCTCCCACCTAGCCCCACACACTACCTCCCCCCTTTCTGCTGACCCCAGCTGCACCACTGTGGCTAGAGAGCCCCTGGTGCTCAGGCCTGCCACAGCACCAGACCTGCACTGACCCTTCCCCTCATGCCACTTAACCAGCTCCTGAACGGTGGGAAGGGAGCCTTTACCACTCCCTGTTTGACACTCCTGCCCATCTGGCAAAGGGCTGTGAATGCTCCCATACCACTGGACCAACATCAGGAAGCAGATAGCACCCACTCAGTCACTCCCAGCCATCTCACCAAATCAATGTGCAGTGAAGTGGGCTTGCCCTGCTGCTGCTGCCCTGCCCACCCAGATAAGGTGGTGAGAGCTAGTGTGCCCACAGATGAACAAGCAGCAAAACATGCCCATACCATCAGCCCTGACATACCAAAACGAAACAAAAAACTGGACAAAACAAATGAACATACAATCAATAAAGAAAATAATACCTTAATGTCTCAGAGACAGCAGACAACATAAAAATGTATAAAAAGGCAGGACAAGGTGGCTCCAGGAAGTGACAAAAATAGAATCAGATAACCATCTGGTAGATGGAACTCCTTGATATGGAATTCAGAATACTAATATTAGGACTCTCCAAGAGATTAGGAAAGAGATCAAGAAAATCCAGACAAAACCAAGGAAAAAATAGGCAAAATCATGGAAAATATGAGAAAACCAACAAAAACATAGCCAAAATGAAGTAAAACACAGATAAAGCAATAAAAGAATTCAGGAAAATAATACAAGAACAAAATGTCAAAATAAATAAGCAATTAGAAATCCTACAAAACCATCAACAATCCAAAACATAAACCACAAAATTTCAAGAAATAGACAACTCAATAGAAGGTTTTAGGAGCATATTTGAAACAATGGAAGATACAGTCAACAAGATTGAAGACAAATCCATGAACGCCACTTTGTTTGAGGAAAAATCAGAGAAAAGAATGAAGAAAACCAAAGAATTATGTGGGACACAGTCAAGAGCAAAAATTTGCATGTGATCGGAGTTTCAGAAGTGGGGGGGGGAATGGAAAACACAGAAGAGATTGTTGAAGATTTGCTGGCAGAAAACTTCCCAAGTATCATGAAAGACCAAAAGTTGACAATCCAAGAAGCTCAACAAACCACAGATAGGATAAACCCCAAAAGAAAGTCACCAAGACATATCATAATCACACTTGCCAGAACCAAAGACAAAGGAAGAATCCTGAGAGCAGCTCGAGAAAACAAGAAGTCACTTATAGAGGGAAAAGAATAAGATTAAGATCTGATTACTTGGCAAAAACTATGCAGGCAAGAAGGCAACGGGATGACATGTATAAAGCCTTGGAAGGAAAAAACTACCAACCAAGAATAATATATCCTGAAAAACTCTCTCTCATATATGATGGGGGAAATTAAGACATTTCCAGATAAACAGAGTCCTTTAGTTAGAAAACCAACAACATCAAACAACAACCTGAGTCTAGGACACAGGACCACATCAGCCAGATGCCAACCTAGGTAAAGAACTCTTGATAATAAAACAAAGTTAAAAGACTTAAATGAGGGAACCAGAGACATCAATTTGTAAATGACATCAGCATCAAAACAATAAAAGGCGGATAAATGGTATAGGTATAGGACTTTCAAATGGAAAAGAAGTCAAGGCTATATTAAGTAATAAGAGACTGGTTGAAACTTAGGAAAATAAAGGTAAGTGTTAAGGTAAACGTGAAGAACATTAATTTTTTTTAATTGTTGTAATTAAATGAAGTTTACATTTCAAGTTAGTCTCCCATACAGATTTTCTTTTTTACATACATTGTTATGAGACCCCAACCGCTGACCCCATTCTGCGACAGCACACTCCTCCCCTCCGCCCCTGATTCCCCATGAACATTCAACAAGCTCCTAACTCTCTCTCCCTTCCCATCTCACCTCTGGACAGAAGCTGCCCCTTTGGTCTCTTGTATCTACTTGACTAAGAGGCACATTCTTCACAAGTATCACTTTATGTCCCACAGTCCAGTCCAATCCCTGTCTGAAGAGTTGGCCTCAGAAATTGTTTTAGTTCTGGGGTGATAGGCCAGGGGCCATGCTTTCTGGGGTGCCTCCAGTCTCAGACCATTAAGTCTGGTCTTCTTACTAGAACATGAGTTCTGCATCCCATCATTCTACTGCTCCATCAGGGACCCTCTGTTGTGTTCCCTGTCAGGACATTCATTGGTGGTAGCCAGGCACCATCTAAACACAAAGAAAATTAACAAACCTACTTATCAAATTAAAAAAGAAAAAGACTCAGTAAACACAATATATGTACTAATGAAAGAAATCAAAATAAAATCCACACAAAAGGAACTTAGCACTGGAAACTAAGAGGAACAAAGAAAATGTCAACCACACACACACACACACAAAATCACAGTATGACAGAAATAAACTCATACCTATCCATACTCACACTGAATGTAAATTGCTTAAATGCACCTGTAAAGAGACAGAATGATAGAATGGATAAAAAAAAAAAAAAGACCCATAAATATGCTGTGTAGAAGACACACCTTAGACACAAAGAAATAAATATATTAAAAATTAAAGGATGGAAAAAATATATCAAGCAAACAGTAACCAAAAAAGACAAAGACCAGCAATACTAATCTCAGATAAAATAGACTTTAAGGCAAAATCCTCCATAAAAGACAATATTTTTTTTTTGTGTCTCAGCTCTTATTTCTCTAGGATATATTCCCAGGAGTGGGAGTGCTGAATCGCATGTTTTTTCATTTTCTAGCTTTTTAAGGAGGTGCCATATTGTTTTCCATAGTAGTTGTACCATTTTACATTCCCATCAACAGGGCATAGGCGTTCCAATCTCCTGATAACCACTCCAACATTAGTTATTTTCTGGGTTTTTTTTTTTTGATTAGTGCCAGTCATGTTAGGGTGGAATGGTATCTCATTATAGTTTTGATTTGCATTTATCTAATGGCTAATGATCACAAGCATTTCCTCATATGTCTGTTAGCCACCTGAATGTCTTCTTTGGCGAAGTGCCTGTTCATATCCTTTGCCCATTTTTTGATTGGATTATTTGTCTTTTTGTTGTTGAGGTGTTGAAGTATTTTATAGATTTTAGAGATTAGATCCTTGTCAGATATTAGCCAAAAATTTTTTTCCCAGTCTGTAGGTTCTCTTTTTACTCTTTTGATGAAGTCTTTTGATGAGCATTAAGTGTTTAATTTTTAGGAGCTCCTACTTATCTAGTTTATCTTCTGGTATTTGTGCATTGTTAGTTATGGTTTGTATTGTATTATGCCATGTTTTAGGGTCCCTAGCATTGTCCCTTTTTTTTTTTTCCTTCCATGATCTTTATCATTTTGGGTTTTATATTTAGGTCTTTGGTCCATTTTGAGTTAGTTTTTGTGTATGGTGTGAGATATGGGTCCCGTTTCATTTTTTTACAAACAGACATCCAGTTTTGCCATTTGTTAAAAAGACTGTCTTTTCCCTCATTAATGGACTTTGGTCCTTTGTCAAAGATCAGCTTACGACAGGTGGATGGATTTAAGTCTGGGTTCTGGACTCTGTTTCATTGGTCTATGTGTCTGTCATTGTACAAGTACCAGGTTGTTTTGACTACTGTGGCTGTATAGTAGGTTCTGAGATCAGGTAGTGTGAGACCTCCTACTTTGTTATTCTATTTCAATAATACTTTACTTATCCTGGGCCTCTTTCAATATAAAGTTGGTAATTAGTTTTTCCATCTCATTAAAGACTGCTGTTGTATTTGGATTGGGATTGCATTGTATCTGTGGATAGCTTTGGGTAGAATTGACATTTTCACAATGTTGAGTCTTCCTATCCATGAGCATGGTATGTATGTTTTTCCATTTCTGTGGGTCTCTTTTGGTTTCTTGCAGTAGAGTTTTCAAGTTTTCTTTGTATAGGTCTTTTACGTCCCTGGTTAGATTTATTCCTAAGTATTTTATCTTTTTAGGGGCTATTACAAATGGTGTTGTTTTCCTGATTTCCTTTTTTAAGTTCTCTTTATTGGTGTATAGGAATCCAACTGATTTTTGTATGTTGATTTTGTATCCTGCTACTCCACTGAATCTTTCTATTTTTTCCAGTAGTTTTCTTGTGGAATCTTTGGGATTCTCAATGTATAGGATCGTATCATCTGTGAATAGGGATAGTTTGATTTCTTTCTTTCCAATTTGGATTCCTTTTATTTCTTTTCTTGTCTTATTGCTTTAGCTAGGACTTCCAGCACAGTGTTAAATAGGAGTAGTGATAAAGGACATCCTTGTCTTGTTCCTGTTCTCAGAGGGAGTGCTTTCAGCCTCTCTCTATTGAAAATGATGTTGGCTGTTGGTTTTGTATAGATGCCCTTTAATATGTTAAGGAAGTTCCCTTCTATTCATATTTTATTGAGAATTTTTCTCAGGAAATTCATTCTATGAAGGCAGCATACCCAAATACCAAAGCAAGGCAAAGAAACCACAAAAAAAGAAAAGTACAGACCAGTATCTCTCATGAATATAGATGCAAAAAGTATCAACAAAATTCTATCCAATAGAATTCAGCATCGTATCAAAAAAATAATAGACTACAATCAAGTGGAATTCATACCAGGTATGCAAGGCTGGTTCAACATTATAAAATCAATCAACGTAATCTACCATATAAATAGAACAAAAGGAAAGAATCCCATGATCATCTCAGTTGATGCAGAAAAGGCATTTGTTGAAGTCCAACTTGACCAAGGTAACGTCACAGAAATTTCTAGACACATCCAGACACTTTGAGGGACCGAGTTACTTTGGCTGAGGGCTGAGGACCATGGTCTCGGGAGACATTGAAGTAAATTGGCAAAACAGTTCATAAAGAAAATGTTTTACATCCTAGTTTGGTGAGTAGTGTCTAGGGTCTTAAAATCTTGTGAGAGGCCATCTAAGATACAGCTCCTGATCCCATCCCATCCAGAGCAAAGAATAATGAAGAAAACCAAAGAAACAAGGAAAATATTAGTCCAGAGGACTAATGGACCACATGAACCACAGCCTCCACTAGCCTGAGCCCAGAAGATCTAGATGGTGCCTGACTACCACCACTGACTGCTCTGACAAGGATCATATAGAGGGTCCCAAACAGAGCAGAAAAAACATGTACAACAAAATTCAAATTCACAAAGGAAAAAAAGACCATACTTACTGGTCTGACAGAGATTGGAGGAACCCCCAAGATTATGGCCCCTGGACACCTTCCTAACTCTTAAGTGAAGCTACTGTCAGATTCCTCCTTCTAGCGAAATATATGGGCCTGGTGACGGGGGAAACAATAACACACGTAAGGAACGTGCTTTTTAGTTCAGTGAAGCATACAAGACCAAATGGGCAACACCTGCCCAAAAACAAAGACAAGAGGGCAGGAAGGGACAGGAGAACTGGATGAATGGACACAAAGAATTTGAGGTGGAAAGGGGGAGAGTGCTGACACATTGTGGGATTACAATCAATGTCACAAAACAATTTGTGTGTAAATTTTTTAATGAGAAACTAATTTGTGCTGTAAACTTTCACCTAAAGCAGTATAAAATTTTTTAAAAAGTTCAAAAAATAGACCAATCTCAATCATCAATATCAATTTAAAAATACTGAATAACATATTAGAAAACAGAATCTAGCAGCACATTAACAAACTAATACACCATGACCAAGTGGTAGTCATTCCAGTAATGCGAAATTGGTTGAATATTAGGAAATCTATTAATAGCATATACCATATTAATTCATCTAAGAGGGAAAATTATGTGACTATCTCTGTAGATGCTTAAAAAAACCTTTGGCAAAATTCAAAACCACTTGCTGCTAAAAAACATTCAAGAAAATAGGAATAGGACACTTTTTTGATACGATTTATTCATGTATGTGTGTGTATCTTTGTCATAAAGCCTGTATCTTACTTAATGAGAAAATATAAGAGACATTTCCAGTAAGGTTAGGAAAGATGCAAAGATATCTAGTATTTCTAATACTATTCAACAGTACACTACAATTAGCTAGTGCAATTATATGAGAGAAATCCATTGGAGGCATAAGTATAGATAAAGAAGAAATAAAATGATCTTTAATTGCACACTATATGATAGATTCTTTGAAAACCCTAGAGAATCAATAATAAAAGTAACTTTAAAAGAATTCAGTTAGTTTGAAGCATATAAAATTAACATATAGAAATCAGTAGCACCATTTATGATGTGTAGTACTTTAAAAAAAAAAAAGGGTTTAAAACCTTCCCAAAGGACACAAAAGTAAACTTGAATAAATGTAATAACATGCACAGTTTTTGGCTAGAACAACTCATTATTATTAAGATGTCACTTCAGGAAAGTTACTTATTTAGGTATAAATTTAACACACCTAATAAAAATACCAACGAGCTTTTATGTGAAGTTAGAAAAACTAATATTAACGTTCATGTGGAAAAATCAACATGATAAAATAGCCAAGAAAACATTTTCAGAGCAAAAATGTGATGGAGTATAGCCCTAATAGACATTAAAATATACTATTAAGGCAAAATAATTAAACCATGGTGGTACTGGCTGATGAATAAATAAATAGGCAAGTGAAATAGTGTTAAAAGTTTTGAAATAGACCTACATGCATATGCAAATTTAGTGGATAAAAGTGGTGTCTCTGGGCACTTGGACAATGATGGACTCTAGAATGAGCAGTGCTGGGAAAATAGGTAGCCACTGGAAGATGATAAAATTAGATCGGTACCTCACACCATTCAAAAGAAGAAATTCCAAATGGGTCAGGTATCTAAATGTAAGAAAAGTAATCAATCGTATAACTACCAGAAGAAAATGTGAGTAATTTCCTCTTTAACCCTAAAATAGGGAAAGACAAAGGAGCCCTGGTGGGAAGTGGCTAAGTGCTCAGCTGCTAACTGCAGGGTCGATGGTTTGAACCCACCAGTTGTTCTGCAGGAGAAAGATATGGCAGTCTGCTTCCGTAGAGATTACAGCCTTGGAAACCCTGCAAGGCAGTTCTACTCTGCCCTGCAGGGTTTTGCTGTGAGTTGGAATCAACTTGATGGCAGTGGGTTTGGTTTTAAGTATAGGGAAGAACATTCTAACTATGTTTCATAATCCAGAGGCAATGAAAGTAAAGACTGGTAATTTGATGATGTAAATATAAAATAATTTTTCATGCCAAATACCGCATAAAATGGCCAAAAGATAACTGACCAACTGTCTGAAAATACTTGTAACATATGTCAAAAAAACAAGGGCTAATATTCTGATATATATAAAAGTCTTTTAAAATTGAGAGACAAAAATTCAAAACCCAGTAGAAAAATGATAAAAAGACATGACCACACATTTCACAAATATATATATGTAAATAAGTATGTAAATTTCTCTTAAATATATGTAAAATATTCATGTCCACTAATAATTAGAGATAGTAGAAAAATTCCTGTCATAGATGAATGCTAAAATTAATGAGAAATTTTTGATGAGGAACAGAATATTTGCATAGTCTCTGTGGTGCTAAGTTGTATATGTCAGTTTGGCTAGGCTGTATAGTTTTTTGTAGATGTGATTAACATCTACAGTCAGTTTTACTTTAAGTAAAGGAAGTTATCCTTGATAATATGGGTGGGCCTTATCTAATCAGTGAGAAGGGCCTTAAGAGCAAAACTAAGGTTTCCCTGAAGAAGAAAAAATCCTGCCTGTGGACAGTAATGACAGCTCCTGCCCAATAGTTTCCATCCTGCCAGCCTGCCCTACAGATTTCCGACTTGCCTGGGCACAATCATTGTGTAAGCCAGTTTCTTGAAATCAATCAATCAATCAATCTCTCTCTTTCTCTTTCTGCTTCTCTTTCTCCCTTTTTCTGTGTATAATACATATATACACATGCATAAATTGAACCAATTGCCGTCGGGTCTTCTTTGACTCACGGTGACCCTGTATGTGTCAGTAGAACTGTGCTACATAGGGTTTTCTAGTCACAGATTTTTTGGGAAGTAGATCACCAGGCCTTTCTTCTGAGGTACCTCTGGGTAGACTCAACCTCCAACCTTTTGGTTAGCAGCCAAGCACTTAACCATTTGTGCCACGTGCACATATATATTCTGCTGGTTCTGTTTCTCTGGTAGAATCCTGACTGATACAGTCCCAGAGTAACTTTCTACAAAATAAGATACTAATTACAGTAGGGAAAAAATAGTATCTTTATAGTGGAGAAACCTGGTAGACACCACCTTGAAGAAGTGGTAAAGTTAACAAGTCATATCAACATCATGTACCTCCTAATATGATACAGTGAGAATAGGCACATCACTTTTGTGAATATCACTTCTATGATATTCTTACCAAAATGAATCTAATTAAAAAAAACAAAAACCATTCAAACTCCCAAACTAAGAGACATTCTTCAAAGTAACAGTACTCTTTAAAATGTCAAGGACATGAAAGACAAAGACTGAGGAACTGTCCCATATTGGAACTCTAGAAACATGACAACCTGCTGTGATATGGGATTCTTCATTGGATCCTGGACCAGCATAAGAGCATTTGTGGGACAACTGGAAAAATTTGAATAAATCTTTAGACTAGCTGATAGTATTGTTTTGATCTTAATTTCTTGGTTTTAACCATTGTACTATGGCTTTGTAAGATGTCAACATTAAGGGAAGCTGTGTGATGAGCATACTGGGACTTGGAAGTATTTTTGTAACTAATTAAAAAAATTAAAACAATAAAATAAAATAGAATATTAGAGGGCTTCCAAAGAATTTATGAGACTCATTGCTTTTGGGGTGCAATTTTGTAAATTAATTCCCCTTTCCTGATCTACCCAGAGGGAACATGAGAGTAGGCAGGATCACAGTTCGCTCTCCTAACACTTGTTTAATTAATTCTCCTTAATATTATGAGAAAGGGCTCCTTTTCTTTTTTTAATTGTATTTTAAATGAAGGTTTATGGAGCAAACTAGTTTCTCATTAAGGAATTAATACACGTATTGTTTTGTAACATTGGTAATGAACCCCATGACATGTCAACACTCTCCCCTTCTCCACCTTGGGTTCCCCATTACCAGCTTTTCTGTCCCCTCCTGCCTTCTCATCCTTGTCCCTGGGCTGGTGTGCCCATTTAGTCTCATTTTATGGGCCTGTCTAATTGTTGGCTGAGGCGTGAACCTCAGGAGTGACTTCATTACTGAGCTATAAGGGTGTCTGGGGGCCATTATCTCAGGGTTTCTCTAGTCTGTCAGACCAGTATCTTTTTTTTTTTTTTTTTGTCAGTTAGAATTTTGTTCTACATTTTTCTCCAGCTCTGTCCGGACCCTGTATTATGATCCCTGTTAGAGCAGTCAGTGGTGGTAGCCGGGCACCGTCTAGTAGTGCTGGACTCAGTCTGGTGGAGGCTGTGATAGTTGTGGTCCGTTAGTCCTTTGGACTATTCTTTCCCTTGTGTCTTTGGTTTTCTTCATTCTCAAGAAGGGGCTCTTTTTATTCTCAGTTCCCTAAAGATAATAAATGATTCATTGAGAAGATCTAAAATAACATTGTGAGATAAATGAAATCTAATTAATGATTATATCACCCTCTTCCATATCTAAAATGGAGGCAACATATCAGGCTGGAGAATTCTTTTATAGAAAATGTATTTAAATGGAATCCTTAAGTTATATAAACCAATAGCTTCCCATGCCCGTGGGATGTTCTATGGTATAACAAAAGCCCTCACAGTACAATTTGAGATATAGAGCTGCTCACGAGAAATGAGATGGGCATTTTTCCTACTTGCTCCAAGGAGTCGCTGAGGTGTTCTGACAAGAAACGGCCCCTAAAGGCCCCATAGGGAGGAATCACTGAGTTTAGGCAGAATGACTAACCCAAGAGTAGGTGGTAAGACTTGTTTTTGCATATTGATGGCTGAGACAAGAGGTTTCTACATATCCAACTTGCCTTTGGTAAAAATTCCTAAACACAGATTATGAACTAAAAGAGCTACCACCTTAGAGACCTGAAGCAGAGGACCACTGTTACATTAGCAGAAACCAGATCAGCAAAGACTTCGCATTAGCAGTAAGGATGTTGCCTTCAGACTGTGTAGATCCAGTTTGCAGCCATTTTAGAAGCAATGATCCTTCCCAATAGACTGAGTGAACTCTCCAGTTTGGAAGCTGGACCAACCCCTTTTGGTCTGGTCAGCCCCTTTGGTTCTTAGATAATTTAGATAGAGGCATCTCAAGAGAGAGATACTAGAATTTCCACAAATACTGACAGGTTTGTATTTGAGCAACTAATAGGAAGCTTAGTTGCTACTGTTACCCAAAGCAGGTCCTGCTTGGTGCAGCTTCTTGTCAACAAAGACACACCAAAGACACACCTGGGTGAGGAGAGAGGAAAAGTGTTTACTGGAAGCGAGCAGTGGAGGAGGTGTATACCTCAAATCAAGCTCTCCAAACAAAGGCAGAACGTTTTATACCAACTCTCACAAGGAAGTGTATACAAACATTATGGACTACATAGGTTATCATGGCTCACAGGTGCAAAGAACCTGGGCAGTCTCTACAACTTAGAAAAGGCAAAGAAACATTCTCCCATAGAGTCTCCAGAAGAAGTGCAGGCCTGCTGACACTTTGATTTTAACCCCACGAGACCCATTTTGGACTTAAGGCCTCCAGAACTATAAGATAATAAGTGTAGGTTGTTTTAAGCCACCAAGTTTGTGGTATTTCATTACAGTGGCAACAGGAAACTAATATAGCGTTAACCCTTTCAGGACTGGTGGTATATATGCCTGCCACTTGCTTTTTGTAAATTTGGGGCAGTTCTACTATGTCCTGTAGGGTACCTATGAGTCAGAATCGACTCGATGGCAATGGTTTGGTTTATTTTTTGTTGGGATTCATTGGGAAGCTGCTGTCTCACTAACAGGACATGCTGCCAGCAGGCAGGGCCCTATGTAACAGTTTGAAACAGAAAAAACAGGTGTGTGCCACAAATTACAGTTTTTACAAGGTATTGTATGAAGTGGAGCTGAGTCGTTGAATTTTTGGTAGGAAAAACATGAATTTTGAAAATTTTTATTTGGTACACGTATGTACATCTGGACTCGGGGGGGTAGAATTTGTATTCACAAGTGGTACATGTATGTACTTCTGAACTCTGAGGGTACAATTTGTGGAATGAGGCATAAAACAAAAACCATATTACCTACCCAAATTCAAAGACACTCAATGATTAAGCATGTCCTCCATTATTGAAAACACATAGTATCAACAAAAAATTAAAAGGAAAAAAATAGTTGGGTCACGAAAGGGTTTCAAAGAGTCTAGCACAGTGCTTGGTAAGTGATTGGAATACAACATATTTTACTTCTATTTTCACCTCCCTCCGTCTCTGCTTGTTGGTGATTTACCTTCCACCGCCCCCACTTCACCCCCAGCAAATCATTCTTTTGCAAAATATACCGTAGGATGGAGCTTAACCTGGCCTCCTCTGTTGGGGTTTTGCTATTTTCATTTGGACAAAGGGAGAGATACATAAACTCAGCATCACTTGGTCCAGAAGCCACTACACTTTCTCTGTAATGGGCCAGATATTATATTTTAGACTTTGCAGGTCATATTTTCTTTGTAGGAACTACTCATCTCTGCAGGTGTTACAGGAAATCAGCCATAGATAATTTGTAAATGAATGGGCATGACTGTGTCCAAATAAAACTTTATTTATAAAAACAGGGAGTGGGCCAGATTTGGTATACAGAATAATTGCTGACTCATGATTTACACTGTTTCTCTTATTTCACTTCCACACTAGATAATTTTTGGGGGTTTAAATGGGAGATGGAGGTGAATTAAATTCTCCCATCACTGTAAAAACATTCAGAAGATTTTGGTCTGCTTTTGTGTGTATCTTACCTGTGAATTTGAAGCAGAATAAGACCAATGATTATATTAGCAATTTTTCGTTATTGTTGTTAGGTGCTGTCGAGTTGATTCTGACTCATAGCAACCCTATGTACAACAGAATGAAACACTGCCTGGTCCTGCACCATCCTCACAATTGTTGTTACGCTTGAGCGTATTGTTGCAGCCACTGTGTCAATCCATCTCGCTGAGGAGTGTCTTTTTTGCTGACCCTGTACTTTACCAGGCATGATGTCCTTCTCTAGGGACTGATCCCTCCTGATAACATGTCCAAAGTATGTGAGATGTAGTCTCGCCATCCTTGCTTCTAAGGGAGCATTCTGGTTGTACTTCTTCCAAAACAGATTTGTTAGCAATAATCATCATGTAATCATAATTTATAGGATAACAGAGAATGACTGCCCTATCTTCTAAAACCCTACCACAGGCTATATGAATTCTTTACCTCTTCAGATGTAGACTCCTCTACTTTAAAATGAATCACCATTTATCAGAAATTTGCTAATTTGAAATCCTAGCGGTGCAGTCTTCTGATTTTTAAAAATGTAAACGACTCCGAACGCCCATCCAAAAGACCGTTAGAAAGAGAGAGTATAATTCAAAACTTGGTTTAAAAACCAAAAACCAAACCCATTGCCATGCAGTCAATTCCGACTCATAGAGACCCTGTAGGACAGGTTAAAACTGCCCCCATAGGGTTTCCAAGGCTGTAAGTCTTTATGAAAGCAGACTGCTACATCTTCCTCCTACGGAGCAGCTGGTGGGTTTGAACCACTGACCTTTTAGTTAGCAGTTGTGCTGCTTAACCACTGTGCCACTAGGGCTTTTTTAGAAACTTGTTTCCAAGGTTTTAATTCCTCCTCCTTGGATTGAGCACTCTCAGTACTTCTGTGCTCCTTTGATTTTTGTCTTTTAGTCATTCCCACATGCTTTGTCATTTGCTTTGAAATGTGACAAAGTAATGTGAGCTCAGGATCTTGCTGCAGAGGGAAGCATTATTGATTTCTTGGAGAGTGGCATGAAGACTTGCAATGTCATTGCTAAACTTGGCTGGCAAATCACAACAGTTTGTGATATCTTATCTATAATGAAATCATGGGATGCTCTGGCTGTCAGGCCTAGAGGGGAGGTGAAAGGTCAAGAAAGTGACGGTCCTAAGCAGCTAGGCATGAAGGACAGTTCATCTGCACAGTCCAGTCTCATTCTGAAAAAATATTAGGTGAATGCAACTGCTCCAAGTTAACCAGATGGTCTTCTCAGCAAATGGAAAAATAGAAAATGTCCAATCATTCTTGTGCTGGCTAAAATTTAATTGCTTGATCAGGAAACCTTATTTGGATTTCATTTTGATGCCCCACAGATTGTTGTAATTTCACAGCTAAGAATATATTAAAAAGAAAATTTCTTTGTGCTTGAGAATGCTTTTAGCCATTATTTCAGTTAGCTGTTAAGTTTCTTCTTTCAGTAATCTTTGTTAAGCTCTATAGCACTTTGAGATGCTTTAAAGTCTATTAAATCCAGTTCATGCTTAACTGATACGCTTCAAAACTATTTTTATATTGTACATGACTTTTATGAGGAAGAAACAAAAGTGTAAACAAGCTGATAATGGGATTTTCTTTAGACTCAATGACTTTCAGGGTTCTTTACAACCTGTAGCACGTATTTAGCTCACTGCCTAATGTTTTTGACATACTTTCTGAATGGGCCAGACTTCTTTTCCTCGGATATATAATGAGTGGCATCAATTTTGATTTTAAAAAAAGACCCTT
>NW_004444099.1:6203598-6205375 GCF_000243295.1 Trichechus manatus latirostris | reverse complement strand
CAGTTTCCTGATCTTTGAAATGGGGATAGTACTACAACAACTGCTTTTCAATGCCCAGTTGCTCATAGAGGTAGGTACTTTTACAGGTGCTATCTCATTACTCCTGAAAAATCTGCAAGGCAGGTATTATCCTCAGTTTGTAAATAAGAAAACTGAGGAAGAGAGTGGATGATTTTTACAAGATTTGATGGCTGACAAAGTCACAGTTGGGATTTAAGGCTGGATCTTCTAACTTCAAGGAAAAATTTCTTTTCACTGAGTATAAGCTGATTGCCAGAGGATTTGTCTGAGGAGCAGTTAGACTCTGCAAAAAGTAGGTCTCTGTAAATGTGAGGTAAGGCTATTAATTAATTATTTTGACAACCAATAATTCCTATGTAGGTACACATTAAAAAATCCACATGTTGTAATTCACATTATTTTTACAACAATAGACTAATTTTTCTTTAGAACCAAATGCCAAAATGCTAAGAACTACGGAAAGTGCATTAATGAATTACCACATTTAATCCTCTTGACAAACCTACAGTGTGAGTCTGAGTAATCCTCATGTTACATTTGAAGAATCTGAACAGCTTGGCTTTGAATTTCAAAATCTAATTTACTGTTTCTTAACTTTGATCCTTTGGAAACTATTAGGTTTGCCTGAAAACTGAAAATAAAGCCAGACTTTTAGGGGATTCATAATGAAATGTTTATAGTTTTTTTCATATTCCACACATGCCTCAGAATGAAAAGGAGATCAGAGCAAGCAAAGAGAAGAGCTGGTCATTGCCTTATTTAATGTTGCTAAAGCAAGGGTCTTTCTCTTACTGCAGATTACACAGCTCCCACCCAAAACTAAACCCATTGCCGTTGAGTCAATTCTGACTCATAGTGACCCCATAGGGTTTCCAAGGCTGTAAATCTCTACAGAAGCAGACTGCCATATCTTTCTCCTGAGGAGTGACTGGTGTGTTTGAACCACCAATCTTTTGGTTAGCAGCCAAGTGCCTAACCTTGCACCACCAGGGCTCCTTTACACAGATGTATACATATCTACTTTTATTAGAATATGTATATATATTTTATGATAAATATAGGTAAATATAAATCACTTTATGTTTTACACAAAAAACTTTAACATAATCATAATCGTACCTCACCCCTGAATTGGAAGTGGAGCCATTACAAAGTGTATCAAGATGAAATAAACAGGGTATCTCCCACAGAGGACTCTTCTCTACTGCAGTGAGGCTTAGAGGGGATAAGCAGTTTGCCTAAAATTAGAATAAAATAACAAAATAAAAATTACAAAAAATAAAATGTTAGCACGTTTTCATTTCTTACTGTGTCAAAGTAAGTAATTTATACCAATTCTCCACTGAACACAAATACAACATCTGGAAATAATATGAAAGCATCTGCATAAAGGAACTAAATTACTAATAAGATAGTGAAGAATGATCTGGCCAGGATCTGCAGGGGAGAAAAACCTGGCAGCTTAACCCACATTTCAGTGTCACTTTTTTTGGTGGTGGGGGTTGCTTGATGATTCTTGAGTGAGCAATACAGAGGCTGAAATGCTGAGAAAAAATTTGGGTCCCCCTTTCCATGTGAGGAACATGGATTCGAGTCCCAGACCCACGGTGGCGGGGAGAGGGGAGGGCTGCACCTTAGAACTAAGCGTGAACTGGTATTAAACAGAGTCCTGCAGGAGTTTCTACCTTAGCTTCATATCATTCCTGAGCTGAATTGAATTAAGGCAATCCATGAGTGATATTGCCCCCAGATACCT
>NW_004444099.1:6201239-6202320 GCF_000243295.1 Trichechus manatus latirostris | reverse complement strand
CTGGAAAATCCAAAAGAGTACAGAAATCAATTATTTGATTTGATGAGTGGCTTTAGCAGGTTTTCTGGATACATAATCAATATGTCAAAACCAGTTGTATTTCTATATATCAGTAATAACAGCCGTACAATTTAATTTTAAAAAGATACCATCTACTCTAGCATTGAAATGTATCAAATTCTGAGGAGTAAATGAGATAATTACTTCAGGCCGTCAAGCATAAAATATAAAACATTACTGAGAGGAATTAAAAACCCGAAGTAAATGGGGTACTGAACAATGTTCATGCATTAGAAGGCTCAATATTTTAAACCTGTCAGTTCTCTCCAAACCCGCTGTCTTAGGCTACATTCTTTAGAGAAGCAAAACCAGTGAAACGTATAAATGTTTATACATAGAGATTTATATCAAGGAAATGGCTCACACTGTTGTAGAGGTTGGAAAGTCCCAATTCAGTGGGTCAGGCTGGAGGCCTCTCCTAACTCAGGTAGCTGCAGGAGCTGGTGAACCCAAGATTGGCATGTCAGACAGCAGGCCTCTGGCTCACAGGCTGCAGAGGCTGACGAATCCCCATCTGCAGATAAGCTGCTAACTCAAGTCCCAAGAACTGGAGGTCAGATGAATAGGAGCCAGCTGTAGGATCCAGAGCTGGCAAAAGCCAACAAGCTTTACCAGAATGTCTACCTATATTAGATACAGGCCACACCCCCAAGGAAGCTCCCTTTCAGTTGATTGGCTGCTCATAACAGATCTCATCATGGAGATGATTACATTATATCAGATCTCATTATAGAAATGATTACTTCATTATACAGCTACCAAACTGTTACATCATAACTTCCAAACCACTGAGAATCATGGCCCAGCCAAGTTGACACACAACCTTAACCATCACACCCACCAGGCACACACATCTAACCACTGTTGAAGACCTTTGTCATGGATTGAATTGTATCCCCCCAAAATATCTTGGCTAGGTCATAATTCCCAGAAATTGTATGATTGTCTACCATTTTATCATCTGATGTGATTTCCCTATGTGTTGTAAATTCTATCACTATGATGTAATAAGATGGATTAG
>NW_004444099.1:6196157-6200266 GCF_000243295.1 Trichechus manatus latirostris | reverse complement strand
TCTGGATACCTTCTAGCTAATAAAGTGCCTCAGAGTCATAGACAAATTCCAACACTAGTAGCTTTCTCTAGACCAACAACTTTCTGTTTACAAGTTTTGCTTCTGTTTTCCTTGTGTTCTAGTCCTGTTTCCAGAGGGTACACTCTAGCATTTATTAGATTTACAAGTCATCCTGCTGACCTTCAGTTAAAATGTGAAAAATCCTTGAAAGGGATCTAGGAAACACCCCGTCCTCATCAACAAAATTTTGGGAAGTTGGTACTGCAGAAGGCTGAACTCATTATGTTTTCTTTAGATTCCTGCTAGTTTTAGTTTCAGAGAGTGACCTTTTAATGACCTTTTTATCACACTGGAGGACAGGGTGAGTAACAGAGAAATTTGTACTGTAACCCTCTCATTACTGAGTACAGAAGAAATAAATGTCATACCAAACAGAAGTTTAATATGAGATATTGTGAATTAATTCACAGGTACGCTGAATGCAATACGAGCATAGAGAAGTGAAAATTTGCTTCTTAGAAGTCAGTGGGAAGGCAACCACTAATCTTCGAGTTGTAGATGAGTTCCTTTTCATTGGCAGGTACTCTTTAATGCTTTAAAAGTTTAATACTCTCTGGACAGGAGGAAGATGCATTTTTAAGTGCCATTTGTTGTGTGTTCTGGGAAAGTGAAGTGGAAATGGGAACATTAGGTTCATAGTGCGTTGTTATTGAAAATGAATCCCATTTTACTTCTAATTCATAATATTCACGTATTGTTCATAAAATGAATTCATCTGTATTTTAAGATTTAAGACCTACCTTTGAAGTGTGCCCATCTCTAATGTGTGGGCTGATTTTTTTTTTCTTCTTTTGAGATTTTGTGTGTTGGTTGGTAGTTCAATTGTTATAGTTGTATTTTCTAAGGTTGCCCTGTTACCCTCAAGCCTGTGGTTTATTTGAACTAAACTGGTGATATAAATGAATGAAAATAAGAAAAGTGAAGAAAGACACAGGTATTAAAATGTTATATCTGAGAACAAGTGGCACAGTCAAAACTTTGGAATAAAGCTGAGAAAGGAGCAATTTTTGATAGCAACCTGGATTTTCCCATGTGGGAAAAGTCAAATCCCTTTGTGTAGTTTCCCAAATTTAGATACAACAGTTCTGTGTGGCTCTTGATCCACAGATACGGGGTTTGAAATGGTCTTTTCCTCCCTTCACCTTATCCTTAAATTTTGTCAATAGTTAATGCATTCAATAAATATTCATTGAGTGCCTATAATGTGCTAGGAACTGCTCTAGGTAATACTGAAAAATGCCAAGTCCGTATTCTACTGGAGATTACGTTTAATTCAGCTAAAGTTGTTTTTGTTACCTGCCATTGAGTTGGGCCCACAACACAGACAGGACTGGACCATTAGCAACACGCAAGTCTCCACTGACAGATGGGTGGTGGCTGCACATGAGATGCATTGGATGGGAATTAAACCTGTTATCACATGAAGGCAAAAATTCAACCACTAAAGCCACCACTGGCCCCTCTCATTTGGAGTAGGGATGTCCATTGTTGGCAACACCATTAGCCACTGCAGGCTTTTTATAGGCTGCTGTCTTTCTTTCAGACACATGCTTTTAGTCCCTGAGACTCAGATGGAGGAAAAAGAAGGGATAAACCCTGTGCCAGTCGATATTTGGGCTTTGCTCAAAGCATTGCATAGAATGCTTACAGTGGAGTTACAAGTTTGAATTCCTCACTCACTGAACTCTGAAATACTCCCCAGCCATTTTCTGTAGACATAGTAAGTAAATTCTAAAAGATATCAGTGATCAAAAACAACATGTGCCAGGCGCTGTCCTAGTTATCTACATGTGTCATCTTATGTGATCTTGACAATAACACTAAGAAGCAGAGAATATTATTTTGTTTATTTGCTTGTTTTAAAGAGATTAAATCACTTGTTCTAGGTCACTTGGCAAGTAGGTGGCACAGCTGGGATTCACATCCAGGATATTCTAATTTAAAAACTATGCCCTTAAGCCCTCTACAAATAAAATAAGTATTATGTCTCATACATTTATGTACTCTCACTTTTTATATATGTAATTGCTGTGGTGAATCAAATGTAAATTAATTTAAGGAGACTTACTAATTTCATGGTAGCTTTACTTTCACTGTCTTTTCTCTTGCAAAAGTGAGAATTCTCTGGTATGTAAGGTAATATTCAGAATTATTTTGTATTTAAAATGATCCTTATACTACAAAATAATTACATGTTGGAAACTACTGTACTCTAAGCTTCTTGAGGGCAAGAGAAATGATTTGTTCAATTTTATATTCCCAGTACTTAGCGTGAATCTGTCACGCATAAGGTGGGCAATAAATATTTGTTAAATGTGTGAGTTCGTAGATGAATTAATCTCATTGCTAATAAAGTAGAATAGTAACCCATATAATAAGAGCACAGTAAATAATAGTGGAGTAAGTATGGCATCACTATTAGAAAGACAGAGGCGGAGAAATGTCTGTAGAATCACTAGTCAATCCAAAGGGTTAAGTTTGGTGTCCACTGTGATCGTGATGCCTGTAACAGTAGGAGAGGAGCTGCTCTCCATCTGGACTAAAAAAAACAAAACAAAAACCTGTTGCCCTGAGTTGATTTCAACTCATAATGACCCTATAGGACAGAGTAGAACTGCCTCATAGGGTTTCCAAGGAGTGGCTGGTGGATTTGAACTGCTGACATTTTGGTTAACAGCCACAACACTTAACCACTATACCACCAGGGTTTCCTGTACTGAGACGAGTAAGGGGTAATGAATATTTTGAAGATAAGAAATTTTCGTATTTCTTTATTTTTACTTTTCTTTTTATAATTTTTTAATTGATTTTAATTAAACAGTCCTCTGTTTTTGAGAGACTAGAAAAAATTCAATATTCCCATATTAAGGAAAACAAAACAGAGGAAGACACTTAGCAAAATTGCTTTCTTGAATTGTACCTTTGCATTACGATCAGAGGTTTCCTTTTTATTATTTTTTTAAAAGACATTTGATATAGAAAAGGTGCACCCCAGGAGAGTGCTCTAAGCTTCTATGGCTCTTGTCTGAGGTAAGTGGTGTTTCATTAATTTCATATGAAATCTTCTTATGTGACAGTATAATTATAATATTATACAGCTTAGCTAGATGGCTTTAAATGATCTGCCAGTACAACCCTAGAAATGAAGGGTCATGCAGGTTACGAGGAGTCTTGAAGATTCCATTTTGAAAGCTAAGTACTCTTGGCAAGGGACAAAATTGCTAATGTGTTTCTATATTTGAGGTGACTTCCATTGCTCACGAGGTACCTTACAGCTCAGTGTGTTGTCTGTAATTCTTTGAAATGCCAGTCACTTCAGTTTATACTTCTCTTTGCTTTGGGTGAGAATGTAGGAAAAATGTACTGATGGAAAGGGTAGCACAAATAGGAAAGATGAAACTCCCCATTCCTTGGTATAAGATGGGAGGAATGTAGTTCTGGATATGAGAAATTCATTCAGAGTAAATTGGAGACCCATGGGGAATGGAGTGGGCAAAACTTTTGACCACTGAAAGCGGCTTTCTTGAGTACATCACTGAGAGCACATTGACATTCAAAACTTTCCACAAGGCTTTAATTGGCTATTTCAGTTATTACTCATTTGAATTTATCCACATCTATCAATTTCTTGGCAAATTGGACCTCCTGTTGGTTTTAATGGAGGCTATCGGAAAAGAGAACTGTAGCGTCAGAGGAAATCTCAGCACAGTGAGAAATCAAATTTCTTACTCTCAAGTATGTGTAGGTTTCTACCCTGTAACACAGAGTTCAGTTTTCACCCCCTTAGCATAAGTGACTGGGGGAAGGAAGATTCAATTAAGAAAGCCCAGAACTTGGGAAACCAGAACTTGGATTTCATTATTTCCAGCTTGGTACTGTTGTTTTTTCTCTAGAGTACTGAAACAACCAGTCAGTTGAGTAGTTTAAAAAAAAAAAAAAATCAAACTGATTCTATGGCATTATGCAGAGATAATACATTTGATTTTTGATTTTTTGTAGTTGGTTATTATATTGGGGAAATAGTCACAGAATCCTGATTGTACATTGTA
>NW_004444099.1:6194024-6194945 GCF_000243295.1 Trichechus manatus latirostris | reverse complement strand
AATAGATGGCTACATAAACAAGAAGTTAGGCAAACAAAGCAAAAAGACCAAACAATGATTAACAATACACATTGTGTTTTTCTCGTCCTTTATTCTTACTTTTGTCATGAAGAAAAGAATGAATTTTCAATTCAGAAGAATAGTAGAAAGTTATAGAATGAGTATGCTCATTACAGCATTGTTAGTATTAGAGGGAAAAAAGAAAACAGTCTTGTCTAAGAGTAGTGGCATGGTGAAGTAAAATGGCCTATCTGTGTGAAAGATGATTCAGCCATTAAAATAGTGCTTCTGTACATACATGTATGTACCTAGCACATATATTGTATATAATTGGCTTACATTCTCATTAGCCAGTGGTCTATTCTAATTGATATGGCCGCTGTCATACTGGTTGTTAACGATTTTGAATATCATCTACAAGTCTCATATATGGATGCATGTATGTGCCCATTCCAAAGAAGAGAGATCCAACAGAATGTACAAATTATTGAACAATATCATTAATATCATTCGCAAGTAAAATTTTGCTGAAGATCATTCAAAAATGGTTGCAACAGTACATCGACAGGGAACTGCCAGAAATTTAAGCTGGATTCAGAAGTAGATGTGAAATGAGGGATATCATTGCTAATGTCAGATAGATCTTGGCTGAAAGCAGAGGATACCAGAAAGATGTTTACCTGTGTTTTATTGACTATGCAAAGGCATTTAACTGTGTGGCTTATAACAAATTATGGATAACGTTTCAAATAATGGGAATTCCAGAACACTTAATTGTACATGTGCAGAACCTGTACATAGACTAGGAGGCAGTCATTTGAACAGAAAAAGGGGATACTGCATGGCTTAAAATCAGGAAAGGTGCTTCAGGGTTGTATCCTTTCACCATACATATTCAGTCTGTATGCTGAACAAACAATC
>NW_004444099.1:6190400-6191726 GCF_000243295.1 Trichechus manatus latirostris | reverse complement strand
GTAATGTATTAGTTATGGTTTTCTTTTAAAGTGGAGTGAGAACTTAAAACACTAGTAAAGCAAGTTGATTGCAGAATCCTTCTGTTTTCATGAACTTTTTTTCTAATTCATTTGAAGATACCTTCTCATTCTCATTGCCGTCAAGTCTATTCCGACTCATGGGGACCCTATAGGTCAGAGTAGAACTGTCTCATAGGGTTTTCAAGGCTGTAAATCTTTACAGAAGCAGACTACCACATTTTTCACCTGAGGAGTGGCTGATAGATTTGAACTGCTGACCTTTCAGTTAGCAGCCAAATGCTTAACCACAGCGCTACCTGGGCTTATTGAAGATGTCTTACCCATATGTAATTTAATAACAACTTTTTAGGTGGTTTATATTTATTGAATCTTTCCAAAGCATTCAGCTTAATTTTCGCAGTAACAACAACCCTCATGCTCACATTTCATAAGTTTTTATAATATTTAATTATATTACTATGTAATTAAATTAAACCCACTGCCGTCGAATTGATTCCGACTCATAGTGACCCTATTAGACAAACTAGAACTTTCCCATAGGGTTTCCAAGGAGTAGATGATGGATTCAAATTACCAATCTTTTGGTTAGTAGCTGAGCTCTTAACCACTGTGCCACCAGGGCTTCATAATTAAATTACATTATTTAAATAAATACATTATTTTGTATTTTATGTACAATTACAACTTGGATCATTAAGTTTTGGAGAATAGAATAATTTTTGGGTCTACCCTTAAATTTTTTGAGCCGTTTAATTTTTAGAGCTCTCTTGGACCAGTGGTTAAGGGCTCAGCTACTAACCAAAAGGTCAGCAGTTCGAATCCACAAGCTGCTCCTTGGAAACTCTCTGTGACAGTTCTACTCTGTCCTATAAGGTCGCTATGAGTTGGAATCAACTCTGTGGCGGTGAGTTACCTTTAAACTTCTATAACTAAGAAAAATATGTTGCCCATTTATCCACATTCTGTTAACTGCTTCTATTAACAGTATAAAATTCTGAAATACAGTCAATTGTGAGCTAGCTGGACAATACTGAAAAATTACCTTAATCTTTTTAATTCATGTATGGGCCCAGGGAATTCCATGGCAATAGTTGCAATACAGTTTGAATAATTTTTTTTATAAAGCTCTAAGCAACAGGGTCAGTTTTGGTGACATGGAAGTCAGCACTTCTGAGCCCTCAGGAACAGGAAGTCCCCTAAGATCTCATGACAGGGAGGCAGAGATGAAAGGGACAATTATTGCTCTACACTGGAATAAACATTTTCTCATGCTGACGATTCTAAAACAATAACAAAAAGATGCAA
>NW_004444099.1:6186950-6188009 GCF_000243295.1 Trichechus manatus latirostris | reverse complement strand
GTGTTAATAAACATGAGGGTCACATTCTCTTTATCTCTCAAGTTCTTATTTATATACTGATATGACTCATCTATAGGCACATGAAATAATATATAGACATTTTAAGCACCTTATATTATCTTTAGCTTAACTGTCTATATGATGGAAAAGTACAAAAGGTTTTTCAAATAAAAGTTGTTTGGAGTCTCAGTCCAGAATGAGTGCTTCTCAATCTGTGGTCATTGTTCTTAATACTTATAGGCAAGAAGGCACGTCATCGGTCACCCTGCTGGACACCAGAGATAACTGCAAAGCAAGAGTCTTTACTTGTTAGAGCTTCTAGTAATTCAGGATGCAAAAACACATTATTTCCCATTTCTTTTTAAACTGCTGAGCCCAAGAACGTATTTCATGAATCCAAATTATAAAATAGTCATGAAATAGTAATATGCAGAAAATGAAAGAATTAAAACTTGAACTCAAAGGATAGTGCTTTCACAACAGATCTGTGGAATGTGGTATGATCCTAACAAAGGTTGTGTGATAGATCCAGCTGCTATAAAATGTTACAGCAGAAAATTATTTATTTAAAAAAAAATGCAGTGATTCAGTATTGCGAAATACTGGAATTATTTTTAGTGGAAGGATAAAATTGCTGCCTTGTCAAACTTGGGTGGTACAGCAGCGAGGGGATGGAGCAGGAAGAGGAGGGGAGAGAAGAAAACATGTATGGATGACATGTAATAATTGTCAATGGGAAATGCTGAGACAATGTGAAGGAGTCAGTTTAGTACTAGAGTGCCTTGAATAGAGTAAGCAGTTAATATATATTTGTTCTGTATATCTTTATCAATACATGAAAAAAATATTAAATCAGATGAAGTAGTGCAGTGCATATCAAAATAACATGTTTAATAAATATTCACAAACATAAGCATTATGTTAACTTCATTACTGCTACGTTATTAATAATTTGTTTTTTTGCATCTGAAAATAAGGATTAGATATTTTCACTGTGTAAGAATTCCTAAGAATACATGATGCTTGTGAGAAACCATAGTGTGGTGGTCATGACAATAT
>NW_004444099.1:6183280-6184844 GCF_000243295.1 Trichechus manatus latirostris | reverse complement strand
AAAGCTGGACAATGAATAAGGAAGACTGAAGAAGAATTGATGCCTTTGAATTATGGTGCTGGCGAAGTGTATTGAGTATACCATGGAATGCCAGAAGAATGAACAAATCTGTCTTGGAAGAAGTACAGTCAGAATGCTTATTAGAAGCAAGGATGGTGAGACTTTGTCTCACATACTTTGGACGTTATCAGGAAGGACCAGTCCCTGGAGAAGGACATCATGCTTGGTAAAGTAAGAACTCATCAAAAAAGAGGAAGACCCTCAACTAGATGGATAGATACAGTGGCTGCAACAGTGGACCCAAGCATAACAGCAATTATGAAGATGGTGCAGGACGGGGCGGTGGTCATTCTGTTGTACATAGGGTCACTATGAGTTGGAACTGACTCAAAGGCATCTGACTACTTAACAACAACAGCTAGCTAGACACAGACATACATAATGTCTTTGTCTCTTTTTCTGTATCTTGTATGGCAGGATGTGGGTAATATTTATATGTTTGATGTTTTATTGGGTGTGATCTCCATAATAAGGAGACCTGGTGGCACAGTGATTAAAGTACTCAGCTTCTAACCAAAAGGTCTGTGGTTCAAACCCACCAGACGCTTTGCAGGAGAAAGAGGTGGTAGTTTGCTTTCTGCAAAGATTTACAGCCTTGGAAACCCTATAGGGCATTTCTACTCAGTCCTATAGGGTTGCTGTGAGTTGGAATCATCTCAAAGGCAGTGAGTTTGTTTGGGTTTTGGATCTCCATAATGAAAGAGTTCTTAGGGTCTGTAAAGTTCTTAAACTGTTCTTAGTGTATACACTGATGGGAGTGTAGTCAGGTCAGCCAGGAAGCTCTTACTGAGTTCCTACTGTGTTCTTGACTTCCTTCCATATGCCAAATATCCAGAAATTAATTTGTGCTTGTTTTCCCTCATAATAATTCCTCAACTACTTTAGAGCAGTTAGGCTCTTCTTTTTTCGTGTGATTTGTACACTGGGTGCTTTTGTTACTGTTATTGTCTTTCTGCCAGCTATCACTCATGTACTGATGTGACAGCTGTGTAATTTACCAAACTGTTGGCAGGCCTTAACAATCCAATAAAGCAATACTGCCTAATTGGTCCTGGTCATAAAACCTTGAGGGAGACTGTGGGAAAACTGGCTGTGATTGACTGAAATGAGAGAGAATGTTCAACCTGTTGAACAGTTGTTCAGGCTATTTTCTTTAATAGATGTATGTGTATGTCTAAATAGGAGTGCATAAAGATGTGTATGTGTACACACAGATATGATTTGGGAAATAATATTGGAGTTTTTATTCCCTGTCCTTGAGCATAGAGAATGTGACCCAGCTGGAGCTGGGCTCACAAGGAGTCACAAGGATACATCAACTGGGTCCTGCAATATAAAGACAATAGCTAAGATAATCTTGGAAAATATCTTTTAGGGAACCTTTCACAGAAGCCATTCAAACAGAACACAAAAGACTTTCCACTGTTACCTTTTTCTATTAGTATTTAGTGAATAGAAATTTGTTGGACCAGTGAAGACCCTCCTGACTCTCATTGCTGAAACC